>NC_057749.1:11078727-11124928 GCF_004010195.1 Chiloscyllium plagiosum
GGTGCCAGGATGGGAGGGTGGGTTGTAGGGGGTCGTGGACCTGACCAGGTTGTCACGAAGTGAACGGTCTTTGCGGAAGGCGGAAAGGTGTGGGGAGGGAAATATATCCCTGGTGGTGGTGGGGTCTGTTTGGAGGTGGTGGAAATGTCGGCGGATGATTTGGTTTATGCGAAGGTTGGTAGGGTGGAAGGTGAGCACCAGGAGCGTTCTGTCCTTGTTATGGTTGGAGGGGTGGGGTCTGAGGGCGGAGGTGCGGGATGTGGACGAGATGCATTGGAGGGCATCTTTAACCACGTGGGAAGGGAAATTGCGGTCTCTAAAGAAGGAGGCCATCTGATGTGTTCTGTGGTAGAACTGGTCCTCTTGGGAGCAGATACGGCGGAGGCGGAGGAATTGGTAATACGGGATGGCATTTTTGCAAGAGGTAGGGTGGGAAGAGGTGTAATCCATCCATTTTGTGGAGGTGCCAGAGTTGAACTGGGATGGATAAGGTCAGAAGTCACATGACACCAAGTTGTAGTCCAACAGGTTTATTTGAAATCACAATTTGAATTTTCATCTGATGAAGGAACAGCACTCTGATTTCAAATAAATCTGGTGGACTATAACCTGGTGCCATGTGACTTCTGACCTTGTCCTTCACCCAAAGACAGAGCACTAAGCAGAAAAATATTATGATTTTTTTTCCAAAGCTTATTCCTATAATTTTTCAATGAGTTTTACTTTATAGGGTCAAGCCACTGTGAGATGTGAACAAATTTAAGACAGTTTTTCAGTTATTTGTCACTGTGTTTTCCTTTTTTTGGCATCGAGTGCACTTCCAGGCAATAACTGGGTTGCATAGGGGCCTTTTTAGCTACAGTTCATTCTCCTATAATATGCGTTTTGTTAATGCAAATTCACTGTAACGCAATTGATGAGTTGGGAACACTAAAGTGCAAACTTTTAAAACATGTGCTGACTGTAACGTGATTACATCGCCAACATTTTAAGAGCTTTTTTTAAAGCACGACTTTTCCATAACACAGAGCTGTACATTATAGAAGAACTACCTGTATCTCAAAACTCTTCCTAATACAAATTTATGGAGAGACCTCCTATGATTCAACTCATCATAATTTTACTGTTGGTTGAGGCAAGGAACATTCCAGACAAAATTAACTTAGGTCAGAAAGTAGAGAACAATTGTGTGAAAGATAAACTCAGTAAATCGATCACCTGGAACATAGAATATTGAGGTCAGTGATAGACACTGTGATATGGAAGGAATATTGGAAATACAAAAAGTCATCGGATTCAAAACATTAACTCTATTTCTCTCTCCACAGAAGTTGCCAGACCTGCTGAGTTTCTGCTTCTATATCAGTAACATGATTGGCTCCAGAGTATAGCAACCAGAAAAAAGTGGCGGAATATCTTATAGGAAGAATATATGAGTGAAGAGAAAAGAGATGGTCATATGCAAAAGCCTATGTGTTAGGAATACCAAGCAGAAAAATTAAGTTGACCCTGTGGAAGGTTGCAAGTAACATAATGAACATCATTCAAATGAAGAATAATTCAAGTACTACGACACTGTTCCTCTTTGGAGGTGGAAAGCAAATTGTCTTATAGAAATTTAAATGGGGATGTGAGAATAAGGAAATTATCTTTATGGGAATTGTTTTTAGAAAAGTACAGCACAGAACTGCCCTTTGGCCCACAATGTTGTAACGAGGTTTAGTCCTAATATAAAAGATAATAAGTTAACCTACGCACCCCCAAATCACTGCTATCCACGTGCATGTCCAGCAGTCGCTAAATGTCCCTAAAGACTCTGCTTCCACCACCACCGCTGGCAATGCATTCCATGCATTCACAACTCTGCGTAAAGAACCTACCTCTATACCTTTCTGCTAATATCTTAAAACTATGACCCCTCGTACCAGTCAATCCTGCCCTGGGGAAAAGTCTATAGCTATTGACTCTATCTATTCCTCTCATTATCTTGTATATCTCAACAACCAAAGATAATGTATGAAAATTTCATACTCTTAATAAAGAGCGCTGGCAAATGTAATCCATGATTCCTTTATGTTCAGTATTTTAGGAAAACCAAAAGTAAATTTACCACAGATTCAATGCGATTCCGTCTGAGATTTAGTTCTGTCAGTGAATCAAGACCACTCATGTTTTCAACATGAACGATGAAATTACCCGCAAGGTTAAGCACTCGAAGTTCAGTTAAATGATTGATATTTTCCATCCTACAGATCTGTAAACAAAGACAAAGACAATCTTAATATTAACACTGATTTTTACATTTTGCAAAAATATTTAAAACTGAAAGTAAAATGCTTGCTTTTCCACAGAAAGAAAAATGTGAAACATTATAAAAGAAACCAGAACCATTGGTGCATTGCCAATCTGAAAATGTAAAAAAACTGAACATGAAAACAATCACAAGAGTTGGTTTTTCAATCCCGTATCTTATTTCAAAACTGATCAGATTACTCAACGTGCTATGAATTCATGTTCATTAATTCAGGTCTAACTTGGAAGCAGAATCATTAGGGAAATATAAGTGACTGCTGGACAGGCACATAGAAAGCAGTGAGTTAAGGGGTGCGTAGGTTAAGTTATTATATTTTACATTAGGATTAAACCTCGGCACAACATCGTGGGCCAAATGGCCTGTTCTGTGCTGTACTTTTCTATATTCTATGTTAAACAATGGTGTGTATAATACAAGACAAAACAAAGCTCTTAGTCCTTAATGAAACATCTCAATATTCTAGCAGGTATCAAACTTTCAAAGGCATCCATCAGGCCAGGCCCAAAGGTAACAGACTTTAAGTTTACTTGATTCCTCATAAAGTCAATCAGCCAAAAATCAATTTTCCACTTACAGCATTGGCTTTTCCACATAGGAATCAACCTCTGCATAAAGAGGTTGTATCTCAACAGACTCTCTGAAAAGCAATCACTTTTTTCGCTATTTCACTGATCAAATTGAATACCTGTGAACTTGCACCATTATACTTGCTGCCGAAAAGAATCTATTATTTCTCATGTCCATGCTAGCCTCAGCAACACCCCCAACAGGAAACAAACTCATGCGCAGAGGACATCCAGTTGTACTTTACTAATATCCTTCTTAACTCTTCTGTTATTGCTAAATTATCAAATTACAGAAATGTTCTCCTGTTGAAGTAATTGGTTTTAGTCTTCACATCAAATGCTGTTCACAAGTTCTATTCAACTCTTCTCCACTGGCAACAGTTTGAGACTAAACCAAACTGTTTGTCACCTTAGTGCCATATCTGATACACAAGGCGAATGAGGCCTAACCTCCCCCGACACACCATCACTTTGTCCATTTGCAATTATGTAACAATTGCCTGTCTTCATCCCTGTCTCAGCCCAACTGCTGCCAAAAGCCTCATTAAGATCTTTGTTAACTGTAGACTTGATAATTCCAATGCATTCCTATCTAGACTCCCATATTCCACTCCCATAACCTCATCTCAAACTCTGCTGCCCATGTCCGAACTCATAACAAGTTCTGATCACTTAACAATCTCACAATTTGTATTGGCTTGCAGTAAAGCGATGTCTTGATTCTAAAATTCTCTTTCTTATTTTCAAATTCCTATCTCTGTAGTCTCTTCCAACTCCACAGCCCTCTAAGATATATGGACTAACCAGGTTCTGGCCTGTTATGCACTCCAAATTATAATTGCTGCACATTCAAGGCTGTGCCTTCAAGAACCAAAGCTGAAGTCCCCTCCGTTAAGCTCTCTATCTTGTTTTCCTCGTTCTAAGGCATTTCCTGAAACCACTTCTTTGGTTGTCTTACTTAATATCTTCTTACATGGCTAGCAATCATATTTTGCTCACTAATGATCCTGTGAAGCACTATGGGACATGTTATTGCATTAAATATGAACTTTCGCTCAATAATGACACTTGTACCATACCTGATTTGCATGCAGGTCCAAAACATCAAGATCAGTGAGACTCTCCAGATTAGAAATGTTCTTGATTCTGTAGTACAACAGAAACAAATTTAGAAATCATTTTCCAGGGAAAATTGAGAAAATACAAACTCCACACATTTCCATTAGACACAATTATAGAGAATTTTACAGCTTTCTACCCCTCTTCGGCTGAAGCACTGATTCTTATTGGTGTTCGGTCCTTGTTGCTAGTTACCCTTTAGCGTCAACCTTATATGCCAATGCAGTGAAAACAATTTGCATCATTGACAGATCAGCTAAGAAACTCCAGGAGATTCTGAACAGTTCAGAATGGAGAAAAAAAGCAACTCAAGTTGTCCAAGCTACAACAGAACCAGAAATACACCCAGCAAGGTAACTCACCAGATAGACAAGTTCAACGTGGAGTAATAGCACAATTTACTACATTAAAGGCAGTAAATAAAACATACAGTAACTGTTATTCACTGCTTCCCTGAAGCCTAAGAAGCTGACAGTTTTTGACTTTATCGCAAGATAGTCTAAGCAAAGAGCAATCACTACATCATATATTAACTACCCTGAAATATGAAACTGGATATAGGAAGGTAGAACTTTACAGAAGATCACAAAGATGGGCATCAGATAGAGTGGTAGATAGAGATAGAAATTGTGACTGAAGTGCTCGTTTAAGAAGGACTCCACTTCAAAGGATACTGGCACTAGTGCTGAGACAGGAAGAAACTGTACCTAATGGATGTTCTCCTGAACTAGGATAGGAACCATTTCCCAGCAAAAAAGATGAAAGGATAGTGGCATTGGTTTTAAATTAATATGTAGGAATTAACAGGAAACATCAGCATTCTAACTTAACAAATGACGATTATGCCAATTTTGAACTCTGCCTCTAAAGTGAATCAAGGCAGAATCATTGAATATTTTTCGACATAAGTGCACAGATTCTTGTTGTGCAGGGAATCAAAGGTTATTGGAGTAAATGGGATGTGGAATTCAAAACACAAACAAATCAGCCATGATCTTATCAAACTGCGGAACTGGTTTGAAGGGTCGAATGACCTACTTCTGATCCTAACTCATGTAGGATTTATTTGCTGACAACAACAGTTCAAACAATCCAACAACTGTACACATGCACACACCTGTGTAGTACTGTGCAGATTTTCAAAAATTAAAATTCCATTTTAATTTAAACTTCATTTAATTACTCTTAGATGTCACTTCAGTCATCTTTCGGTATTTAATACTTTCAAAAAGTATAGTTATGAGAGGTATCACTGCTGGTATGTATGCCCCTGGGTGTCAGCAAGGGGAACCATTCACATTTATGCAAATTAATAAAGGAAATTAATGGTGGGATAAAAATTTTCAATAGCAGTGAGCAGTATTCTTAACAAAACTGGGGTGCTGAATACAACCACGTTTTGGGAGGAACCACATATAGAGGGAAGCAGTGGCAATGTCACTGGACCAGTAATCCAGAGGACATGGGTTCAAATCCCACCATGGAGCTACTAATATCTGAATTCAATTAATATATCTGCAATTCAAAGCTTGTCCAAATGATGATCATGAAACTAGTAAAATACTATATGGTTTATTAACGCCTTTAGGCCAAGCTTACCTGGTCTGGTCTACACATATCTCCAGACTCACAGCAATGTGATTGACTATTACATCCTTTGAAATGGCCCAGCAGTCCACTCAGTTGAACTGAACTACTACAAAGTCTAAGAAAAGGCATGAAGCTGAATGGACCATCCAGCATCAACCTAAGCAGCGAAAGCAATAACAGTAAAATTAGCCCTGTCAAACTTGCAAAGCCCTCCTCACTAACACCTGGGAGGTTGTACAATCTCTTAAGGTAAACTTGCAGGTTGAGCTAGTAGTTAGGAAGGCAAATCCAATGTTGCCATTCATCTCAAGAGGACTAGAATATAAAAGCAAGGATATACTTTTGAGGCTTTATAAGGCTCTGGTGAGACCACATTTAGAGTATAGTCAGCAATTTTGGGACCCATACCTCAGGAAAGACAACTGGCTGTGGAGCAGGTCTAGAGGGGTTCACAAGAATGACCCCAGAAATGAAAAGGCTTAACATATGAGGAATGTTTGAAGACTCTGGGACTATACTCGATGGAGTTTGGAAGGATCACAGAATACTGAATGGCCTTGCCAGAGTGGACATTGGGAAGGTGTTTCCATTGGCAGGAGAGATGAGGACCAGAGGGCACAGCCTTAGGGTAAAGGGAAGACCCTTTAGAATGGAGATAAGGAGAAACTTCTTTAGCCAGAGAGTGGTAAATCTGTGGAATTCATTTCCACAGAAGGTTATGGAGGCCAGGTCATTGAGTATATTTAAAATGGAGATAGATAAGTTCTTGACTGCCAAGGAGATCAAAGGTTACAGGGAGAAAGTGGGAAAATGGGGTTGAGAAACCTATCAGCCATGACTGAATGGCAGAGCAGACTCGATGGGCCGAATGGCCTAATTTCTGCTCCTATGCCATATGGTCTAAGTTGGGAGAGCCACCCGATAAACTTGTCAAGCAACAGCATGGCATAGCCATATTCATGGAAACATACCCTACAGGCACCACAGTGTTTTGCCCCACTA
Organism: Chiloscyllium plagiosum; assembly: GCF_004010195.1. Taxonomy (NCBI): domain Eukaryota; kingdom Metazoa; phylum Chordata; class Chondrichthyes; order Orectolobiformes; family Hemiscylliidae; genus Chiloscyllium; species Chiloscyllium plagiosum. The sequence goes on from NC_057749.1 coordinate 11,085,319, forward strand.
GCAAGCCAAGCTTACCAGAATTGGTGGAACAGTGTTATCCATTCATGAGGTAGTTGCATTGGGAATCCTCAACATTGACTCCAGACCTCATGAAGTCTAGAAACCTCCTGCTGATTTCACACTTATAGTACCCATACAATTGTAATCCTCCGCGTTGAATACTAATTGTAAGAAACACAAAGGGTGGCAATGAAAGGGAATAAAGTCCCCAGCCAGGGTACAATGTCTATCAGTAGTGAGGTTTCAGCAGCACCACTATTGGCTAAACTGTTCAAGTCCTAAAGGATACAGGCTGCTCGACTGGATCTTTAGCAGCTGGAGAAGGAACCAACAAGAGGGAGAAACGTACATGATGTGTCCTCACAAATCTAACTGTCAGAGAAGCATCTGTCCGTGACAATATCGGCAGGTCTGAACACCAAACAGTTCTTGTAGAGACAAATTCCATTCTTCACATTGAGGATATCTTCAGTGTCATGTGGTACTGTCATCATGCTAAATGCAATGGGTTTTGCTCTAGCAACTCAAAACGGAGCAACCACGAGGCACTATGGGCCATCAGCAGCAGCAGCAGAATTGCATCTCAATCATAATCTGCAATTGCAGGGCCCACTACCATTTCCATTCTAATGTTACAAACAAGCCAGGTGGAATGACTCTGGTTCAATGAAGAGTGCAAGAAGTAGCAGCACTAAAAGCAACACCGGATTACTTATAGAGTGATAGAGTCATACAGTATGGAAACAGACCCTTCAAAACGCTAGACTGGGCAAGCGATTCTGTAACAACAGATTATATATAAGGTTTGTAGCCTTGCTGCAAAATTTTATGAATGGTGGCGGACAATTAAACAACAAACTGGAAAAGAAGACACAACAAATATCTCCATCCTGGAAGATGAGGAGCCCAAAACTTCAATAAGAAGACAAGGCTGAAACATACGCATCCATCGTCAGTCAGATGTGCCAAAGGGATGATCCAGATCAGCCTCTATTGAGGTCCCGATCATCACAGAAACCAGATTTCAGTCAATTTAATTCACTCCATATAATATCAGAAAGGGCATGAAGGCACTGGACAAAGGCAAGGCAACTGACTCTCACAACAATCCTACGACTGTACTGAAGACTTGATTCCAAAACTAACCATGCCCATGTCAAGCTGTTCCATTACAGAAACAACATTGACATCTACCCAAAAACATGGAAATTTGTTGGGGTGAGTCCTGTTCACAAAAAGAGGGACAAATCCAAATCAGCCAATTGTCATCCGATCAGTCTACCCTCCATCATCAGCAAAGTGATGGAAGTGCCAATTGGTGATGCTCAGTTTGGTTTCTTCTCAGGGCCATGTAGCTTCTGATCTCATTCCAGCCTTGGGCCAAACATTGAAAAAAGAGCAGTACATCAGATATGAAATGAGAGTGACTGCCCTCAACAAGGCAGCATTAGACTGAGTGAAGTATCAAGGAGCCCTAACAGAACTGGAATTAATGAGAATCCAAGGAAAAGCTCTGCACTTGCACAAGAATCATGCCTAGAATAAAGTAAGCTAGGCAATCATCTCAGTCTCAGGACATCTCTACAGGAGCTTCTCAGGGGGAGTGAGCTAGGCCCATCTACTTTCAGCTGCTTCATCAATGACCTTCCAACATCATAACGTCAGAAGTGGAGATGTTTGCTGATGACTGCACAATATTCAACATCATTTGTGACTCGGAGAAAATGAGGACTGCAGAAGCTGGAGATCAGAGTTGAAGAGTATGCTGCTGGAAAAGCACAGGCGGTCACGCAGCATCCAATGAACGGGAGAATCGATATTTCGAGCATAAGCCCATCATCAGGAATTTCATGCTCCCTGACTGGCTGTGCTTTTCCAGCATGAAGGGCTTATGCTTGTCGATTCTCCTGCTCCTTGGATGCTGCCTGACCTGCTGTGCTTTTCCAACACCACACTCTTCAACCATTCATGACTCCTCAAACACTCAAGCAGACAATTCTCAAATACAACAGAACTGAACAATATCAAAGTCTGGACTGACAAACGACAAATACCTTGCATGGCACACAAGGGCCAAGCAATGATCACTGTTTTGCTGGAAAACACAACATCTGCAGTCCTCACTTTCCCCAAGCAATGATCACCTTTAACAAGAGAGCATCTAATCATTGCCCCTTGACATTCAACAACAACGGAATCCCCCATCAAAATTCTCATGATTACTATTGCCCAGACACTGAAGTGGAAAAAAACACAAATACTGTAGCTACAAGAGCAGGTCAGAAGCTAGGAATTCTGCAGTGTGAGACTCAACTCCTGCCTCCCAAAGCCTGTATGCCACTGTCAAGGCATAAAGCAGGACTGAAATGGAATACTCTCCATTTTTATGAACAAATGAAGATCTAACAATACTCAAGGAGTTTGAAATAATTCAGAGCAAAGCAGCTTGCTTGATTGACACCTAATGCACCACAACGAGCGTCCCCTTCATCAATAGTGAACAGTTTCAGAGTCACTGAACAAAGTTGGGACTGAGGATGTTTGCCATGCTGTTGGGAAAGTTTTTAACTAATTCTACAAGAGTATGGGAATGGGGATACAATATTGACAAATGATACTGCACCAGGATGCTAAGAGAGACAAATGTCATTAAAATTGAGAATAGTAATTGGCAACCCCACACCGCTTGTGAAAAGCATAAAAGATGGTGGGAGTTTTTCGTGCATTTGTCACCCAATTATAAGATTCCACCATTTGTTTCTCTCTCCACAGATACCATCTGGTTCATTAATGTCCTTTAGGGGAGGAAACTGTCTCCTTACCTGGTCTGGCCTCCATGTGACTTCACACCAATAACAATGTGGTTAACTCTTAACTGCCTTCTGGGCAATTAGGGATGAGGAATAAATGTTGGCCTCGCCAGCGATGCCCACATCGCATGCATGAATGAAAAAATTAATAGGCAGAGTCAGGTGATGGGAGAAAGTAATAAAGTCTAAATCAGGGTTGCATTTCATGTATGTGAATGCAGGGAGAACAGTTAATAAAACTGGGGAGTTCCAGGCACAGATTACAATTATGGTTGCAGGAACAGAGACTCAGCTGAAGAAAGGACTGGTTTGCATATTAAATATTCCTGATTATAAGGTGCTCAAAAAAGATAAGAAAGGGGAAAAAGATGGGTTGACATTGTAGGTTAAGGACAGCAACTGGAGAAAGAAGATGCTTCACAGTGTGCAAGGACAGAATCAATTTGGCAAGAACAAAGGAATAAAAAGTGTACAATTACATTGCCTGTGTAATCAATAGATCACCAATTAGTGGAAAGGTGGAGGGAACAAGTGTTCAATGAAGTTACAGAAAGCTGTAAGCATCATAAAGTATTCATAATAGGGGACATTAATACCCACATATAGAGTGGGATAGTGGTGATATAAGGGGCAGTGAGCAGTAAGTGTTCCTAGATTGTGTACAGGAGAACTTCCTATAACAATTTGTGTCATATTAAACAAGAAGGGAGGCACTGCTAGACCTGGTTCTTGGGGATAAGGGTCACCAAGTAGGATAAGTCACAAGATGGGAAAACATTTGGGAGTTTTTGCCTATTGAATTTGGCTCTCTTCTACTTGATTAGGAGCTATGCCATTTTATAATGATCTCTAACTCCCAAATGTTTTCCCATCTTGTGACTTATCCTACTTGGTGACCCTTATCCCCAAGAACCAGGTCTAGCAGTGCCTCCCTTCTTGTTTAATATGACACAAATTGCTATAGGAAGTTCTCCTGTACACAATCTAGGAACACTTACTGCAGGATAGACTGGAACCAAGGGTATCAGGAAAACAATATCTGAGCAATGCTACCTTCAAAGAAAAGATGGTCCGGGCAAACTCAAGGTGTATTCCTGCAAAACAGAAAAGGTAGGATAAACTAATTCTGAACTTGCTGCATGAAAAAAAGAGTACAGAAAATAATTATGGAAAATCGGTGCTAATGGCAGATGTCAGATTGTAAATACTTTTGAGAACTAAGTTAAATACAGAAGGTTGAAAAGGAGTATGTGAGAAGCAAAGATAGATTATGAAAAAATAGCAGCAAATGTAAAAGGAAATCACAAAGTATTCTATGAGCATATAAACAATAAAAAGAGTGGTAAAAGGAAAAGTGGGCTGAACAGGAAGTAACAGGGGGATTTACAAATGGAAAGCAAGAAGCCATGGCTGGGGTGTTAAGTTAATATTTTGCATCTGCTGTTATCTACAAAGTAGATGCTGCCCAGGGCATGGTGACAGAGGACAACACTCAATCACTAGAAGACTTTAAAATTTATAAGGAGGTAGTTTCCATAAGTTCTGACAAGATTACAGTGCTTGTCCACAAATCCCTGAAAGTGACGATACAGGTCATTAGGAGAGTTAAGAAGGCATACTAGATGCTTGCGCTTATCAGTCAAGTTATAGAATTGAAGAGCAGGGAGATTTTGATGGAGCTACTCTGTCGGAAGGATGTGATTGCACTGGGTGGGTGCACAGGAGATTTGCAAGGATGTTACCAGGGATGGATTAAGGTTAGAATTTCAGCTAAGAAGAGGGGTTGGATAAGCTTGAGTTATTTTCTTTGGAGCTGAGAAAGGTTAGGTGGTCCTGATTGAGGTGTATAAAATTTTGAGAGGAATCAACAGGGTGAATAGAAAGCAGCTGTTTCTCTAAATCAAAGGGTGGAATAACAAGAGGGGGACATACTTTTAAAGCGAAGTGAATCTCTTCATATTCTGTATTATCATGGTAATGATCCATGTAGAGACAAATAAAATTGTGAGCGCAAAAAACAAAAAGATTTAAAAATAAATAGCTGGGTTCAGGTCTCATTAGAGATTGCACATAAATTGATTAATGGGAAACATGGGTGATTCATGGTGGTGAATAATAGATGAAAATTATCACAGGTAATTTTGGTAGAGAAAATAAATCTGTTCAGGTGTAAGAGCACTTCTGGATGTAAAAAAGAGCTAGGTTCAGGGGTCTGTGGCAGAGTTGTAGTGTGATTTTGAGCCAGACGGCCTGGACTAAAGTTGCACATGTTCCAGAGGTGTGCCTTAACATCCCTGAAGAAGTTGATTTAAGAAAAAAAAGTGCTGTGTTCTCTGACCCAACAGGCTTTGCATGTAAATTGATAATTTAGTAGTAACACAGATGATTTGACTTTGCGACAAGGATAAAGGGAAAACACAATACAGGTGACTTGGTGTAGGGAAAAAAAGAACATTGAAAGCACTTTTAAATATTTTTTAAAAATCTACGTTCAAGGAGGGGTTCATGTAACAATGGTAATGCCCATACCTCTGGCCTAGAAGATCAATGTTCAAATCCCACATGCCTAAAAGTTGTGTCATTACATATCTGAACAAGCTGATTAAAATGATAGGCGCTTGTGGTGCCTGATTTCTAGGCTAGGGGGCTTGGGTTCAGGTACCACCTGCTCTACAGGTGTATAATAATATCTCTGAACAGGCTGATTGCAAAATAACTAAAGGTCTTGCTGTAAATCTCATTTATAGCCACTCAAATTGTTCCCAAGAAGATGCTCCCCTTTCTTTTATCCCTTTGCTTACGCCTTTTCCAGCTTTGCAGTGGGATTCAATGCCATCACCTCTCATAAAGATTGTGGTACTGACCGGATGCAGGAAGAACTTTTCCCCTGGTTGAGGAGTCTAGAACCAGGGGTGACACTCTCAGGATGAAAGGTAGGTAATTTATGACTGAGATGAGGAAAAATATCCTCATTTCAGGTTTAGTGAACTAATAGAATTTTTTTAAAAGAGCTTGATTCTAGGGATTTTGTGGTGTGGTGGCAGTGTCCTTACCTTTGGATCAGGAGATCCAAGTTCAAGTGCCACTTGCTCCAGAGGTACATAATAACATATTTCAATCCAGGTTTATTTAAAAAATTAAACATTAAAAGAGATGGGTTCTTGTAGGGCTTGTGTAGAGATGTGATAGTGTTCCTACCTCTGACCCAGGGGGCCAAGGTTCAAGACTCAGCTAACTCCCGAGGTATGTAAAACACGTCTGAATAGGTTAATTAGAAAATAAATCGCAACTGCTGAGTCAGAAGGTCAGGGTTCAAGTTCCACCTGCTCCAGTGGTGTCATAACACAACTGAACGGGTTAATTAAAACTATTAAGAGTTGGGTTAAAACCATAGGAAATAGGAATAGAAGGTAGTCCATTCAGCCACTCAAATCTGCTCTGTGGTTCAATAGGATCCAACATTTTTCATATCCACTTTCCTGCCCTTACCCCATAACCCTTGATTCCCTGATTGATCTTAGTAAGTCCCTTGTACTTCCCCCTTTGTCCAATTCTATAATGTAAGTTTAGCTATCTGGTTGGGATTGTAACAGTGCAATGTTGTTTCTAGATGGTGGTACTTAGATAAAATACCTAACTGGTTACTTGTCAAGCATACAGAAGCCTTGACAATAAAAATGCTCCATAAATGAAATAGAAGTGGAGTGATTGAACGGTGTCAGCTAAGTGGATACTATAGAATATGAGTTCCCTGAATGGGGCTGTTAAGCTGGTCTAATCAGGGAATCCTAGTTGACAGATGTAAACAGGAGTGTCAAGAAAAAAAAGAGAGAAAAAAAGGCTTCAGAGGTTCTGTTCACTCTAAGAGCTGGCTCTGAAAAAAAAAGAAAAAACAAATAAACAGGAGTGTCAATGGTTCTGCACAATCTACGATTGGCTCTGTGCTAGTTGGGTCAGTGCCATGCATTAAGCGTACATAAATAAAGGTTTACTAGGTGACGGGACACCGGCCTATGCGGAGTTATTTCAGGAAGCATTAGTCCCTGTTTTGGTTGTGAAACAGTTTACATATCTTCTTAACTGAAGGTCCTTTAACAGTTAGTTAGGCTTGTGTTATAGAGATTTTCAACTACTTCTGACTCCTTATCAAGTCCCCTAAACAAACCATATCTAGTCCAGTTACCTATCCAGTAGTACAGCTTAGAGCAGCACTTCCCATCATGAAGTCTACTTTTCTCTGTCTTGGATACACATTGGCTTTCCCAACAACTTGTCATTTTTGAATTCTTCTTCAGAGATATTTAAACCATTCCAAGTGACCCACTGAAAACCTTGCAACTAGCCTTATCTTCATATCCAGGCAGAATTGCATGTAACAAATATTTAGGAATAGCCAAATGGATCAGCCCTTTGGAACTGAAAGTTACATTCTCAAAGAATGCTGGCTTCTACAGTACAAAGAAATGCTTAAAAAGGTAAGGGTTATCACGGCTCCCATACCAACATCACCTAGCATCAACTGCTATCTTAAAAGGTTTTTCTGAAATTTGCAGAATGTCAGATTATTAAGATCATGATTGAATTTGACAATTACACAGTAAGACAATTATGGACTCTCAAAACATACTTAAGAAGGCAGCCCACACGTAACTTTGCTGTTTGTTTCAGTAAGTGTACAGTGAAGATAACCTGGAGTAAATTAGCTAGATTGACTACCAGGTTTTAAAACAGACAAACATTTATTCACAAAATTATGGAATGAAACACAAAGAACAGACTATAGAATACCCACAGAACTCAGTCTATCTAGACTTAATTATGTTGTTCTAAAAATAGACAACAGTTCCAATAAACAGAGTAAAACTGAAACAAAGGCTTACAGGTTGAAGTTAGAAGGGAAGAAGGAAAGAGAGTCCAGCAGCCTGTTTCACATGCACACATCCTGCTGTACTGAACTAAAAAACAAGAATTCAGCTTTCAGGACTGACCACTTCCCCTTTCTTTATACTAGGTTACTTCTAAAACATGAAAGCTATGGCCTAAAATCTCATATGTTTACATATAAACAAAAAAGTCTCTCAGTAAACCCTTTCATCTCTGTACCAAACCAGTCGCCTCAGAGCCCAAACTGTTTTATGACCCCGCTGAAAAAAAATCAAGGACAGCATCCTTAAGAAGGACCAGCTTTGTGACACCTCCCCCCCTTAAGAAAATGAACCATCAATATCCAAAGATGGCTTTTTTTTTATACCCTCAAAAAAAATTGGTTAGTACTCGAAAATACACATACACACTACACTGACAAAAAAAAAAATGCAAACATGCACAACCACATTCAAATTCAGGCCATGGTATACCCCCGCCACCGAATGCCTCCATATCTCATTCGAGTCTTTACAACGCATCGGTAATCACGTTTTTATAACCTGCCACATACACAATTGTCAAACTGAATGGCTGCAACATCAAGATCCATCTAAACAGTCTGGCATTCTTGTCCTTAAGTTTCTCCACAAACGTCAATGGGTTATGATCAGTGTATACAAACATCTCTGATGCGTTGCTGGTAATATAGATACTGAAATATTGTAATGTCAACACCAGCTCTTTCTGAAGAGTCGAATATCTCTGTTGATGAATGTTCAACTTTCTGGAAAAATACCCATTGGATCTTCCTATCCCTTCATCATCCTCCTGCAACAGCATTGCACCAGCACCAACATCCACATCAGTGGCATCAATTGCCACATTGAAAGGCTTTGCGTAATCAGGTGTGGCTAATACTGGGGCAGTGATTAACACAGTTTTTAGGCTGTAAAATGCCTAAAACTTCTGAAACTTCTTGCTCTCTTTTAACAATTCAGTGAGTGGAGAAGCTACACTGCTAAAATTTGGCACAATCCCAGGAACAGTAGTACTGCTCTTTTTGTCGACAGTGTGGGAAATTCCCCAATTACTTTCGTTTTCGCATCCCGTGGGGCCATTTGTCCATGTCCAATAACATGGCCCAGGAAGGTGACTTGGGCTTTGGCAAATTCATTTTTAGCTAGGTTTACCACCAAGCCTGCCTTCCGAAGTCAATCGAACAAGTCCGATAAATGCTGTAAATGTTCCTTCCATGAGTGACTAAAAAATCACCAGGTCATCAACATATACCACACAGATGGGCAATCCGGCCATGACATTATTAATTATTCTCTGAAATGTGGCTAGAGCGTTTTTCATATCAAATGGCATAACTTTGAACTGATATAGTTCATCTGACATTACAAAAGCTGAAACTGCCTTTGCTGTTTCTGACAAAGGTACCTGCCAGTAGCCTCTGAGCAAGTCCAACTTAGAAATCTAAGTTGCTTGTCCCGCCTTTTCGATACAGTCTTCTAACCATGGAATTGGACATGCATCAGTCTTTGTAACAGCATTGACTTTTTGATAGTCCACACATAACCGCTGGGTACCATCTGGCTTTGGCACCATGACTATGGGTGAGCTCCAGTCACTGTAACTCACTTCGATTATGCCATCTTGGGGCATGGGTTTTATCTCCTTCTGAACCTGTGCCAACTTTAGAGGGTTATGCCTATAAGGATGTTGCTTACTCGGAACAGCATCTCCTATATCTAAATCATGCACAATTAGGTTAGTACTTCCCAGTTGATTTCCGCATATCTCCCCATGTGATAGTATTAACTCTTTTAGGTCATTTCGATTTTCTTGTGGAAGGTAACTTAATAATTTATCCCATTTTTGATAACTTCCTCATTGTCCAATTCAGAATCCTCTGAACTTGGTTCTTCCTTCTGTGCTGTAATCATTAACACCTTCTCTTCTTGCTTTCCTTCCCTGTCAAAATATTTTTTGAGTATATTCACATGACCCACTCTGAGATTCCTTCCTAACTGGAGTCCCTATCAAGTAGTTCACCTCACTCAATTTCCTCTCAATTTGATATGGTCCACTAAACCTTGTTTTAAAGGTTCACCTATTAGTGGAATTAACACCAATACCTTATCCCCAGTGGCAAAATTGTGAATTTTTGATTTCTTATCCACTTTTTGTTTCGTTGTATGCTGCAATACTTTTAAATGTTGTCTAGCCAACTCCCCAGTTCTATTTAGTCGTTCTCTAAAATTTGACACATTGTCCAAATGGGTGGTCTCTGAATTCTGACTTGTTTATTTCTCCTTAATCAACTTTACTTCATGCCCAAACATTAATTCCAATGGACCGAATTTGGTCGATTCATTTGGTGCATCTCTGATTGCAAAAAGCACAAGTGAAACTCCCTAATCCCAATCATCCGGATAGTCCTGACCATAAACCCTTAACATGGTCTTTAATGTTTAATGCCATCTTTCTTGTGCTTCCTGTGATTCTGGATGGAACGCAGTAGCTTTGAATTGTTTTATTTCCAAGCTATCATAGTCTCCTTGAATAGTTTGGATGTGAAGTTTGACCTGTGATCTGACTGGCTCTCTTTTAGTAGTCCGTACCTAGAAAAACATTTGAGTGATTCTTCTCCAATCCTTTTAGCTGTGATATTGCATAATGGGACTGCCTCGACAAGTCTAGTCGATACATCCATTATTGTTAATAAATACTTATTCACACTTTTTTGTTTGAGGTAGGGGGCCTACACAATCAATCAAGACTCTTGTGAAAGGTTCCTCAAATGCTGGAATAGATATTAAAGGTGGTTTTATTACTGCCTGTGGGTTTTCCAATTAGCTGACACGTTGACACATCTGGCAAAATTCAACTACATCTTTGTACAGTCCAGGCCAGTAAAAATGTCTTTGCATTTTAGTCTGTGCTTTCCTCACCCCAAAATGACCTCAAGTGGTTGCTCATGCGTCACTCGCAGCATCTCCTTTCCATACCCTACAGGCAAAACAATCTGATGAACATCTACCCATTTCTCATCTGCTTAAATATGTGATGGTCTCCAATTCCTCATTAAGACATCATTTGATAAATAATAACACAGAGGGATGCATTCACTCTCCTCTTCTGTATATGCCTTTTGATTCAACTGCTTTAAGTTCTCATCTTTCTGCTGTAACTTAATAAGCTTAGCAGAGCTAAAGATACCTGCATGCTTACCTATTTGCTCCTATTTTGTCTCACTTATCTAATCAAAAAAAAGTATTTGATAATGCTATTTCAGCTTCCTTACCTGTGCCTTTTGACCTCTCCTGCTTCAGCTTGTGACTCTGTGATCTCATTACTACACAATCAGGGAAGATTCCCAAATAAGACTCCTGTAGTGCTTCAGATGGTTGAGTCTCCACTGGCTTTTCAACTAGAGTAGGCAGCACGCCTATCAGTGTGCTACATCATTTGCAAGGACAAACAGTATTCCAGGAGCTGAGAGTTTGTCCACCACTCCTACCACAAATTCTTCACTCTTTTCTGGACACTCGAGCCTCACTTTAAATAATTGAGCACTTTTTGTCTCACCATGGATTCCCGTTACCAGTACCTTTTCTGGCAATAGTCCTTCAGGAGTATATATATCCTCAACCTTCCGCATCTCAGACTGAGAGGATTCTGTGTCTTTTAATATAACCTATTTGCCTGCTACTCCTGGCCTATGTGAATAAACTTTATGCATGCATGTATATGTTTTTAAGCAGACCTGGCACTTCATCCTTAATCAACCTCTGATGCAGCTTTCTAGCTTCCACTGTACTTTCTGTTACCATGCCAACAAAGCTCCCAGGCTTGTCCTGTTTCCTACATCTGACTCTCTCCTAGCCCACCAACACTGTGATTTCATGTGGTTCGCTTTATTACTTTGAAAACACCGGAGCTTTTTACCTTCTTTGTCCCCTTCAAGGGTTTCCTATTTAGTGAGTTTTGAGAAGATTCGTAGCTCAGGTTGAGATTCTGGATACAGGTTTGCCCGCTGATTTGAAAGATTCATTTTCATCACCATTTGTGCACTTTCTATTTATATGTTTGAGTTTCCTTGGGTTGGTGATGACATTTCCTGTGGTGACATCATTTCCTATGGTGATGTCATTTCCTGTACTTTTTCTCAGGGGGTGGTAATTGGGATCCAAGTCAATGTGTTTGTTGATAGAGTTCTGTTTGGCGTGTCCTAGGATGGATGTGTTGCCCCAGTTGAAGATGACACCTTTGGCATCACTAAACAAAACAAATTTGAGGAAACCTTCAAGACCAACAATAATACCCTTACTGGCATAAAATTCACAACAGCGGAGGAAAACAACAACAAACTGCCATTCCTAGATGTCGCAGTAGAGCGCAACAGCCAATGAGAAACTTCAAACCAGCATCTACAGGAAAACAACACATAAGGACCAAATATTGAACTACAGAAGCAATCATCTGAACATCCACAAACGATGCTGCATTAGAACACTATTTCAATGAGCCACCACACACTGCAGCACAGAGGGGCTATGAAAAGTAGAGGAAAATCACCTACACAGTGTATTAAAAAAGAATGGGTACCCAATGAACACAGTCTGCCAATTTCTCAGCAACAGACCCTAACAAGCAGACAAAACACAGAAACCCTAGTCACTCTCCCCTACATCAAAGACATTTTGGAAGTGCCAGACTACTCAGACCCCTTGACCTCACGCTAGCCCACAAAGCCACCAACACACTAAAACAGCGGCCAATGAACTTGAAAGACCCTATACAGACAACATGCAAAACTAATGTCATTTATAAAATATCTTGCAAGAACTGTAACAAACACTACATTGGACAAACAGGCAGCAAACTAGCCACCAGGATACATGAATGTTAACTAGCCACAAAACGACATGACCCACTCTCACTAGTATCCTTACATACAAATGAGGAAGGACACCACTTTGACTGGGACAACACATCCATCCTAGGACAAGCCAAACAGAGATACACATGAGAATTCCTGGGCGCATGGCATTCCAACTGGAACTCTATCAACAAACACATTGACTTGGATCCCATTTACTACCCCCTGAGAAAAAGAACAGGTAATGACATCACCAACCCAAGGAAACTCAAACATATAAAGAGAAAGTGGGCTACACCACGTGAGGATTTCTTTTTATCCCAATTTCTATCCCTCATGGACTGAAATTGATTCTGGAAGCCAGGCTGTGTTTTATGGACCAGTTTATGGATAGTACACACTGCTGCTACTGCAACTGAGCGTCGTTAATGGAGGGAGTGGAAGTGATAACAATCAAGCAGATCGCTTTCTCTTGGATAGTGTCAAGTGTCTTAAGCATTCTTGGAGCTGCACCCATTCAGGCAAGTAGGAAGTATTTCAACACATTCCTGCCTTGTAGACAATGGACATGCTCTGGGGAGTCAGGAGGTGAGTTACTCGCCACAACCTTCCTGTCTTCTGACCTGCTATTGCAGCCACTGTTTATGTGGTGAGTCCAGAGTCAATGGTAACCCTAAGAATGTTGACAGTATGAGATTCGTTGATGGTGACACTAGTGAATGTCAAGGGCAATGGTTAGATTGTCTCTTATTGGAGATGGTCATTGCCTGGCATTTGTCTGGTGTGAATGTTACTTGCCAATTGTCAGCCCAAGCCTGGATATTGTCCTGATCTTGTTGTATTTCAACATGTACTACTCTAGTACTGAGAAGAACAAGGTAATTGATGAAGCATCTGAAAATGGTTGGGCCAATGACACCACCAATGAACTCCTGCAGAGACTTCCTAGCCCTGGGATGACAGACCTCCAACAACCACAATCATCTTCCTAGGTGTCAGGGATGACTCCAACCAGCAGAGAGTTTGCTCCCGGTTATCCATTAATTCCAGTTTTGCTAGGACACCTTGATGGTAAACTCGGTCAAATGCAGCCTTGACGTCAAGAGCTGGCACTCTCACCTCACCTCCAGAATTCAACTCTTTTGTCCATGTTTGAACCAGCCTGTAGTGGGCTCAGGAGATGAGTGACCCTGGTGGAACCAAAATTGGGCACTATTGATGAGACCATCACTTTACTGATGATCAAGTGTAGACTGATGTGTATTGGCTAGAATGTGTCCTGCTTTCTGTGTGCGGGACGTATCTGGGCAATCTTCCACATTGTCAGGTAGATGCCAGTGTTCTAACTGTACTGGAACAGCTTGGCTAGGGGAGTGGCAAGTTCTGCAGCACAAGTCTTAAGTACTATTGCTGGATGTTGTCAGCACCCATAACCTTTGCAGTACCCAGTTTCTACAACCGTTTCTTGACATCACATGGAGTGAATCAAATTGGCTGAAGACTGGTAACTGTAATGCTGGGGATACTGGAGGAGGCTGTAGATAGCTATGAATGCTTCAGCCTTATCTTTTGCACTGATGTATTGGGCTCTTCCATCATTGAGAATGGAGATTCTTGTGGAACATGCTCCTTCTGCAGTGAATTGTTTAATTGTCCATCAAGATTCACAACTGGACGTGGCTGGGCTCCAGAGTTTAGATCTGATCTAATGGTTATGGGATTACTTAGCTCTATCACTTGCTACTTATGTTGTTTGGCATGCAAGTAGTCCCTGTTTGGCAGCTTCATTTTTAGATCTGCCTGGTGCTGCTTCTAGCATACCCTCCTGCATTCTCAACTGAACCAGGGTTGATCCCCTGGCTTGGATGGTAATGGTTGAGTCAGGGATCTGGACTCTAAGGTTGCAGATTGCATTATGGTACAATTCTGCTGCTGTTGATGGCCCACAGCACTTTGTGTATGCCCAGCTTTGAGTTGCCAGATAAAGTCTGTCCATTTAGCATGATGATAATGTCATAACATGATAGTGGTTATTCTCAATGTGAAGGTGGGACTTCATCTCTATAAGGACTGTGCAGCGGTCACTCTAATTGATACTGACATAGACAGATGCCAGCAACTTGGTAATGATGATGAGGTCAAGTATGTTTTTCCCTCTTGTTGGTTCCCTCACCATCTGATCCAGTTCAGCCATTATGTCCTTGAGGACCTGACCAGCTTGATCAACAGTAGTGCTGTTGCCAAGCCACTCTTGGTGGACATTGAAATCCGCCAGCCAGACTGCATTTTACACTCTTGCCACCCTCAGCCCTGCAAGTGGTGTTCAATAATGGTGGAGTATTGTTACATCAGTGGAAGACTGTATGTTGTAATCATCAGAAGGTTGCCTTGTCAGTGTTTAACCTGGAGCCATGTGACTCCATGCGATCCAGAATCAATGTTGCGGATTCCCAGGGCAACTCTCTCCAGACTGTACACTACTGTACTGCCAACTCTGCTGGGTTTGTCCTACTAATGAGACAGGACATATCCAGGGATGGTGATGGTGGAATCTGGACATTGTCTATAAGGAATGATTCTGTGAGTATGACTATGTCAGGCTATTGTTTGACTGTTCTGTGAGACAGTTCTCCCAATTTTGACACTGGCCCCCAAATCTCAGTAAGGAGGACCTTGCATGGCTATTTCTGCGGTTGTCTTTTCCAGTGCCTTACTCTGTCCAGTTTCATTTCTTTGTTGAGACAGCAGTGATTGATATAACTGAGTGGCTTGCTAGACCATTCCAGATGGCATGAAAAGCATGTCACAGAGAAATAGAGACGCACAGCATGGAAACAAATCCTTTGGTGCAACTCACCCATACTCACCAGATACCCTAAACCAAAGCAGTCCTATTTTCCAGCATTTGGACCACATCCCTCTAAACTCTTCCGATTCATGTTGTACTTGGAACTATGATGTTGTGGGCATTAGAAATTGGATATCACAGGAGCAGGAATGGTTGTTGGATGCTCCAGGATTTAGACGGTTCAAAAGGAATGGTGGAGTAGCAAATAGTTGAGTGGACTGTCAGAGAATACAGCAGAATACAGACAGATTGGAGATTTGGCAGAGAAGTGGCAGGTGGAGTTCAATCCAGGCAAATGCAAAGTGATGCATTTTGGAAGATCGAATTCCAGAGCGAACTATACAGCAAATGGAAGAGCCTGGAGAAAACTGATGTCCAGAGAGACCTGGGTGTTCAGGTCCATTGTTCCCTGAAGGTGGCAATGCAGGTCATTCCCTCAACGTTTCCCCTCTCAATTTGAATTCGTGACTCCTAGTAATCGAGTCCCCCATGCTCGGAAAAAGCTTCTTACTATCCACCCTGCCAATACCTTTTATGATTTTGTAGACCTCAATCAGGTCCCCCATCAACCTCTGTCTTTCTAATGGAAATAATCCTAATCTGCTCAATCTCTCTTCATAGCTAGTGCCCTCCATGCCAGGCAACATCCTAGTGAACCTCTTCTGCACCCTCTCCAAAGCATCCACATCCTTTTGGTAATGTGGCGACCAGAACTGTACGCAGTTTTGCAAATGTGGCCGAACTAAAGTCTTATACAGCTGTCACATGACCTGCCAATTCTTGTACTCAATACCCTGTCCAATGAAGGAAAGCATGCTCTTCTAAAGAAGACAGAAGGTAGTCGTAGATGGACAGTATTCAGCCTGGAGCTTGGTGGCCAATGGTAGTCTGCAGGAATCTGTTATGGGTCTCTGCTCTTTGTGATTTTGATAAATGACTTGGGTGAGGAAGT
Source organism: Chiloscyllium plagiosum (assembly GCF_004010195.1). Classification (NCBI taxonomy): domain Eukaryota; kingdom Metazoa; phylum Chordata; class Chondrichthyes; order Orectolobiformes; family Hemiscylliidae; genus Chiloscyllium; species Chiloscyllium plagiosum. The sequence continues at coordinate 11,101,683 of NC_057749.1, forward strand.
GGAAAAGTGGGTTAGTGACTTTGCTGATGACACGAACGTTGGTGGAATGGTGAATAGTGTGGAGGGCTGTTGTAGGTTGCAGTGGGACATTGACATGATGCAGAATTGTGCTGAGAAGTGGCAGATGGAATTCAAGTCAATATCAAGTGATTCATTTTGGAAGGTCAAATTTGAATGCAGAATACAGAGTTAAAGGCAGGATTCTTTTTCAGAGGGATTTTGGTGTCCAAGTCCATAGATTCCCTCAAAGTTTCCAGCCAAGTTTAAAGGGTTGTTAAGAAGACACTTGATGTGTTGGCTTTCATTAGCAGGGGGGATTGAGTTTAAGAGCTGTGATGTAATGCTGCAGCTCTATAGAACCCTGGTTAGACCACACTTGGAATATTGTGTTCAGTTCTGGTCATCTCATTATAGGGAGGATGTGGAAGCTTTAGAGAGGGTGGAGAGGAGATTTACTGAGATGCTGCCTGGATGGAGGGCATGTCTTATGAAGAACGATTGAGGGAGATAGGGCTTTTCTCATTGGAGTGAAGAAGGGTGAGAGGTGACGTGATAGAGGTGTACAAGATGATGAGAGGCATAGATAGAGTGAATGGTCAGAGGCTTTTTCCCAGGGTGGAAATGGCTATCACGGGGGGCATAATTTAAGTGACTGTAGGAAGATGTAGGGGAGATGTCAGAGGTTGGTTCTTTACACAGAGAGTGTTGGGTGCGTGAAATGCATTGCCAGCAATAGTAGTAGAGTCAGATACATTAGGGACATTTAAGCAACTCTTGGATGGGCACATAGACGATCATAAATTGAAGGATATGTAGGTTAGTTTGATCTTAGAGTAGGATAAAAGATCAGCACAATATCAAGGGCCGAAGGGCCTGTACTATGTTGTATTATTTTATGTTCTACATTCATGTACCCCTCCAGACACCTTTTAAATGTTGTTATTGTACCAGTCTCCACAACACCTCTGGAAGCTCGTTCCATACACGCACCATCCTCTGCATGAAAATTATTGCCTTTTGGGTCCCTTGTAAATCCTTCATCTCTGACTTTGTGTTTTGGACTCCCCCCCCACCTAGGGAAATGACCTTGGCTATCCACCTTACCCATACCACTCATGATTTTATAAACCTCTATAAGGTCATCCCTCAGCCTCCAACACTTGAGGAAAAATAGAACGAGCCTATTCAGCCTCTCCCTATAGTTCAAAACCTCTAACCCTGGCAATATCCTTGTCAATATTTTCTTCATCCTATCAAGTTTCACAAAATATTTCCAAGAGGAGGGAATCCAGAATTGAACGCAGTATTCCAATAGTAGCCTAACCAATGTCTGGTACAGCTGCAACATGACCTCCCAACTCCTACACGAAAGCACTGATTTATAAAGGCAAGCATGCCAAACATCTTCTTCACTACCCTGTCTGCTGGTGACTCCACTTTCAAGGAATTACGAAGAAACAGCCAGAGGTCTCTTTGTTCGGTAACACTCCCCAGGACATTACCATTAAGTGTATAAGTCCTGCTCAGACTTGCCTTACCAAAATGCAGCACTTCACATTTATCTAAATTAAACTCCATCTGCCATTCCTAGGTCCATTGGCCTTTTGGTCAAGGTCCCATTGTTCTCTGAGCTAATCTTCTTCACTATCCACTACACCTCCAATTTTGTCATCTGCAAACTTACTAACCATTTGTCCTGTATTTATATTCATTTTATTTAATAAATAACAAAACTCAGTGAACCCAGCGCTACTCCTTGTGACACACTGCTGATCACAGACCTCTAGTCCAAAAAGCAACATTTCTCCACCATTCCCTATCTTCCACCTTTGAGCCAATTTTCTATTCAAACTGCTAGCTCTCCACGTATTTCATGTGATTTACACTTGCTAACCAGTCTACCATGCAGAACCTTGTTGAACATTTTGGTGAAGTCCATATTATACAGCATTCTCCATTCTGCATTCCTCAGTCTTCTTCGTCACTTTTTCAAAAAATTCAATCAGGTTGGTGAGACATGATTTCCCATGCACAACGCCATGTTGATTATCCTCAATCAACCTTTGTCTTTCCAAATACATGTAAATTCTGTTCCTAAGAATCTCCTCCAACAACTTATCCATCACTGATGTCAGGCTCATTGGTCTGTAGTTCCCTGGCTTTTCCTTAACACCTTTCTTAAATAATGGCACCACATTAGTCAACTTCTAGTCCTCACCAATGGCTATCAATGATACAAATATCTCAGCAAGGGGCCCAATAATCACTTACCTAACTCCTGGGGTATATGTAATCAGGTCCTGAGGATTGATCTACTCTTATGCATTTTAAGACATTCAGCACCTCTTCCTCTGTAATATGGACAATTTCCAAGATATCACGATTTATTTCCCCAAGTTCTCTAGCTTCCATATCATTCTCCACAAAATCCCTGATGCAAAATACCCATTTAGTATCTCACCCATTTCCTGCGATTCCACACAAAGGCGACCTTGTTGATCTTTAAGGGGCCCTATTGTCTCTCTAGTTTGTCCTTTATAAATCTGTAATTTAAAGTTTATCTAATTTTTGTGTAATATTTCCTCATGTCTGTCAGTTCATCACTGGGTGACACTTCTTAAAATTTGGGGTAGCCCTTTTCAGTACTGAGATGAGGATATATTTTCTCTCAGAGGATTATGTAACTTTGGAACTCTGCCTTAGAAGACTATGGAGGCAGGGACATTCTTTATTTTTAAGACAGATAGATCCTTGCCATGCAGGAAAATCAAATATTAGCCAGGGCAAATGGGAATATGGTATTCAAAATACAAACAGATCAGCCGTGATCTTATTTAATGATGGAGGGTTCATGGAAGGAATGGTCTATTTCACATGTTCATATTTCTAGTTGCTTTTGAGAGTTATGGTGAATTGGCTTTTGAACAATTGTGGTCTGTATGATACTATAAAAGAACCACTATTTTTTGTTTGGACTTGTGACGATGCTGTGGCTTTAAGAAGTCATTTTGTCTTGGGTTTTTTATTTGGAGTGAGGTTGTAAGGCTGAGTCAGCGGGCAGTCTTCTAAAACCCATAGAATAAACAGCTTGTGAGGCCTTGGGTTTTTTTTTTAAACAAAGTTGGAACAATAGAAGCAGCTTGGCTGGGTATAGTCAGCTCTCACAGACCAGGCTTTCTTTTTTTTTAAGTGTTTAGGTTTAGCTTTAAGCAGTTGCTGTTGTGGGCTTGAAGAAGTAGAAGCTATCTTTTCTCTCTGTTGGTTACAACTAGAAGCTGGTATATCTCTCTGCTGCTGGATTACCTGTGAGACAAATTTATTTTTCTGAATTTGCCTTTTTGCCAAGGGGTGTTTATGGCACATTACCATATACTGGAACAGTTAATTAGTAATAGTTACTGTATTTATTATTCTGTTAAGCTTTCCCATAGAGTTATTACTCTAAATTCTTTTTCTTTGGTGGTATTTTGTGTTTAGATAAATTATTTTGCTTAATATCGAGTAGCTTGACCGAATGAATTGTATCTAGAACACAGCACATTACACCTGCCATTAAATTAACAAAAAGTTAGGGTTTAGGCTACCTTCTTAAAATATTTTAAGGGAGTCTGGCCTCGTCCATAACAGACTGTAAACTGAAAAATGAAAGATGCGCTGCTACATAGATAAATATACCAAGAAACCGCCTGCTGAAGGAGGAGTGCTCCGAAAGCTAGTGCTTCCAAATAAACCTGTTGGACTGTAATGTGACATTGTGCAATTTTTAACTTTGTACCAAGAAAGACTTTGAAACTTGAAGATCAAGGGGGATTGCATTTTGCTGCACAAGATTATTACTTTTGAAGTAATGAAGTGGATACTGAATAAACAGAGTGACAGCAGGGATCTTTGAGTTAAGGGAAAACTGCATAATGATTGCCTTCAGATTAGTCCTACAGCAGTTTGTTGCAGACTTGTGAGTGCAGTGCATTCAGAGAAATCCAGAAGCCTGCAAACAAGAAGAACTTCTGACCACCTCTCTCTGCAGGTGAAAAAGACAAAATTGAAGGCTCTAAAAATAAAGATTTGAAGACAAAATAAAACATACGTCTAACCTAATGAGTTACTCAACTGAAGACTGACCATCACCCTGCAGGCAACATTGGTTTTTTTGTGGTCATGGTGACAATCAAAAGATCTCTGAGAAACACTTCATCCCACACTTCTGGTATGGACTCTTTTGCGTTTAATAGTCTGTTTTTATTTCTTTAATTCATGAACAAATGTGTGTGTGTTTGGGTTTGAAAAGGATAGGTTTTAAGTTGCATTGTAGTAATGAGTAATTCATTTCTGTTTTGGCTGCTTATAATAAATAGTTACTTTCCTGTTAATGACAAAACCTGGTCTGAATTACTTATGTCTTGAACAGGAGCCAATCAGGCAAACTGATCATCTTGGTGACTTAATTAGACAATTAGTTAGATGTTGTGTGAAATTGTGCAGCTCGATTATTGGCACACCCAATAATATTTGTAGTTCTGTTAGAAAGGAAAATAATTAATGCAAAACTTGCATATAACATTTCATAGAGCTTGGTACATCTTCAGGAGGAAGCTCAAAATGTCACAATAACCCCAGGCATCACATTTCCCCTTGTCAGTGGCAATTAAATTGCTACCACTATTTACTGAGAATATAATACAGATAAGGAGAAAGAAAAATACTTCAAAATCAAAAAGGATAATAATTACACAATTTATTCAGTTTACTGGGCATTTCTTCCACAAAAGTAGCTTATTGCAGTCAGAAATCACACAGTCAGAATCCAAATCATTATTGCAGTCACTATACCACTTGTAGGCTGTGGCACCAACTTGGCTTACCTAAGGAAGGCAAGTATGTGTATGAAAGCTATGACGAAGACAGCTTGAAGAGCACTATCCAACTGTTGGCTTAACAGCTCATAGAAATCCCCAAGGCCCTTAAAAAACATAATCAAAATGAAAAGACAGAATAAAAACAATACCGGGAGAAACCGAAGGTTTGGTCAGATGTTGAATTTAACAGGAGAAGTAAAGCAACCTAAGGACAGAATTAAAAAGCAAGGTTTAAGTGTTTGATGTCATCAAAACTGAAACTGAGGTGGTAAAAGTGTTCTGCACAAGAGGATAGAGATGATTAAAATGAGAGCTTTGGGCTGGGAACCTGTTGTAAGGCGGAGTCGGAGAGAATGAGATACATCAATGAGTGTTAGATTTGAGAACGCTAGGGTTTGGAAGATACTGTAGATCAGTGAAGATAGGGGTGGGACAGGATTTGGGAAGTGAAGATTTAGATAAGCTAAAGTTTAAACTATAGAAAATGGAGGTCAGCCTGGAGAACACTGGAATTGTTAATGCTAGTAGTGACATAGAGATGAGAGCCGAAAATGTGTTGCTGGAAAAGCGCAGCAGGTCAGGCAGCATCCAGGGAACAGGAGAATCGACGTTTCGGGCATAAGCCCTTCTTCAGGAATCCTGAAGAAGGGCTTATGCCCGAAACGTCGATTCTCCTGTTCCCTGGATGCTGCCTGACCTGCTGCGCTTTTCCAGCAACACATTTTCAGCTCTGATCTCCAGCATCTGCAGACCTCACTTTCTCCACATAGAGATGAGAACCAATATTATGGAGATGGGAATTAAGTGGGTTTTAATCATGGACAGAACATAGGCCTACAAGAACATGGAAAAGACATCAAGGTTACTCATCTCGAGAGAGTGGTTAGTAAGTGGAGTAAAATCTGTGGTATCCATGCAGGGCAACAGCAATAATTACTGTCTTGCTGATAGGAAGGGATCAGAGGTAGCGGGTAAGAGGAGGTGGGGTTAGTTCATTCAAAACATTATGTTGAACAAGCTGACTCAGAGCACGAGGACAGTAAAACAATGTGGTTGAGGAGTGAAATTGGTAAACAATACTTTATATTGCACATTTTTTCAGTGCAAATTGGATTTAATACGATTGAAGAATTTTAACCATTATTTGTAGAATGCGAACTATCCCTACCTGTATTGGCTATAACGCGATTCCGACCCCATTAGTTTAAACGGCCCAGCTATTGTGTGATTTTCTTATAAAGCGAGAACGCATGAGAACAGAACTATTGCATTATTTCAGAAGCCACCATACCATACAATTGTAAACTAGTTTCACGCATGAATATGTTGTTACCAGAAGCCAGAAGAAGGAGGAGTCAGCAAATAGGAAGCCGTTTTGCCATTCAATGGAATTGTGATCTAACCTAAACATACCCGCCTTTGTCACACATTACTTAGTATGTAGGTGAGGAAATGGAGAATAAGGTTAAATCCACATGGAACACTGCAACTGATGCAACCTCAAGTGATGCTATGGTGATGAAAAATAAAGTAACCACTCAAGATCTTCTGGCTGCAGTTGGAGAGGTGGAGTAGAACCAAGCTGAGGAAAGCACCATAAAGTTAGGCAACATAGAGAGCTGTAGAAAAGGGATGGTGCAGTCAACATATCAAGGACTGGTGTTAGGTCAAGAAAGATGAAGTGTGAAAGTGCACCGTGGTTACAGTCATAGAAAAGAATCCTTCAGATCATTTCAGTGTTGCAATTGGAGCAGAAACTTGATTATTGAGGTTGAAACATGAAGTTATGGAAAAGATATGTACAGACTTGAAAACACATTCAAGATTTTAGGAGAGGGAAAGGAGGTTGGAAGTAGAGTGATAGTTTAAAAGGACTGAATTAAGGGCAATTTTTGAAATATTATCAACCTGAAATACTAACTCTATTTCACACTCCACAGATCCACTAATTCTGCAGAATAATTCCAGCATTTCTGTTTTTCATTGAATCACAGAACTCTTACAGTGTGGAAACAGGCCATTCAGCCCATCAAGTCTGCACTGACCCTCCAAAGAGCATCCTATCCAGACCCAACCCTCTATCCCCATAACCCTGCATTTACTTTCGCTAGCCCATCTAACCTACACATACCTAGATACTATAGGCAATTTAGCATTGCCAATCCACCGAGCGTGCACATTTTTGGACTGTTGGCGGAAACCGAGTACCCAGAGGAAACCACACAGACATGAGAACATGCAAACTGCACACAGATGGATATCCGTAGGGTGGAATCGACTTGGGTCCCTGGCACTGACAGCAGTGCTAACCACTGTGCCACCATGTCATTTTTGGTTTGTTTCTTTTTGATGTTGGAAAGTGGATAGTGGTTTTAAAGGTAGAATGTTACAGCGGAGGAGAGGAGATATTTTACATTTATGATAAGAGTAGGCATGAGGGGACAGGAAGAGGTTCAATAGACTGGAGTTTATTAGAAATGGGGTGGGGAGGAAGAGCTGGATCTCATTCGCTTTTATTTACTCATATTATAAACATTCCACATAAAGTTGTCTCTAAATGTAACAGAATTTCAGTTTACGTGTTTTAAACACAGCTTTCATGTAGACATTTAAATAAAAGCTACCATCTTCAGTTGTTACATCAGAATGAATGATCAGTTGTGAGACAAATAGGGTAAAAGAGGACAAAACAGACACTTTGCTCACATTTATCTTTGCTCACAACAGTTAGAAATGTTAGCATCTGAAAATTATGGACAGATGAAGATCTCCTGCTGGTCTGTACAGCCTACACCTTGATGATTTTCATGCCACAATATATATCAACAGCCACATAGAATCAGGTACTCTTTTGATCAGATTAAAAACCCCAGGCTAGTTGAGAGGCAAGAAAAAGACAAGTCCTCTTACATTGAGTGAACAGTGAAGAAGGTTATCTACAATTACAAAAACATCCTAATCAACTGGGTCAATGGAATGAGGAGTGGCAGATGGAATTTAATTTGAATAAATGCGAGGTATTGTGTTTTGGCCATACAAACAAGGACAGGACTTATACAATCAACTAAAGGGCCCTGGCTAGTGTTGGGGAGATTTCACTGGGGTGTTTAATGTAGGGCTAGGGAGGGTGACACTTCCAGCCCTGAAATGGTTAACAACAGTCAAGCGAGCTGCTGCAGGCGACTGCATGACTGCTGGAGCTTGTAAGGGATATGCATAATGTTAATTAAATCTTGGAGCCTGTAAATACCAGCCAGTATCAATTGCCCCATCGAAACTCGGGATTAATAAAGAAACCGATCGGAATCTGTAACTGTTAGACAAGTGTGAATTGCTCTATCAGAACCTGTAACTAGTGAGTGTGAATGGCTCTATTTAAGTCTAAAGTTCATAAGTGTAATTGTCAATTTAGTTAAACTGAAACTATTGAAAATGGCTAGCCTGTCAGACACATAGTAATTCCTTGAAACAATGAACTATTGAATACGGGATCAGAACCGCTCCCGGGGATGGCTGAGCCATTGTCAAGCACAGCAGGAGCTGGACAGGCACTTCGATGCGGCCAATAGGAGGACGGATCCCCAGCGCACGCAGATGAATGGACCAATGGGGAAGGCGAACTGACCGGGGACTCCAGGCAGCGCGAAGTATAATTGTGTCAAGTTTGAACGAGAAGGGAGAACGCCTTCTCCAACGAATGCAAGCTTGTAGATTCGTTGTACCAGTTAAGATTCTGTGAATAAACTGCTGTCTGCGTCTAACCATAGTTGCCAGTGTGAGTCTCTCCTTCCGAAAGAACACGCAAAGACGGGACCCCGCGGGTCCGTCTTAACAGTAGTTATTTGAAATTTGTGTCACAGGTAGACAAGGTGGATACCTATCTATTCACTGCCCTCTCCAATGGTCAGTTATATTCCTCTCTGTCCCTCACCTCTATCCAAGGCCCTAAAGGAGCCTTCCACATCCAAAGTTTTACTTGCACATCCACCAATATCATTTATTGTATCCGTTGCTCCCAATGCGGTCTCCTCTACATTGGGGAGACTGGACGCCTCCTAGAGAGCGCTTTAGGGAACATCTCCGGGACACCCGCACTAATCAACCAAACCGCCCCGTGGCCCAACATTTCAACTCCCCCTCCCACTCTGCCGAGGACATCGAGGTCCTGGGCCTCCTTCACCACCGCTCCCTCACCACCAGACGCCTGGAGGAAGAACGCCTCATCTTCCGCCTCGGAACACTTCAACCCCAGGGCATCAATGTGGACTTCAACAGTTTCTTCAACAGGTCTGTTTCCAAGCTGTATGACTCTTATTTATTTGCCTGGTTAAGTGACAAAACAATCTCCTTCCTGTACTCACTAATGAATGTTTTATACCTGTTTTTGCCCAACATAAGGACACGAAGCGACTTCAGAGAAGAAAGACCAGAGATTTCCTCAATCCGATTGTTGTAAAGGTCCAAGAAAATAAGGCGTCGGAGACTGGAGAGGTGTTGAATTTGAGTGATGAGATTGTGCTGGAAATTCAACAAACGAAGTTGCTGCTCACCTTCCAGAATCGGACAGACTGTTAGGTTTCGCCTGGATAACAATTAACAATATAAAACTGCTGATGGTCAAAAATGCATTGCGAGTAAACTGTAGTCTACAAAAAGGCTTCCTTTTTCAACAAGTAGTGCAAATTAATTGAAAACTATATTGTTAGCTCAAGTAAAAGGTTAATATTGCATCCCAGAATTGTTACACTTCGTAAGGGGGCTATTCAGCCTATTGTGTCTGCACCGACTCTCTGAGCATGTGGACTTAGTGTCAAACTCAAGTCTTTTGCCATAACTCAGCACTTAAGTCTGTTTTAAAATCAGCTAATGGTTTTTTTGAATGCCTCAATTGAACCCACTTCTACCGACTTTGCAGATAGTGCATTCCCAAACCTGGACCACTAACTGCGTGCAGAGGTTTGTTTTCAACTCTCATTTGCTTCTTTTGCAAACCACTTAAAATCCATGTCTTCTGGTTCTCAATTCCTTTATCAGTTGGACAGTTTCCCCCCAACTACTCTGTTCAGACATATGATCAATGTGAAAACATTTGCCAAATCTCCCCTTAGGCTCCTCCTTTCAAGGAAAACACTCCCAACTTCACCAATTTATCCTCGCATAACTGAACGTTTCCATCTTTGGAACTATTCATATAAAGCTCTTACGCAATTTTTAAAAAATTCATTTGTGTGATGTGGGTGTTGTTAGCTGGCCAGCATTTATTGCCCATCCCTAGTTGCCCTTGAGAATGTGGTGGTGAGCTGCCTTCTTGAACCACTACAGTCCACCTGCTGTAGGTTGACTCACAATGCCATTACGGAGGGAATTTCAGGATTTTGACCCAGTGACAGTGAAGGAACAGCAATATATTTCCAAGTCAGGATGGGAAGTGGCTTGAAGGAGAACTTGAAGATAGTAGTATTCCCATGTATCTGCTGTCCTTGTCTTTCTAGATGGAAGTGATTGTGGGTTTGGAAGGTGTTTTCTGATGATCTTTGGTGAAGTTCTGCAATGCAGTTTGTAGGTAGTATACACTGCTGCTGAGCATCAATAGTGGAGACAGTGACTGTGGATTTAGTGCCAATTAAATGGGCTATTTTGTCTTGGATGGCATCAACCTTCTTGAATGTTGCTGGAGCTGAACTCATTTAGGCAAGTGGGGCGTTTTCCATCACATTCCTGACTTGTGTTTTGTAGATGATTTACAGACTTCAGAGAGTCAGGGGGTGAGTTACTCTCAGTATTCCTAGCCTCTGACCTACTTTTAAAGACATTGTGTTTATGTGGTGATGTGGAGATGGATTGGACTGGATTGGACAAGGTGAAAGAGGTACAAACAATGACTCCTGATGAAGGGCTTTTGCCCAAAACGTCGATTTCGAAGCTCCTTGGATGCTGCCTGAACTGCTGTGCTCTTCCAGCACCACTAAAGGTGAAAGATCACACGACACCAGGTTATAGCCCAAGAGGTTTATTTGAAACACTAGCTTTCGGAGCACTGCTCCTTCATCAGGTGTTAGTGAGAGAGGAAGACCTTCGACACAGAATTCATAACGAAAAGATCAAAAGGTCATACAATTCGTGCGAATGTACTAAATACACATAAGATGGCTCTCAAATATTTAACCAGTTAGAATGGAGGTGCAAGTTTGATTGATTAATATGTAAATCCCAGAATTTCTTTCAAATCACTGCCCCAAGCAACTTAAGGTGTTATCAACATACTATCAGACAATGTATTTTAGGCATGAGGACTTGTTTGGAGTCTATCTGTGTCTTTTATATTGTGTTCGCAGATACATTCTATTTTGTTCAAAGAGCACACAATTTGTAAACAGTCAGTCAATGAGGTATTTTATAAACTCTTACTTTGGAAATAAAAGACACAGACAGACTCCAAATAAGACCTCATGCCTAAAATATATTGTCTGACCAGAGGTATCAGCTCCTCTATATTGATGTGGAAACAGGTCCTTCAGCCCAACAAGTTCACACAACCCTCCGAAGAGTATCCCACCCAAACCCATTCCCTAACATTTAGCCCTGACTAATGCACGTAACCTACACATCCCTGAACACTATGGGCAATTTAGCACGGCCAATTCACCTAACCTACACATCTTGCGATTGTGGGAGGAAACCAAAGTACTCGGAGGAAACCCACGCAGACACAGGGAGAATGTGCAAACTCCACACAGTCGCCCGAGGCTGGAACCAAACCTGGGTCCCTGGCACTGTGAGGCTGCAGTGCGAACCACTGAGCCACCATGCCGTCCCTTTTTATTTTTTATTTTTATTTTTCTGTAATTTTGGTTGTGGACTGAATGGGAAAAGGACTTTTTTTAAAAGCCAAAGATTGTGGAAGGGATTGTTGCACTTTTAAAAAGCTAGCTTTCAACACATAGTGTAGTGCTGCTTACAGTGTTCTTTGTTCAATTAGTGAGGGAAGTTCAGTTTCAGATATACTGGCACTAGGGACTGTACACAAGGCGAGTTTCAGTTGGCAACAAGTATCTGATAGGTCCGTGGAGTCGAGACCAGTTATGACTAACAGAGATGTGCTGCCTACCAATAACTATGTGATTGGCTCTCATGTAGTTGAGAGGATGTGAAGCATTCAATCTGTAAAGAGACGTGGTATTGTTCTGAAAACCTGAAGCCTGAAGAAAGTCAATTTATTTTCCCTCAACAGTTGCTGTAAAATCTCTTGTTTTTAACCTATAAGACAAAAACTTTACAGGTTTTTAACCAATCGCCCATGTGCCTCCTGCAAGCAAATGAAAGTATCTAAATAAGAGAGACCAAACAGCAGGTCCCCGGTGAGCAAAATAATTATCTCAGCAAAATATGTGGACAGAAGCCATTGAAGATCCTTAAGTTTATTTTATTCTGCCAATTTTATTTTGTATCTCTGAACGTATATAGAGGAGGTTTCAGAAGGAGGTTAGAATTTTAACTAGTAGAGTTATTACTGATGATTCAGAATTGTTTACTTGTAGCTAAAATTTATTTATGTAATATTTAAGTATGGAAACCTGGTCCTTTCTTGAGTTTAAAAAGACAGGCAAATTAGGATTTCTGGGGATTGATAAGATCTTTAACTTTTGTGATGACTCTGGCATCAGCGAGACTTGAGTTCCAGAGAGCTACCACAGTAAGGCCTAACAATATGGCCTCACCATGTTTACTGTACACTACCTATTCGCCCACTCCACCAACTTGTCAATGTCCCTTTAAAGTTCTGTACTGTCCACCTCACAATTTACAATGTTTCCAAGTTTTGTGACATCTCTAATCTTTGAAATTGTTCCCTTTACTTCAAGAACTAAGTAATTTATTTCTCAGGGTCCCAGGTGAGGAGATGGCATTGTGATATTATTACTGGTTCAGTTTTTTTAAAAATCAAGGGAAACGCTTTCTGCCTCTTGGAGTCTTATCTCGTATAAAATAAATTTGCTGTGTTTGTTGGAGGTCACATATTTTAGCTTCAGGACATTGTTGCAGGAGATCCTCAAGGTAGTTTCGTAGGCCCAACAAGCTTCAATTAGTTCACCAATGACCTTCCCTCCCTCATAAGATCAGAAGTGAAGATGTTTGCTGATGATTTCATCATGTTTAGCACCATTCACTACTCCTCAGATAATGAAGCAGTCCATGTCTAAGTGCAGCAAGACTTGAACAATATCCAAAAAAAACAAAAGAACTGTGAATGCTGGAAATCAGAAACAAAAACAGAAATTGCTGGAAAAAGTCAGCAGGTCTGGCAGCATCTGTGGACAGAAATCAGAGTTAACATTTCAGGTCCAGTGGGTTCTCACTAGACTCAAAACATTAACTGTGATTTTTCTCCACAGATGCTGCGTGACCTGCTTTTTTTCCAGTAATTTCTGTTTTTGTTGTTGAACAATATCCAAACTTGGGCTGACAAGCGGCAAGTAACGTTCATGCCACACCAGTGCAAGAAATGACCATCTTTAACAATACAGAATGTACCCATTTTCCTTTAATATTCAATGGCATTACCATCATTCAATTTCCCAATACCAACATCCTGATGATTACCATTGACCAGAAACTAAACTGGATGAGCAATGCAAGAACAGGTCAAATGCTAGGAATCGTGCAGTGAGCAACTCACCTTCTGACTCCCCAAAGCCTGTCAACTATCTATAAGGCACAAATCAAGAGTGTGATGGAATACTCCCCACTTGCCTGGATTATTGCAGCTCAAACAACAGAGGCATTACTGCATCCAGAACAAAACAGTCTGTTTGATAGTAAGCACCACATCAACAAACATTCATTTTATCCACCACTGACACTCACTGGCAGCAATATGCATCATTTACAAGATACACTGCAGATATTTACCAAGGTTCCTTGGGCAGCACCTCCTAAAACCACAACCACTATCATCTATGAAGACAAGACAGCAGACACAATGGGAATGCCATCACTTGCAAGTTCCCGCCAAAAAAAAAAGCCACTCACCATCCTGACTTGAAAATATATCACTGTTCGACCAGTACTGCAGGGACAAAATTCGGACATTCCCACTCAAAAAGCTTTGTGGGTGTACCTGTACCAGTTCACTGCAGCAGTTCAAGATGACAGCTCACCAATTTCTCAAGGTCAAAAAAAAATGGGAAATAAATGCTGGCCTAGGCACCGATGCCCATATCCCAAGAATGAATAAAAAAGAATAATGACTCATGAGGATTACCACAACAAGCCTTCCTCCTCAGAAAAAAAGTCCATTAACTATGACACTCTGTCCTATCACTCAGCCAATTCTGTAACCATGTTGCTACTGTCCCTTTTATTCCAAGACCTATCACTTTCCTCATTTGTCTGTTGCACAGTACTGTATCAAAAGATCTATAAGTCCATGTCCACCACACCAACAGATTTGTCCTCAAACATGACTGCTATCTCTTCAAAATAAAACTCAAACAAGTCATTCATGATTTTCCCTCAGCAAATCCATCCTAAATTTTCTAAATTAATCCACATTTTTCCAAGTTACTATTAATTCTATCTTTCTTGTTCCAGTTAAGTTGGCTCTCTACCAGTTGATTATTCTTCCTCTATATTAACCAATATCATTAGGAAAAAAAATACTGCGCTTTCCAATCGGTGTCAGGTGAGAGGTATTGGACACTAACATTTCACCTGTGGCATTAGGGATGACAGGATCAACTACTGCTGTTTTTCTATTAAAAATCTCACAACATCAAATTATAGTTCAGCAGGTTTATTTGGAAGCACTAGCTTTCAGAGCGCTGCTCCTTCATCAGGTGGCTGTGAAATATAAGATTGTAGTACACAGAATTTATAGCAGAAGTTTACGGTGTGATATAACTAAAATTATATATTGAAAAAGTCTTGGATTTTTGTTGAGTTTCTCACTTTTTAGAATGAATATGTTGGTTTCAGTTCTTTCATATATAAATCCCAGAACTTTCTTAAAGTTACATTCTCAACTGAAGTTTAACAATAGCCAAGCTCGGTACCAATGGAAATGGCCTCAACCGGGACCTTGGGTTTATGTCACACTACAGGTGACCCCACTGCACTACACACACAGACACACACAAGTCTGTAATGTAAGAGTCCAACAAAATAGTCTCACATTCTTGTCTTTAAAGTGTTTGAAGAATGTAAGTGGATCATGATCCGCGAATACAATAGTCTCCGACACATTGCTTGTGACATACAGATTAAAATGTTGTAAGACCAGTACCAAACTCAATAGTTCCTTTTCGATTGTGGAGTATTTCCTCTGGTGGATGTACATCTTCTTTGAAAAGTAACCAACTGGCAGTTCAATCCCATCTTCATCTTCCTGTGGGAGTACAGGTCCAATTCCTATGTCACTAGCATCGATGGCGACTTTAAAAGGTTTTGAAAAGTTTGGTGTAGCTAAAACTGGTCTGGTGGTTAACATGGCTTTCAAATGGTTGAATGCCTCCTGACATTATTCTGTTCACTGAAACTTTGTGTTCTTCTTCAGCAAATTGGTTAATAGTGCCACTACATCGCTGAAGTTTGGAACAAACTTCTAACAGAATCTGCTGAGTCCTAAGAATTGAAGCATCTCTTCCTTCAAGGTTGGTTGTGGAAATTCCTTGATGGCCTTCACTTTGGCGTCCCATGCGGTCAACCTTCCATGACCGATGTCATGTCCCAAGAACATCACCTCTGCTTTCGTGAATTCCGTTTTATTTAAGTTTATCGCCAGTTTTGCTTCTCATCGTCGTTCAAAGAGATCTGCAAACTGCACCATGTGATCTTTCCAGGACTTATTGAAGATCACTACATCATCCAAAAAAATTGCACAGTTTGTTAACCCAGCCACAACTCTGTAATGGGTCTTTGGAATGTGACGGATGCGTTCTTCATTCCAAACAGCATCACTTTAAACTGATATAGCCCATTTGCGGTTACAAACGCAGAAATTTCTTTTGCTGTCTCTGTTAAAGGTACCTGCCAGTAACCACGCATTAAGTCCAACTTGGTGATATAACTGGGTGGTCCAACTTTCTCGATACAGTCCTTCAGTCTAGGAATTGGATATGAGTCGATTTTGTAACGGCGTTGATTTTCCGATATTGCACGCAGAATCGTTGAGTCCCATCCGGTTTGGGAACTAAGATGATCGGTGAACTCCACTTGCTCTGGCCTGGCTTGATGATATCCTCGTCGAGCATGGCCTCCACCTCCATCTGGACCTATCTGGCTTTGAAAGGATTAAGCCAATAGTGGTGTTGTTTTATTGAAGCAGTATTCCCTACTTCATCTACAATAGCATTAGTCCTCCCCATCTGATTCTTACATAGACCTTATACTGCAGTAACAAATCTTTCAACTGCGTTCTATGCTCCTGAGACAGATAGCTTACTAACCTATCCCACTCCTCAAGGATTTCTTCATTTTTAAATCTATTTTGAGGCAATCTAAAATCCAAATCATCTGGACTTGATTCCTCACTCTGCAAGGCAGTAACTAACACTTGTTGCTCCAGTTCTTTCTCACCTAGTATAACACGGTTTTAACATGTTCACATGACATACTCAATACTTTTTTTTCTATCTGGCACCTTTACTAAATAGATCACCTGACTCAACTTTTTCTCAATTTTATAGGGACCATGAAACCTGACTTTGAAGAGATTTCCTATCACTGGTAACAGTACTAATATGTTATCCCCTCAGGAAAGCGTCAGAGTCTCAAAGCTTTTATCTCCCACCTGTTTCATTCCATACTGTGCCCTCTTTAGGTGCTGTTTAGCTAACTCACCTATTCGATTTAGTCTCTCCCTCAGCCCCAATACATAATCTAAGTGTGAGATCTCCGACTTTGATTCTGTCAATTTTTCTTTAATTAATTTCAAAGGGCCTCTCATTTCATGACCGAATATTAACTCTTAAGGGAGTGAACTGAGTAGATTCATTTGGGGCATCTCTAATGGCAAACAAAACAAATGGGATACCTTTATTCCAGTCATTTGGGTAATCCTGACAGTATGCTCTCAACATGGTCTTCAAGGTCTGATGCCATCTTTCTAAAGCTCCCTGGGATTCAGGATGATATGCACTGGATTTAAAGTGCTGTATACCTAAGCTATCCATAACCTCCTTAAACAGTCCAGCAGTAAAATTTGACCCTTGGTCCGGCTGAATCTCTCAGGGTAGCCCATACCGTGTGAAGAAAGCTACTCACTCCTCTACCACCTTTTTTGCCTTGATACTCCGTAATGGAATTGCCTCCCGAAATCTGGTAAAGGCATCCATTACGATTAACAAGTACTGGTTCCCACTTTTAGTTCTCGGGAGTGGACCTACACAATCAATTATAACCCGCATTAAATGCGGGACTTGGCAACAAAGATGCTGGTTTTATTACCGCCTGTGGCATACCTACCATTTGGCACGTATGACACATTCGGCAAAAGTAAACCAGATCCTTGTACATCCCAGGCCAATAAAAATGTTTGTGTATCTTAGCCTGAGCCTTTTGTACCCAGAGGTGACCTCTTATAGGTAGTTCATGTGCTACCCGTAACACCACCTGCTACTGGCAATGCAATCTGGTGCACTTCGGCCCATTGCTCCTCTGCACAAACCTGCCATGGTCTCTATTTCAGTCTTAGGATTCTATCTTTCAGATAATAAGCCTCCAGAATATTCTCTGCCTCCTTTTCAAAGTATGCATCCACATATATATCTTTTGTATCTTGTCGTGCTGTTGCAAGTCTCTTAGTCTTTCAGGACTAAACACTTCTGTCTGACCCTCTGCCTGTTCAGGTTTTTCCTGCACCATTACGTCAAACAGGGTATTTGCTAACTGAACCTCAATTCCTTTATCTTTCTCTGTACTTTTTGCTTCGCGTTGAGACCTATGATAGTGGGATTCTGGTTACCGCACTGTCTGGGAAAATACCAGAATATTTCTGTTTTAACTCTTCAGTTTCTTGGTCTTCTTTGGGCTTCTCCACAACAAGGGGTGTCACTCCCACCTTGGATCCTGCTAAATCATTCCCAAGAACAAACTGATTTCCTGGAACTGACATTCTGTCAATCACTCCCACTGTAATTTCCCCCGTCTTAAGTTGGCACTCCAACCTGATCTTACATAGGGGAATGTCCAATTTCTGTCCATCTATCCCACAAATGATCACATTCCCGGGTAATGGATCAGAAAGAGTGCATATTCGCTCATCCCTTACTATCAGCGACTGGTTGGATCCTGTATCTCTCAAAATTATAACTTCTTGTCCTTCTCCCACTGTCTTTCTGAGTAAACTTTACCCACAGAGGCGAATTCTTTGTAGACATCACGATCTCACTCCATACTCAGCGCTGCCTCAGCTGTGCACTCTCCTGCAGCTCCTCGGCTCTTCTTGCAGTCTCCTTTACTACCTTGAGTAATGCCACTGGCTTAGTTTCTTTTACCACATCTTTTCTCACAGCACCTTTCTTTAATGACCAGCACTGTCTTTATGTGTCCCATCTTCTGGCCATGAAAACAGTACTGAGTAGAGTGGTTTCTGTCATGATTGTATGTTTTATTGAGATATGTCTCTTGATTAAATTTAAAGTATAAGCCATAAGTATTAACTTAACCTGGAGCAGTGTTTTG
The DNA here is from genome assembly GCF_004010195.1 of Chiloscyllium plagiosum. Taxonomy (NCBI): domain Eukaryota; kingdom Metazoa; phylum Chordata; class Chondrichthyes; order Orectolobiformes; family Hemiscylliidae; genus Chiloscyllium; species Chiloscyllium plagiosum. Next base: position 11,120,219 of record NC_057749.1, read on the forward strand.
TAGAGGAATAAGACAGTGCTATTTTCTGGATCTGTAGATTGAAAGAAGCAAAAATGGCCTTTAGTAGAGTGATATGCTCTTCTTGTCAGATGTGGGAGTTTAGGGAGAGTTTACAGGTTACTGAGAATTATATCTGCAATAAATGCCGTTGGTTGCGAAACTTATTAGATTGAATGGATCGGTTGGAGAGACAATTAGAGGCAATGAGGAATTTACAAGAGCAAGAGGATGTGATGGAAGGCAGTTATAGGAAGGAGGAAAAGTCACATAGATGGGTTAACTCAAGGAAAGGTAAGAGAGGTAGGCAGTTAGTGCAGGAGTCTTCTGTGGCTATCCCCATTTCAAACATGCTGCTTTGGAATATATAGGGGGTGATGGATTCTCAGGGGAATGTAGCACAAACAGCTAAGTTTCTGGCATTGAGACTGGCTCTAACGCAACGAGGGATATGTCGGGTTCCAAGAGATCAATCGTATTCGTCCGAGGTACAGACAGACTGCGGCCAACAGCAAAAAAATCAGAATAGTGTGTTGCTTCCCTTGTGCCAAGGTAAAGGATGTTTCAGAGAGGGTGCAGAATGTTCTCAAGAAGGAGAGGGGCCAGCAGAAGGTCATTGCACACATTGGAACCAACGACATAGGAAGGGAAAAGGTTGAGATTCTGAAGAGAGATTACAGAGGGTTAGGCAGGAATTTAAAAAGAGTAGTAATATCTGGATTACTCTCAGTGCTACGAGCGAGTGAGGGCAGGAATAGGAGGATACAGCAGATGAATGCATGGCTGAGGAGCTGGTGTATGGGAGAAGGATTTTTGGAACATTGGAAGCTCTTTTGGAGTAGAAGTGACCTGTGCAAGGAGGACAGATTGCACCTAAATTGGAAGGGGGCTAATTTACTGGCAGAGAGATTTGCTAGAGCTGCTTGGAAGGATTTAAACTAGTAAGGTGGGGGGGCGGAACACCCAGGGAGACAGTGAGGAAAGAGATCAATCTGAGATTGGTACAGTTGAGAACAAAGGCGAGTCAAACAGTCAGAGCAGGCAGGGTCAAAGCAGAGAACAAGGAAGGACTGATAAATTAAACTGCATTTACTTCAATGCAAGAGGCCTAACAGGGAAGGCAGATGAACTCAGGGCATGGTTAGGAACATGGGACTGGGATATCATAGCAATTACAGATTTGTGGCTCAAGGATGGACAAGACTGGCAGCTTAATGTTCCAGGATACAAATGCTACAGGAAGGGCAGAAAGGGAGGCAAGAGAGGACGGGGAGTGGCGTTTTTGATAAGGAATAGCATTACTATTCCCAGAAATACATCCAGGGAAGTTATTTGGGTGGAACTGAGAAATAAGAAAGGGATGATCACCTTATTGGAATTGTATTATAGACTCCCTAATCGTCAGAGGGAAATTGAGAAACAAATTTGTAAGGAGATCTCAGTTATCTGTAAGAATAATAGGGTGGATATGGTAGGGGATTTTAACTTTCCAAACATAGACTGGGACTGCCAAAGTGTTAAGGGTTTCGATGGAGAGGAATTTGTTAAGTGTGTACAAGACAATTTTCTGATTCAGTATGTGGATGTACCTATTAGAGAAGGTGCAAAACTTGACCTACTCTTGGGAAATAAGGCAGGGCAGCTGACTCAGGTGTCGGTGGGGCGCACTTTAGGGACAGCGACCATAGTTTTATTAGTTTTAAAATACTGATGGAAAAGGATAGATTAAGGACAAAAGGGTAACTAGGGAGAGAATAGTGCCCCTCAAAGATCAGCAAGGTGGCCTTTGTGTGGAGCCGCAGGAGATGGGAGAGATACTAAATGAGTGTTTCGCATCAGTATTTATAGAATGTAGGGAAACAGATGGTGATGTCTTGAAAAATGTCCACATTACAGAGGAGGACGTGCTGGATGTCTTGAAATGCATAAAAATGGATAAATCCCCAGGAACTGATCAAGTGTACCCTAGAACTCTGAGGGAAGCTAGAGCAGTGATTGCTGGGCCTCTTACTGAAATATTTGTATTATCAATAGTCACAGGTGAAGTGCTGGAAGACTAGAAGTTGACTAATGTGGTGCCACTATTTAACAAAGGTGGTAAGGAAAAGCCAGGGAACTATAGACCAGTGAGCCTGATGTCAGTGGTAGGCACATTTTTGGAGAGAATCTTGAGGGACAGGATGTACACGTATTTGGAAAGGCAAGGACTGATTAGGGATAGTCAACATGGCTTTGTGCGTGGGAAATCATGTCTAACAAATTTGATTGAGTTTTTTGAAGAAGTAACAAAGAGGATTGATGAGGGCAGAGCGGTGGATGTGATCTATATGGACTTCAGTAAGGCATTCGACAAGGTTCCCCATGGGATACTGGTTAGCAAGGTTAGATCTCATGGAATACAGGGAGAACTAGCCATTTGGATACAGAACTGGCTCAAAGGTAAAAGACAAAAGAGGGTGGTGGTGGGTTGTTTTTCAGATTGGAGGCCTGTGACCAATGGAGTGCCCCAAGGATTGGTGCTGGGTCCACTACTTTTCATCATTTTTATGTGAGCATAGAGGACAGTTAGTAAGTTTGCAGATGACACCAAAATTGGAGGTGTAGTGGACAGCAAAGAAGGTTTCCTCCAAATAAAACGGGATCTTGATCAGATGGGCCAATGAGCTGAGAAGTGGCAGAAGGAGTTTAATTTAGATAAATGTGAGGTGCTGCATTTTGGGAAAGCAAACCAGGACATGACTTATACACTTAATGGTAAGTTCCTAGGGAATGTTGGTGAACAAAGAGACCTTGGAGTGCAGCTTCATAGCTCCTTGAAAGTGGAGTCGCAGGTAGATAGGATAGTGAAAAAGCTGTTTGGTATGCTTTCCTTTCTTGGTCAGAGTATTGAATACAGGAGTTGGGAGGTCAGATTGCGGCTATACAGGACATTGGTTAGGCCACTGTTGGAATACTGCATGCAATTCTTGTCTCCTTCCTATCGGAAAGATGTTGTGAAATTTGAATGGGTTCAGAAAAGATTTACAAGGATGTTGCCATGGTTGGAGGATTTGAGCTATAGGGAGAGATTGAATAAGCTAGGGCTGTTTTCCCTGGAGCATCGGAGGCTGAGAGGTGACCTTATCGAGGTTTATAAAATCATGGAGGACATGGATAGGATAAATAGACAAAATCTTTTCCTTTGGGTGGGGGAGTCCAGAACTAGAGGGCATAGGTTTGGGGTGAGACAGGAAAGATATAAAAGAGACCTAAGGGGCAACTTTTTCACGCAGAGGGTGGTACGTATATGGAATGAGCTGCCAGAAGAAGTGGTGGAGGCTAGTACAATTGCAACATTTAAAAGGCATCTGGATGGGTATAGGAATAGGAAGGGTTTGGAGGGATATGAGCCAGGTGCTGGCAGGTGAGACTAGATTGGATTTGGATATCTGGTTGGCATAGACAAGTTGGACTGAAGGGTCTGTTTCCGTGCTGTACATCTCTATGACTCTACCTCACTGAGTCCTAGGTCTATAAAATTGAATTCTAATTTCAGAAAAAAAATTGCTCAGCAACATTAGTGGAGAGGTCCTCTTTTCAAAAACTGGATTTTGAGTAATTAATGAAATAAACTCATTCTCTTATCTGCTTGAACACCAAAGGTTTTGGGGAATGTGGAAAGTCAAAAAAGAGAAGCAAACTGGAACAATGTGAGAAGACTAGCAGCAAACATCAGGGAAATCCAAAGTCTTCTGTACACATATAAATAACAAATGAGTGGCTGAAGGAGGAGTAGGCCAATCAGAGACATCGAAGAAGGGGTCGTGGCTGAGATTGGTGATACCTTGCACCTATCTTTACAAAAAAAAAGGATCCTGCCCAGGTCATAGTGACAGAGGAGGAAAACCTGTAGCCTTTTCTTAGACTGATGGTCTCCATCCTTTCCCATCAAGGCTCGTTTCTCATTTAAAAGTGAGGACGTGACATGTAATATTCACAAAGTGCCCAGAAAAGATCGCAAAAGAGAAAAAGGTGGCAGGATTAATTAGGGAAGACAATGTAGTGCTGGGAGAGAGGATATCTTAGATGCATTTGAGTTGCCAAGCTTAACGGGTATAATCAACTGCTGAGTAAATTCTGTTGACCTCTAAGTAGCCAAATATAGGAGTGAATCTACAAGGAAATCACAAGAGATATTCAAAAGGTTTGGTGATATAGGGGCCTTTATTTACTTAAACATTGATTGGTACAACGTTAGAGTAAGTGAGAGGCATGTGTGTGTCTGTGTGAATGTGTTTGGCAAAGGGAAGAGAGGAAGAGAGAGGCAATGAGAGGAAGACAGAGACAGAGAGAGAGAGAGTGGTGATATAGGGGCCTTTATTTACTTAAACATTGATTGGTACAACGTTAGAGTAAGTGAGAGGCATGTGTGTGTCTGTGTGAATGTGTTTGGCAAAGGGAAGAGAGGAAGAGAGAGGCAATGAGAGGAAGACAGAGACAGAGAGAGAGAGAGAGAGAGATAGAGAGAGAGAGACAGAGAGAGAGGGACGGAGAGGGACGGAGAGGGGGGGAGACAGAGAGAGAGAGAGAACAAGAGAGAGACAGACGAAGAGGGAGACAGAGATAGGGAAAGAAAGAGAGAGACACAGAGAGCGATAAAGACAGAGAGAGAGAGACAGATAGAGAGACAGATAGACAGACAGATAGACAGACAGGGGGAGAGAGAGAGAGAGA
>NC_057749.1:11127744-11132590 GCF_004010195.1 Chiloscyllium plagiosum
CGGGAGATGGAGCGAGAGAGAGAGAGAGAGCGAGAGAGAGAGAGAGGTGACGGAGGGACGGACGGAGTGTCGGACAGAGGAAGGGATAGACGGAAGGAGGGGCAGATGGAGGGACGGATGGTTGGAGGGACAGAGTGACAGAAGGATAGACGGAGGTACGGACGAGCGGAGGGATGCTCGGATGGACGGAGGGACAGATGATGGAGGACGGATGGAGGAATGGAGGGATGGATGGAGGTACAGAGGGACAGATGGAGGGATGGATGGTCGATGGGACAGACGGAAGAACAGACGAATGGACGGAAAAAGGAAGACACTTAAGTAAGAGCAATCATCGAGTAAGGAAACTAGCCACAGTAAAAAGTAACTAAAGTTTGATAGAAAAAGTTGTAGCTGAACATTGGGTGATTTTTAAGGAATTGCTGGTTTCGGGTATAGGTAAGGTGAATTCTAAAAGAAGAACAAATTAGAAAACGGAAGTTAGGGATGCTTGCATGACCAATGAGATAAAGATGACAGTAAAATGAAAGAAAATGTGTACAAATGTTTGGGTACGAATGTGTTAGAATTCTTTGAAGAGATAACTAGTAGGTTAGACAAGGGAAACCCATCGGGTGTTATCTATCTAGACTTCCAAAAGGCCTTTGATAAGGTGCCTCACAAGAGGCTGCTGAGTAAGGTGAAAGCCCATGGTGTTCAAGGTGAGCTACTGGCATGGATTGAGGATTGCTGTCTGACAGAAGGCAGAGAGTTGCGATAAAAGGTTCTTTTTCGGAATGGCAGCCGGTGACAAGTGGGTGTCCCACAGGGTTCAGTGTTGGGGCTGCAGCTGTTCACTTTATATATTAATGATCTGGATGAAGGGACTGGGGGCATTCTAGCAAAGTTCGCTGATGATACAAAGTTAGATGGATAGGCAGGTAGTTCTGAGGAGGTGGGAAGGCTGCGGAAAGAGTTAGACAGTTTAGGAGAAAGGTCCAAGAAATGGCTGATGAAATTCAATGTGAGCAAATGCGAGGTCTTGCACTTCGGAAAAAAGAACACAAGCAAAGACTATTTTATAAACTGAGAAAATTCATAAAGTCAAAGTACAAAGGGATCTGGGAGTGTAGTACTGGATTTTCTAAAGGTTGACTTACAGGTTGAGTCCGTGGTTAAGAAAGCAAATGTAATGTTTCAAGAGGGTTGGAATGTGAAAGCAGTGAGGTGGTACTACGACTTGATAAAGCTCTGGTTGGGCCGCTTTTAGAATACTGTGTCCAGTTTTGGGCCCCACACTTCAGGAAGGACATACTGGCACTGGTGCGTGTCCAGCGGAGATTCACACGGATGATCCCTGGAATGGTAGGCCTAACATAGGATGAGCGGCTGAGGATCCTGGGATTGTATTTATTGGAGTTCAGACGGTTGAAGGGAGATCTAAAAGAAACTTACAAGATAACACAAGGCTTAGAAAAGGTGGATGCTGGGAAATTGTTTCCATCAGGCGGGGATACTAAGACTCGTGGGCACAGCCTTAGAATTAGAGGGGGTCAATTTAGAACGGAAGTGAGAAGACATTTCTTCAGCCAGAAAGTGGTGGGCCTGTGGAATTCACCACAGAACGCAGTGGAGGCCGGGACGTTAAATGTTTTCATGATAGAGATTAATAAATTCTTAAACTCGCAAGGAATTAAGAGATACAGGGAGAGTGCGGGTAAGTGGCGTCGAAATGCCCATCAGCCATGATTGAATGGCAAGAGTGGACTCAAAGGGCCGAATGGCCTTACTTCCACTCCTATGTCTTATGGTCTTAACAGAGGGACCTTGGAGTTCAAGTGCATGGTAGTCTGAAAATGGAGTCACAGTTAGACAGGGCAGTGAAGAAGACTTTTGGCACACTGGCCTTCATCATTTAGGGCATTAAGTGTAGAAGTTGGGAAGTTATGTTGCAGAGTTGTACAGGATGTTGATGAGGCTGCACTTAGAGTATTGTGTTCAGTTTTGGTCACCTTGCTGTGGGGAGGATGTTATTAAACTGGAAAGAGTGCGGAAGAAATTTGTAAGGATGTTGCCAGGACTCAGGAGACTGTGATATGGGCCAAGTGCAGGGAAATGGGATTAGCATGGATGGACATTTTGGTCAGGATGGACCAGTTTGAGCCAAAGGGCCTGTCTCTTTGCTATAGGACTCTATGACTCTAAGTTACTGACTTTTGGAGAGCTGTTTGCTCTCTCCTCAAGATGCTGACTGTTGGAGTACAGTTTGTGCTCTTCTCAAGTTTGCCTTCTCAAGGTTCGGACTTGGGGAAGAGTTCCCCTATCAAATTGCTGATTGTTGAGATAGAGCTTGCCCTCTCCTCTGCTGACTGGTGGCATACAGTCCTGGTGGCGATTGGAGTGTTGAGGTTCAAGGGTGGAGGTGTGGGAAGTGGAGGAGATGCGGTGGAGAGCATCGTCGACCACGTCGGAGGGGAAATATCAGTCTTTGAAGAAGGAGGCCATTTGAGTAGTTCGGTAGTGGAATTGGTCCTCTTGGGAGCAGATGAGGCGAAGGAATTGGGAATATGGGATGGCGTTTTTACAGGGTGCAGGATGGGAGGAGGTGTAATCTAGGTAGCTGTGGGAGTCGGTCAGTTTGTAGTAAATGTCTGTGTTGAGTCGGTTGCCCGAGATAGAATGGAGAGGTCTAGGAAGGGGTGGGAGAAGTCTGAGACGGTCCAGGTAAATTTGAGGTTGGGGTGGAAGGTGTTAGTAAAGTGGATGAACTGTTCAACCTCCTCGTGGGAGCATGAGGGAGCACCAAAACAATCATCGATGTAGCGGAGGAAAAGGTGGGGGGTTGTGCCAGTGTAGCTGCAGAAGAAGGTAGGACCATTCAAGGATAAAGGAAGGAACTTGCACATGGAGGCAAAGCATGTAGGCGAGATTCTAAATGAATACTTTGCATTGGTATTCACCCGGGAAAAGGACATGGAGGATAGTGAAATTTGAGTGGAGCATGCTAATATGCCAGGGCATTTTGAGATTAAGAAAGAAGTGGTGTTGGGTCTCTTGAAGAGCACTAAAGTAAATAGGTCCACAGGGTCCGATAGTATCTACCCCAAGTTACTGGGAGAGGCAAGAGAGAAGATTGCTGGGGTCTTGACCAAGATCTTTGCATCCCCATTAACCACTGGAGAGATCCTGGAATAATGGCAAGTAGCTAATGCTGTTCCTCTGTTTAAGAACGGAAATAGGGACAATTCAGGAAACTGTAGACCGGTGAGTCTCACACTGGTGGTTGTGAAGCTAACTGAGAGAATTCTTAGTGAAGAGATTTACGCACATTTAGAAAAGCATGGCCTAATTAGGGACAGTCACCGTGGTTTTGTGCAGGACAGGTCACATCTTACTAACTCAATTGAATTTGTCAAGATGGTGACAAAGGTGAGCAATGAGGCTAGAGCAGTGGATGTTACCTACATAGATTTTAGTAAGGCTTTCAACAAGGTCCCTCATGGTAGGCTCATCCAGAAGATTAAGATGCATGGGATCCAAGGTGACTTGGCTGCATGGATTCTGAATTAGTTTGCCCATAGAAAGCAGAGGGTAGTGGCAGAAGGGTGATTTTCAAGGAGGTCCATGACTAGTTGTGTTCTGCAGGCAACTATACTGGGACCTCTGCTGTTTGTGATTTATATAAATGACTTGGATGAAAATGTAGATGGATGGGTTAGTAAATGGACAGACAATACAAAAATGAGTGGAGTTGTGGATAGTGTAGAATGTTATCAAAGGATACTTCAGGATACAATCAGTTGCAGATATAGGTGGAGAAATGGCAGGTGAAGTTTAATTTGTGACAGTGTGATGTCTTGCACTTTGGGAGATCAAATGTTAAGGAAAAGTATATAGTTAATGGCAGGACCCTGAACAGCATTTATGTATTTAGGGATCTTGGAGTTCAAGATCCCCATGCAGCTCCTTAAAGTGACAACACAAGTGGATAGAGTAGTAAAAGTGTGGGCAAAGTCTTAGAGAGAATTGTAAGGGATAGGATTTATGAACATCTGGATAGGAATAATGTGATCAAGGATAGTCAGCATAGTTTTGTGAAGGGCAGGTCGTGCCTCACAAACCTTATTGAATTCTTTGAGAAGGTGACTAAGGAGATGGATGAGGGGAAAGCGGTAGATGTGGTATATATGAATTTTAGTAAGGCGTTTGATAAGGTACCCCATGGTAGACTACTGCAAAAAACACGGAGGTATGGCATTGAGGGTGAGTTGGAGGTTTGGATTAGGAATTGGCTGGATGGAAGAAGACAGAGGGTAGTAGTTGATGGCAAAGTTTCTTCATGGAGTGCCGTCACTAGCGGTGTTCCGCAAGGATCTGTTTTGGGACCATTGCTGTTTGTCATTTTTATAAATGACCTGGAAGAGGGGTTAGAAGGTTGGGTAAGCAAGTTTGCGGATGATACGAAAGTCAGAGGAGTTGTTGACAGTGAGGAAGGATGTGGCAGGTTACAGCAGGATATAGAGAAGCTGCAGAGCTGGGCAGAAAGGTGGCAAATGGAATACAATGTAGCTAAGTGTGAGGTGATTCACTTTGGGAAGAATAACAAAAAGATGGGGTACTGGGCTAATGGTCGGATACTTGGTAGTGTGGATGAGCAGAGGGATCTTGGTGTCCATGTACACAGATCTCTGAAAGTTGCCACCCAGGTAAATAGTGCGGTGAGAAAGGCATATGGCGTACTGGCTTTTATTGGTAGAAGAATTGAGTTCCGGAGCCCTGAGGTCATGATGCAGTTGTATAAGACTCTGGTGCGGCCGCATCTGGAATATTGTGTGCAGTTTTAGTCGCCATACTATAGGAAGGATGT
>NC_057749.1:11132596-11147910 GCF_004010195.1 Chiloscyllium plagiosum
AGGGTGGTGCGTGTGTGGAATGAGCTGCCAGAGGAAGTGGTGGACTCTCCCTCATTATGGGCATTTAAGCGGGCATTGGATAGGCATATGGAGGATAGTGGGCTAGTGTAGGTTGGGTGGGCTTGGATCGGCGCAACATCGAGGGCCAAAGGGCCTGTACTGCGCTGTACTCTTCTATGTTCTATGTTCTATAAAGAAGGCATTTGGCCTTTACTGATCAGAGAACTGTGTGCAAGAGTCAGGATGTCATTCTTCAGCTTTATAAGACTTTGGTCAGGCCACACCTAGAATATTGCATTCAATTCTGGTCGCCACACTACAGGAAGAGTGTGAAGGCTTTGGAGAGGGTTCAGAAGAGGTTTAGCAAGATACTGCCTGGATTAGAGAGTATGAGCTAGAAGGAGAGGCTAGAAAACTCGGGTTGTTTTCTCTGGAGCAGCGGAGACTGAGAGGATACTTGATTAAGTCTGTAAAATTATTAGATGCATAGATATGGTTCATGGTCAGAATCTTTTCCCCCCAGAATTGAAATGTCTACAACTGGGGGAGGGGGGGCGGGGGGCATGCATTTAAGGTGAGGGGTGAAAGTTCAAAGGAGCTGTGAGGGGCAAGTTTTTTTTTCCACACAGAGAGTGGTAGGATTCTGGAGTGCGCTGCTGGGGTGGTGGTGAAGGTAGGGGCATTTATGGGGCTTTCAGATGAAAGCATGAATAAGCTAGGTATGAAGGGATCAGTATAATTTAGTGTCATTTTCGGCATAACATAGTGGGTCGAAGGGCCTGTTCCTGTGCTGTATTGTTTTACATTCTATATTACAGAGGTGGTGGTACTGGACGTCTTAAAACACATAAAGGTGTATCCAAGAACTTTGTGGGAAGCTAGGGAAATGATTGTTGGGCCTTTTGTTGAGATATTTGTATCATCACAGCCATAAGTATGGTGCCATTATTTCAGAAAACTGCCAGGAAAAGCCAGGGAAATATAGACCAGTGAGCCTGACAAGTTGTGGTGGATATGTTGTTGGAGGGGATTCTGAGGGATAGGATCCACAGGTCTTTGGAAAGGCAAAGACTGATTAGGGATAGTCAACATGATTTCATGCATGGAAAAACTTGATTGAGTTTTTTGAAGAAGTAACAAAGACTACTGATGAAGGCAGAGCTGAGGATGTTGTCTATATGGACTGCAGCAAGGCATTCGACAGGTTCCTCATGGTAGACTGGTTCGCAAGGTTAGATCACATGGAATCCAGGGAGATCTAGCCAATTGGATATAAAACTGGCTTGAAGGTAGGAGACAGAGGATGGTGGTGGAGGGTTCCTTTTCAGACTGGAAGCCTGTGACCAGCGGTGTGCCACCAGGATTGGTTCTTGACATTTATAAACATAATTAGAATGTGAATACCAGAAGAATAAGGACAGAACAACTAGGAGCAGGAGTAGGCTGTCTGGCCCTTCGAGCCTGCTCCACCATTCAATAAGATCATGGCTGATCTTTTTGTGGACTCAGATCCACTTACCAGAGCTCTCACCGTATCCTTTAATTCCTTTACTGTTCAATAAATATCTACCTTTGCTTTAAAAACATTTACTGAAGTAGCATCAACTCCTTCACTGGTCAGGAAATTCCATAGATTAACAACCCTCTAGGTGAAGAAATTCCTTCTCAATTCAGTCCTAAATCTGCTCCTGCTAATCTTGAGTCTATGCCCTCTTGTCCAAGCTTCACCTGCCAGTGGAAACATCCTCTCTCCTTCTATGTTATCTGTTCCCTTCATAATTTTATATATTTCTATAAGATCCCCCTCAATCTTCTGAATTCCAATGAATATAATCCTAATCTAATCAGTGTCTCCTCATAAACCAACCCCCCTCAACTCCGGAATCAACCTAATAAACCTCCTTTGCACCCCTCCAGTGCCAGTACATCCTTTCTCAAGTAAGGAGACCAAAAGTGCATGCTGTACTCCAGATGTGGAGAAAGTGAGGTCTGCAGATGCTGGAGATCAAAGTTGAAACTTTATTGCTGGAACAGCACAGCAGGTCAGGCAGCATCCAGGGAACAGGAGATTCGACGTTTCGGGCACAGGCCCTTCTTCAGGAGGGCCTGTGCCCAAAACGTCGAATCTCCTGTTCCCTGGATGCTGCCTGACCTGCTGTGCTGTTCCAGCAATAAAGTTTCAACGTACTCCAGATGTGGCCTCATCAGCATCTTGTACAGCTGCAACATAATCTCTCTGCGTTTAAACTCAATCCCTTTAGCAATGAAGGACAAAATGCTACTTGCCTTCCTAATTACTTGTACCTGCAGACCAACCTTCTGTGATTCATGCGCAAGGACACCCAGGTCCCTCTGCATAGCATCATGCTACAACTTTTTACCATTCAAATAATAATCATTTTTACTATTATTGTACAAAAACGTATGACTTCACATTTATTAACATTGTATTCCATCTGCCAGACCTTTGCCCACTCACTCAATGTATCTATGTTCCTCTGCAAAGTTTCACAGTTTTCTGCACACTTTACTCTGCTACTCATCTTAGTATCATCTGCAAACTTTGACACCTCACACATGGTCCCCAATTCCAAATCATCTATATAAATTGTAAATAATTGCGGTCTCAACACCAATCCCTGAGGCACACCACTAATCACTGATATCCAGTCAGAACAGCACTCATTTATCCCAACTCTTTGCTTCCTGTTAGTCAACCAATCCGCTATCCATGCTAATACTTTACCCCTAACGCCATAAATCCTTATCTTATGCAGCAGCCTCTTGTGCATCACCTTGTCAAGGCCTTTTGGAAATATGGCTAGTAAGTTTGCAGATGGCACTACAATTTATGGTACAGTGGATGGTGAAGAAGGTTATCTCAGAGTACAGCGTGACCTTGATCAGATGGGCCAGTGAGCCGAGGCGTTGCAGATAGAGTTTAATTTAGATAAATGTGAGGTGTTACATTTTGGTAAAGCAAAGCAGGGCAGGACTTATTCACTTAACGGTGAGATCCTGGGTAGTGTTGCCGAACAAAAAGATCTTTGTCTGCAGGTGCATAGTTCCTTAAATGTGGAGTCACAGGTCAACAGGGTAGTGAAGAAAGCATTTGCAACACTTGCCTTTATTAGGCAGCACATTGAGTATAGGAGTTTGGTTGTCATTTTGCAGCTGCACAGGACATTGGTTAGGTCACATTTGGAATACTGCATTCAATTCTAGATGTTGTTAAAGCTGAAAAGGTGCAGAAAAGATTTGCAAGGATGTTGATGGGTTGGAGGGTTTGAACTAGACAGAGGCTGAATAGGCTGGGGCTTTTCTTCTCCCAGAGTGTTGGAAGCTGAGGGATAACCTTATAGAGGTTTATAAAATCATGAGGCACATGAATAGGGTGAATAGCCAATGTCTTTCCCCATTGTAGAGTATTCCAAAACCAGAGGGCATAGGTTTAAGGTGACAGGGGAAAGATTTAAAAGGGACTTGAGGGTCAATTTTTTCATGCAAAGGGTGGTGTATGTGTGGAATGCACTGCCAGGAGTGGTGGAGGCTGGTACAATTACAACATTTAAAAAACATCTGAATGGGTACGTGAATAGCAAGGGTTTAGAGGGATAGGGGCCAAATGCTGGTAAATGAGACTAGATTAAACTAGTATATCTGGTCGATTTGGACGAGTTGGACCAAAGCGTCTATGTCCAAGCTGTACAACTCTACGATTCTATGACTAGGGGATACACATGTAAGAATGCAATGGGATGTAAGGAATTGTGAAACAGATTAAATTGTGTTACTGAGAGCTGGCATGGGCTTAATGCGCCCAATTGTGTCTTTCTGTGTCATAATGATGTGCAGGCTTAAGATTTTAACTAGGATAATTCAGTAATATGTTATCTATAACAAACAGAAGTTACAGAGGTTAGAAAGCAAGATAGATTATTTGGAGGAGTTTCTTTCTGATGTACACAGAGGACCCATGAAACACAATAATGACCAGCCCAGAGCATCAATACTGCCAGCAGAATGTAATCATATCACTACAAATTTCTTTTACAAATATAGTTCCAGGAAGCTATTATGGAGAAAGGATGCATAGAATTGTGACAATACAATGACAATAATAAGTATAGTTTAAAGACAGAAAAAGCACGCAAACCTAACATTTTTCTACAAGCTGAAGTGTGCATTTTCTTCTTTATGTATTTTCTTTGTTTATAAGCAAATATCTTCATTCACTCAGGATCCTGAAAATTACACACACACACCACGTTTTCCCTATTTCAAAATACTCACCTATCTAAATTTAGCCGATCAGAATGTTCTGCCCTTTCCTCAGGTGTGCGGTACACAACAGGAATTCCAGGAGTTGATGGTGTCTCAGAAAAAATTACATGATCACCTAGAAGACATTAATTGCACCGATTACAGGGTAACCCCCATATCCGTGGGTCCTGATACCGCAGTTTCAGTTACCTGCGGTTTACCACGGCCCGAACATATTATAGGGAACCTTCCAGAACCAGGAGGCTGCGGGAAGGTATGTTTCCCATTTAAATGAATGGGTTTGCACTCATCTGCAGTTTCAGACTTCCGTGGTAGGTCTTGGAACATATCCCCCACAGTAAGGGGAGATTACTTGTATAGAGAAATTCACTATCTATTTAGAACTAGAGTATTAAAAGACACATTAATTGCTTTGCACACCTCATTGAATATACTTTTAAAATCCATTAAATAGATATTTCAGAACTGACTCAATCCTTTAGGCAAGAGACAAGAGGTGAAAAAGGGGGAGAAAAAGTTATTTTAGCATTTCTTTTAAGTAAAGATAATTTTCAGCTCATGACAAAATTTATTGAAACAAGAGGAGGCCTTCAGCCTCCTGAGCCTGTTTATCATCCAGTTAGATCATGGCTGATCTAAACATCAATTCCATTTGATTATCTTGGTTCCATAATTCTCAATACCCTTGCCAAACAAAGTACATTCAATCAACACCCAGCCTCAACATCTTTTTGGAGAGAGTGAATACTAGATTTCCACTAACTGTTGTATGAAGAAATGCTTCTGCCATCATTCAAGATTATTATTCCTTATCCTGAATGTTCCTCAATACAGGAAATCGTTTTATTCTCGTTTCCCCATTAAATCCTGTGATCAGCTTAAATACATCAACAAGATCTTTGTAAAATAGGATTCCTCCATAATCTTTTGTATTCAAGGAAACAAAGGTCCAATCTGTGAAGCAAACTATTCGCTTAATTTTAAACATTTTATGTATCATTTTGAAGAATCTGTGATACTTGAGACATCTATGTATACAATAAATAAGGTTCAATGTCCAATATTGGACATATTACTGGAAATAGGATCTAAGATGAGCTCTGCAAACTACATTCCAATTGTCTTAAGATAGAGGCCAAAAGTCCTTCAGCCTTTTTACAAACTGAAACAGAATGATTTATGAAGTACCTGGTAAATACGGCAAAGTTCCTTGACTGTGAGATGGGGAAGGGACAGCACTACGAGAGCCCTGTCGTGACTTGCATTTTACTGAAAGGGGAACATACGATGATACATCTCCAGCTGATACCCGCGACATTGACTCCGAGTAGTAGTGAGTTGGATCATCATGGCACATTGTGTCTGTAAATGACAAAAACTGGATACAGCATCTTCGCGTATGCAGTTTGCTTCACTATAACTTGCGTACTTAACACACTGCTTAGTGTGAAGCTCTAACAATTTATATTCAACTATTTTAATTGATCACTAACAAGAACTGATTTTAACTGTAACAATGAAAAAAAACATGCAATAGTCAATGATAGAAAATGTAATTGTTTATTGTATTTCTCATTTTTTGTTTGTTGAGTTCTCCTAGAGATCGAAGTCTTACTTTTCCAAGAAGCAATAATATCCAAAATTAATATTAGCATTTGATTTACTGGAATCCAAAGTGCCTCAGCAATTTTGTACTGAACTATTCCCTTACATTTTAATATGAATTTCCATTACATCATTAGAGTTCAATAATTGAAAGATGTTTCTGATCTTCTGCTTTTTACAACTTACATTGCCGGAGTTTCCTGTGGCTATCCCCATCTCAAATAATTACGCTAATTTGTAAAATATAGGGGATGATTGACTCTCATGGGAATATGACAATACTAAAAAATTGCGCAGTTCAATGATTGGCTTAAATTAACAAGGCAGACTTCAAATATGTGGATCTTAATATGTGGACATCAATACTTCCAAGGAGGAAATGAATCTACACGGAAGGTCCCATCAAATTCCATTGAAGTCAAAAGACAATGTAGCGCAGTGGATACTGTTGATAGTCAACTAGGAGTCACTGCTGAGGTGACACCATATTTATAGATAAAATTAAGGGGTAGGTTAGGAACCTGGCCAGGAAAGCATCAAAGCAGTCGTCTGCAAGTGACAAAGGTGTAATGCACAGCAGTTTCACTGACAAATTACTGAGGAAGAGGCAGAGGTGCAAGTAATCAACCTTGGAGAGAAAGGATGTGAAGCTGGGATTTCAGTTCAAAATCCAACAAGCGGGAATCAAATCCATGACAGGTAGACAGTCTGTGACAATTGATGATGGCTTAAATTTTCCAAAGTTTGATTTGAAGAAATTCTGGATTATTCAACACTGGACTTTGGAACAGTAGTCTTGCAATATAGAGAGAGTGGATGTCTCAGAAGGCTTTGGGAAGTGTTAGCACATCAGCTGACATGGGAGACATTAGGCAATTGTCTGCAAAGTTAGAATGGGGTTTAAGGAGCAGAGGGTGAATTTAATGGATGAGTAAAGTGAGGATAATAGTAACAGATTTGATAACATTACAGATCAAATGAGTAAACAAATGGCAAAGAATATTCAATGGCAGAAGTGTGAAAGGATGCAAATTGGAATTCAGATTGAGGAGCAAAATAGAATGTTACAAAATAAAAAGGGAAAAGGAAGACAGATCAAGAGGTTCTCACAAACAAATTTTACAGCTGATACATTTATTAAATGTACTACCCATAGTAATGGCAAAGGTTTGGTTGACATTAGCAACCATTTGAAAGATGCGGCAGCAGAAGCAACCTCTAACGGGGATCTTATGGTTGTGCCCAGAATGATGAGGCAGACTACAAATTCTAACAAGAACCAGTCTATTTCAGATAAATTAATGCCAACTATCCAATATGTTGTTAAACTTCAGGGGTCACCCCTGACACTGATAAACTGTTATGGTCCAATTTGGGCTGTTTGTATGACGCTCAACTTTGGACTACTCCCGCGGGTCAAACTTGTATGTCTGACGATCTTGCTTTATCGGTTATTGACTGTGTGCATTATGCAACTCACTGTGATGCCCGTTCGGTCGCCGACCTTCTCCTGACTGCTTGGTGGCATCCCCGCCTCCAACAACTAGCCCAAAGGGTTAGTGACTGGTGTCTTATTTGTCAGGAACATAACCCTGGAAAAGACTTACCTTACACTCTGGGTAGAACTCACATGCCGGAGGGCCCCTTTAAGACACTTCAACTGGACTTCATTGAGTTGCAGAAATGTCAGTGCTATATATGTTTTGGTTATTGTTAATGACTTTTCTAAATGGATTGAAGCCTACCCTACTACTAACGCTACTGCTGAGACTGTGGTGAAAATTTACTCAAGGAAATTATTCCCCAATTCGGTATACCTGCGCACATTAGTTTGGACAATGGACTGCACTTTGTTGGTAATATTAACGAAGAACTCTGTTCCCAGCTTTCTATTCGTCAACAACTGCATTTTGCTTATCGTCCTCGGGCTGCCGGCCTTGTTGAATGTTTTAACTTTTAAGATTAAACTTGTCAAATTAATAGCTGAGACTGGCCTCTCCTGGGTTACGCTACTCCCTGTGGCCTTACTCCAGATGAGATCCACGCCTGAGGGCAGACACCCCAGTCTCCAGCTGAGATTCTCTAAGAGTGTCCGCTCCGTACCCCTTGGAACAATTCGACTCCGTCCTCAGTCCACTACCACCACATGACCGAAGAAACGATTGGATATGTTCTTGCTCTAAATAACGTTATGCATGCTTTTCACCCCCAGGTGCGCGTGGCCTACGGCGATGTTCCGTCCCTTTCAGCCTCGTAACGGGTGGAGCCAATCAAAAGGGAGCAGAGGAGGAGAGAATGCTGGAATTCTAGGAAACCCAGGGGATCCTGTCCTTTTGGGATTTTCAATTTTGGTGTTGTTTTAATGCTATTCTTCTTACAGATACTTGAACTAAGAGAGACGTGGGGGATCGCCTCCCTGCTGACCTGTTTGACCACATACAACTTCCTGATGGGGAAAGCCACTAAGTATTGATGAGATCCGGAACAATCCGAGACTAACCACCACCTATGCCGAGGAGATGTTGTCCAGTGCACTGCACCAGACACCTTCAAAGTGTGGAACATGACGAAAATTGACTATTGCAATGGACTCTAACATCAGAAAGACCGAATGGTCCATCTGGACAACAGAAAACAGTGGGAATTACCATGTCGTTACTGAACCAGTCTTTTTGATGTTTCCTGCAGACGCAAGCCGAGTGAGGATAATAGGAGGAGGCCCGGGAACAACATCCCTTTTTGCAGGACGGGCCTACTTGAGAAAAGAGAAGCCTGATAGGGGAATCCACAAACAACTTATTTATACAGGCCCACAGAACACACTGACCCCAGAGTCAGTAGTATGCTACTCCTAGTGAGTTTTGAGAATATTTGTTAGTCCTTTCTATCAGTAGATGACATACTTGCCCTGTCCCCAGTCCCAATCTATTCGTCAGACTCCCTACTGCCGACCCTCTGAAGAGAAATATCACTTTCCAATACTGTATTAAACCTCCTGCCACCTGTTTGCTGATGTCTTTTAATTCTACTGCAGGGTCGTATGAGAATTGTTTTAATGGAACTGGCTATGGGTGTGCAATTGTTCATGTTCCAAATAACATCTCCTGCCTATTTGAGACTTGTCTCATCCACTTGTCTAAGTAAAAGGAGCCTTAAATTTCCTGCCCGTGTATACAAACAGCTTGCTTTCCACTGGCTGAGGGACAACTGGCCTTATGCGGCATAAGTTACTATACCCATCTTCATGTACTGACCCGGAACGGAACCCTTCCCTTGTGCATTTATAGGTCTTTTCTCTTTTCAGAATCTGATACTGTCACCAAGACTATGTGCAATAGAGCTAAGGGAGAGTCTAAAGGGAACAGAATTCTGAGGACTATTGTTTACCATACAGTGCGAGCGCTCAACAGTCAGTTTGCCCATTTTTATGGTGCTCAAGCGACACCACTTGCAAAATGTCGGCCCTTTACTCCTGTAGACCTGACCAGAACCCTGCTGTTACACTTCAGTAACCTATTTTTAACAAACCCTCCCTCTTATACACCAAACCAGGCTATTATTTTCTCCAGCCAAGGTAAAGCTACTAATTTCCTTGTCCTTGATAGCAAAGATTTTCCCCATAAGGTCACAATGGAGCCCTTGTTCCCACAACAGTACCTTGTCCTGGCCAGTGGACAAGTCGATGTAAACTTCATCTGAGAAGGACGCAGCGGCTGGTCTCAGCCCACTTTTGCTCCAATTGGAAGGATCCCAAGGGACTGGATGAAAATAGGTGACACTCAATAGGCTGGGGAATCCTGAGTACCCTGGGTTTGGGAGGATTGGCAAGGGTGATAAATCAAAAGAATCGCAACTACCTCATCTGCGGCCTGACCATTCTAGGAGATAAGACTAAAGAGGTTCTGGAACAGATTAAACTGGGATTATCAGATCTGCATCTTTATGCAGAATCAGTACGCCTTAAACTATATACTAGGAAGGCTGGGTCTGTACAATTGTCCGAGATAAATGCATTATGGGCATTCCCAATCACACTGGCAATATTACTAAGATACAAGACGAGATCCAGGTGTTCCTTGATGGAATGACTGAAGGGACCAGTTGGGGAAACTGGGGATCGGGCTCTTGGTACAATTGGCTTATCAATTTAGCTATGTATATCGGAATCATTCTCTTCTGTCTGTTTGCCGGTATATCTATTGTTAAGTTTTTAATTGCTAAGCTTGTGAGCTCCCTTAGTCATATAGATTTGCCCCAGAAGAGGCTCCTTTTGCAATCCAATGGCTCACCCACATGTGTTGATGGTGATGATAAATGTGACCAGGTGAGTGGTGAAGATGGTGGTGCCACTCTAGAGGATGTTGATGGCTGGAATGCCTTGAAAGCCATTTGTTTGGATTAGCCTTCCCTTTTAGAGATCGCGGAGTGATCAAAGGGGGGAATGAGCATATGAGTCTCTGGAGGGTAGGACAACATGGTTGAAGGAGATGCACAAAATGGCTTCTGCATTGCTAAGTTAGATGGCACTGAACCAGACAGAGACAAGAAACCGCAGACTGATGTAGATCTGATAAAATACTGTAAATGTAGAAGTAATGGTATAACCCTAACCATTAAATGCAGAAGTAACGGTTTACCCCTAATCACAGGGCAGGCCATACAGGATTCTGAGAACAGGTTGTTTACAAGAAATCGAGATGGGCTAAGGCAAAAGTGCACGTGGACCTCAGGGAATCTGATTGATTGTTACTATGCGATCGTGCTCCATGTCTGAGTATGAACAATGTACATAAACTCTATGCAAACTCTGTAAGTCATCGGATTCTTTTGGTGATCTAGGAGTACTCATACTTCTGGGCTGACCAGAGTCTACTGACCCGGCCATATCAAAAAATGAACGATTGCTTGTGTGATTGACAAAGAATCGTTTACAAGTATGCTTACTGACCGATCCCACTAACCCGAAGACCAGGACAGTAATCCGGATCATCATAGGGAATACTGGATGACTACAGAAATTGAGGTTTTTGTTAAGAATAAGAAGGGGAAATTCAAGATGGCAGCGACCCAGTAGTTCTGCCCTGCTGAGCTCTGCACCAGAACCCAGCCAAAGTGGGGCACTCACCCTCTCTTTATTACCTAATCTAGTAGAAATAATTTTTTTTTGACCCTGAGAACTGTCCTGTGTTAGTTTAAAATTATTAGGAAAATGGCCAAAGGGAAGGGAAGGCGAGGATCTCAACAAGCAGAGAACCCCCCTCCCCTCCCCCCGCACCAATAATCATGCCCATGGCCGCAGTGTCGGCCTCCGCGATTGCCTATGGAACAGAGCCTGATCTTAGAGTTTGTGAAACTCAGAGAGAAGATTGATTCATTGATGGAAGAGACTCAAATCGATCTCGACGTGAATAATATGGACAATGATGTTTATTTTTGGTTTTTCTCTGTTATTTGCCTGGTTTACCTGGTTGTTGGAGCGGGGGTCTTTTTTTTTTAAATATATGCCAGGGTCATAATTTTTTCCTTTGTCCTTCTTTTTCCTCTCTCCTCTCCCTTTTTCTCTTCCTTCCTGTCATCCTTTGTTTCCCTGTTTTTTTCTTATTTCCTTTTGTTCTTCTTTTCTGGTGTGGGATGGCGGGGGAGGGGGGTGCATTTGGAGGAAGAGGTTACATATTTTTGTTCTACCAGGAGTGCTGAGGATTACAATGTGGAGGGGACAGGTTGAGTGCCCATTTTTAACTTTCTTGTTATGTTTGTATTTTTTTCTTACTTTGTGTTGTCTGGGGTGGGGGCATGGCTTTAGCTAGAAGGAGTCATGGTGGGGCTAATGGGTGGTATGAGCGCCCTCTGTGGGCAAGGGGGAAAGTCTCCTTTCATTTGCGTTATATGTCGGTATATTGTAGAAGTAGCTATTAGAAGTTTTGACTTGGTAGTTTTGGAAGTTGCATTTTAAAATTTATACAAACTATTTATGGTTTTCACTCAGTGTGCTATGAGTGGGGGGGGGGGGGGGGGTGTCATGGACTGTTTCGGACGATCATGGCTAGCCATTCGTTTAAATAGTGCACCTGGAATGTTAAGGGGAGTCATTCACCAATTAAGAGAGAAAAGATACTGTTAAGCCTTAGAAAAGAGAGGATCGATGTAGCCTTGCTGCAAGAAACACATTTAACCGATAAGGAGCATTTGAGGTTGCAACATGGAGGGTTCGGAGAGGTATTTTTCTCATCCTTTAATTCGAAAAGTAGAGGAGTTGCTATTCTCATTCGGAAGAACCTCCCATTTAAAATGTTTGGCCAAATCAAGGATGAGTGTGGGCAATTTATAATTCTTAAAGCTTTAATACATGGAGGTGAATATGGGACATTGAATGTATACTGCCCATCCCCGGCATGCCCCCTTAAATTTTTAACAGATGTGCTTTCCAGATTGATGGCCCTTGGGGCACGTCGTACAATTGTAGGGGGAGACTTTAATCATATTATTGACCCTAAAGTGGACAGGATGCCTCGGGGTCTTGCAGGTGTGTCTCCACACTCCAGGCAGTTGGTGGACCTGAACAAGGAGCTGGGGTTGGTGGACGTGTGGAGATGTCTTACCCCAAGGTAAGGATTTCACCTTATTTTCTAATCCACATAAGAGATATACTAGAATTGCCATTTTTTTTGTCCCATCAATCTTTCTGAATTCAGTGCTGTCCGGCAGAATAGGGAATATAGTAGTTTCCGAACATGGGGCAGTGTACATGGAGGTCAAGACAATGATTATAGGACAGGCTCCTGACACAGGTGCACGGACCGTTTCTTCCTGAAAGATAGTAAGTTTATTGAGTCCTTTTGCGGGAATTTAAAATCTTTTGGGATATTAATTAGGGTATGGCCAGTAATCCATCGCTGCTTTGGGAGACTTCCAAGGCCTATGCACAGGGTTTGATTATTTCTTACTCTGCGATCCGGAAGCGGCAGAGGGGAGAACAGCAACATTTGCTCAAGACTCGCCTGAAGACAGCTGAGACAGCATACTTTGACAGACAGACTGTAACCAAATTGCAGCGGATTGCAGCCCTCTGGGCTACTTTGAACACTGCACTCAACTAGAAAGCAAAGAGGGAAATCTCTTTTGCAAAACAGAGATTATTTGAGTATGGTGATAAACCAGATAGATATCTAGCATACTTGGCCAGAAAGAAGAATGCCCCCCCAATCTATTGCATCTATCAGAGAGAGTGCTGGTACTCTTACTTGCAATGCCAAAAAGATTAAATGCAGCATTTAGGAAGTTTTACTCTGAGCTGTACCGGTCGGAGGGCTATGAGGACAGATTGATGCAGATGGAATCTTTTTTTAAGACCCTGGATCTTCCGGGTGTAACTTCAGAGCAGGTATCCTTTCTGAATACCCCCCTGACAATTCAGGAAATACAGGAGGCGGTGAGGCTGCTCCAGAGTGGTAAAGCGCCTCGTCCAGATGGATTTCAAAGTGAGTTTTGTAAGGAGTTTATAGACATGCTGGCCGGGCCACTCTTGGATATGTACAATTACTCATGCAATCAGGGCTGCCTCCCATCTTCTTTGAGAGAAGCAAATATTTCTCTTATTCTTAAGAAAGGAAAAGCCCCAGAGGATTGCACTTCGTACAGACCCATGTTGTTACTGAACATGGATGTAAAATTCTGCCGAAAATGCTGGCGTTAAGGCTGGAGAGGGTATTACCTTTCATTGTAAAGGAGGATCAGACAGGTTTTATCAAGGGTCGTATGCCTACCAACAATATTAGAAGAGTATTAAATATGGTCCAAGTATGCCAGCAAAGATTGATTCCAGGTTTGGTTGTCTCCCTGGATGCAGAGAAGGCATTTCATCGGGTGGAGTGGCTGTATCTTTTTTATGTCCTGGAACGGTTTGGTCTTGGTGGGGTTTTTGCCAAGTGGGTGGCAGTGATATATAGTGACCCGAAAGCAGTGGTTCTCACTAATGGCATAAGGTCAGATAGTTTTAGTGTCGACAGAGGCTGCCGACAAGGTGCCCTCTCTCACCACTATTATTTACAGTGGTGATTGAACCGCTGGCGGAGGCCATCCGGAGGGATCCCAACATAATTGCCCCAGAGGTAGGATCGGGCAGGCATAAAATTACCCTTACGCGGATGACATCCTTCTTTTCTTAACTGATCTAATGACAACTGTGCCCTGTTTAATATAAGTGATTAATCTATTTGTTCTCAGGGTACAAAATTAATTTCATGAAGTTGGAGGCCATGCCTGTGGGGGGCCTTACTAATATATCTGATTTTGGTGATGGAACCAGTTTCCCTTTCCGGTGGTCACAGGGAGGCTTCCTGTATTTAAGCATTTTATCATCCCGGTCTTCAATCAATTATATAAAGCTAATTATGCGCAATTGCGAGAGAAGATAAGGCAGAACCTTCGGCACTGGGAAGATCTTCCGATATGTTGGTTGTGAAGAATAGATCTGGTTAAAATGAATGTTCTTCCTCGCTTATTATATCTCGTGTGAATGCTCCCTTTGATGCTGCCAAGGAAGGACTACAGAGGCTTTACAGCTGGTTCAGATCTTTTATCTGATGTCATAGGTGGCCGCTTATTAAGCTAGATAAATTGCAGCTCCGGCAGGAGAAGGGAGGTTTGGATTTCCCGGACTTTAAGAAATATCAATTGAATTCCTTACTATCTTATGTGGCTGACCGGGCCTGCCAGGACCTGCGATCAATCTGGTTGGACATTGAGGCCTCCCTGACAAAATGCCCCTTCATCAATTTGCTATTTATGGACAAGATGAGGACTGTTACGGACCACTGCAGAAACCCAATTGTCCGTACCACAGTTAAAGCATGGAGAATAATGCAGCAAGGTGAGGGCAACTTACAAAAAACTTCCCCTTTCACACCCATAGTGGGAATGTTGGGATTCTGGCCAGGTGGACTCTGGCTTTACGTTCTGAGAGTCGAGGGGAATCTCCCGTTTGGGAGATTTCTTTGATGGGGAGGTCATGATGTCTTTCGAGCAGCTAAGTCGGAAATTTGAGTGACCTAGGAGAGACCTCTTTTGTTACTTCCAGGTTAGGGACTTTATACAAAAAAAAACTGCATTGATGGTTAGTCCCTGTAAGTCGGATATGGAAAGGAGAGTGCTCCAGTCTACGGGAACTCTCTCAGTCAGCACCCTCTATCACTTTCTGGATCAGTGTGCTGGAAGAGCACAGCAATTCAGGCAGCATCCGACGAGCAGCAAAATCGACGTTTCGGGCAAAAGCCCTTCATCAGGAATAAAGGCAGAGAGCCTGAAGCGTGGAGAGATAAGCTAGAGGAGGGTGAGGGTGGAGCTAGGCAGGTCGGACAAGTCCGCACTGTCCGCTTGACTTGTCCGGACTTGTCCGACCTGCCTAGCTCCTTTTCCACCTATCCACT
>NC_057749.1:11148561-11159881 GCF_004010195.1 Chiloscyllium plagiosum
ACATGGAGGTCCTGGGCCTCCTTCACCGCCGCTCCCTCACCACCAGACGCCTGGAGGAAGAACGCCTCATCTTCCGCCTCGGAACACTTCAACCCCAGGGCATCAATGTGGACTTCAACAGCTTCCTCATTTCCCCTTCCCCCACCTCATTCTAGTTTCAAACTTCCAGCCCGCACTGTCCCCTTAACCTGTCCGGACTTGTCCGACCTGCCTAGCTCCACCCCCACCCTCCTCTAGCTTATCTCTCCACGCTTCAGGCTCTCTGCCTTTATTCCTGATGAAGGGCTTTTGCCCGAAACGTCGATTTTGCTGCTCGTCGGATGCTGCCTGAATTGCTGTGCTCTTCCAGCACCACTGATCCAGAATCTGGTTTCCAGCATCTGCAGTCATTGTTTTTACCCTCTATCACTTGTTAAGAAGTAATGTTACGAAAGACATTGAGAGGCTATGCAGAATCTGAACTCAAGAACTGGCAGTGGAAATCTCATCAGCGATATGGGAGGATATTTAGGAGCACGTTTGGAAGATTTTGATTTGTAACAGGATCAACTGAAGATACTCCACAGGAGTTATTTGGCACTGAAATTCAAGACAGGAGTGTCCCCAGTGTGCCCCAAATGTGAAAGGGATGTTGGCACTCTTACCTATTGCTTGTGGTCATGCACAAGCTTCACAGGTATTGGGATGCCATAATGAGCGTTTTGGAAGAAGTTTTAGGAACTAAGGTTAAGTTGGATCCGGTGTCCCTCCTTTTGGGTCTTCCAAATCTCCCCTTTTTGGACGTGCATGGAAAGAAATTGCTTAATATTCTTTCATTTTGTCAGAGGAAGAAAATTCTAATGAGCTGGGTGTCAGAGAATCCCCCAGGACCTTCAGGCTGGCATAGTTTAGTTATGGAGCACATCCCCCTGGACTTCCTTACAAGTATGGTGAACCAGAAAATGGAACTGTTTCACAGAACATGGCGGCCCTTTCTGAATTATATTGAAAGAGACTTGTTGGCTATATTGATCAGGGCCTTTGTGTAGTCATGAGTGCTATGTCTGGCGGTCTGGGAGGAAGAATCCTGAATAAATACGGGTTTGCTTACTAATGCTCCCAGTGGTGGGGTGCTTCGGTGGGATTGCGATGTGTCTAGTAACTTAATTGAATATAATTTGTTACCTTTATGTTTTTTTTTTCCTTTAGTCATTTATTGAATTGTAGTTTCTGTAAGTTTTTTTTTCTCTCTCATTTCAGTGATTCGTGGGGTAGGAGTTTGTTTCCTGTTATTGTCATTATATTATAAAGTTGTCACACTAATTTGTAATGATTTTGTAATTTTGTAAAAAACCTAAACTCTTTTTCTCAATAAAAATATTTACAATAAAAAAAAATAAGAAGGAAGCATATGTCAGGTATGGACAATAGGGATTGAGTGAATCCCTGTGGGGTATACTTAAGAGGGAAATCAGGAGGACAAAAAGGGGACAAGAGATAGCTTTGACAAATAGGGTTAAGGAGAATCCAAAGGGATTCTATAAATATATTAAGGACAAAATGGTAACAAGGAAGAGAATAGGCAGCCTATAGGTGGAGCCCCAGGAGATGGGGGAAAGATACTAAACAAATATTTTGCATCAATGCCTACCGTGGAAGATAGCAAACGTGGGGAAATAAGTAGCGACATCTTGAAAAATTTCCATATTACAGAGGAGGTGGTGTTGGACATCTTAAAATGCATAAACGTGGATAAATCCCCAGGATCTGATCAGATGTACCCGAGAACTGTGTGGGAAGCTAGGGAAATGATTGCTGGGCCCCTTGCTGAGATATTTGTATCATCAATAGCCCCAGGTGAGATGATGGAAGACTGGAGATTGGATAACATGGTGCCACTATTGAAGAAAGTGGTAAAGAAGAGTCAGGGAATATAGGCTGGATAGCCTAACATTGGTGCAAATTGTTTGGGAGAATCCTGAGGGACAGGATTTACATGTATTTGGAAAGGTAAGGACTGATTAGGGATAGTCAACATGGCTTTGAGCATGGGAAATCATGTCTCACTAACTTGATTGAGTTATTTGAAGAAGTTATGGAGAGATTGATGAGGGCAGAGCTAAATGTGATCTATATGGACTTCAATAAGGCATGGTGGACTGGTTAGCAAGGTTAGATCACATGGAAGAGGAAGAACTAGCTATCTGGATACAGAACTGGCTCGAATGTAGAAGACAGAGGGTGGTGGTGGATGGTTGCTTTTCAGACTGGAGACCTGTGACTAGTGCTGTACCACAAGGATCGGCGCTGGGTCCACTCCTTTTCATCATTTATATAAATGATCTGGATGTGAACATAGGAAGTATGGTTAGTAAGTTTGCAGGTAACACCAAAATTGGAGGTGTAGTGGATAACAAAGAAGGTTACCTCAGAGTACAACAGGATCTTGATCAGATGGGTCAATGGGCTGAGGAGTGGCAGATGGAGTTTAATTTAGGTAAATGTGAGGTGCTGCATTTTGGAAAGACAAATCAGGGCAGCACTTGTGCAGGTTCATAGTTCCTTGAAAGTGGAGTCACAGGTAGATAGGATACTGAAGAAGGCGTTTGGTATGCTTGCCTTTATTGGTCAGTGCATTGAGTTTAGGAGTTGGGGGGGTCATGTTGCGTCTGTACAGAACATTGGTTTGGCCACTTTTGGAATACTACTTGCAATTCTGGTCTTTCTGCTACTGGAAGGAGGTTGTGAAACTTGAAAGGGTTCAGCATAGATTTAGAAGGATGTTGCCAGGGTTGGAGATTTTGAGCTATAGGGACAGGCTGAATAGGCTAGGGCTATTTTCCCTAGAGTGTTAGATGCGGGGGGAGATGACCTTATAGAGATTATAAAAGAGGTTTATGTTCAGTTAAGTAGACAAAGTCTTTTCCCCGGGGTGGGAGAGTTCAAACATAGAGGCCATAGGTTTAAGGTGAGAGGGAAAGAATTTAAAACGGACCTAAGGGGCAGCTTTTTCACCCAAAGGGTGCTGCATGTATTGAATGAGCTGCCAGAAGAAATGGTGGAGGCTGGTACAATTACAACATTTAAAAGGCAGCTGGATCAGTACATGAATAGGAAGGGTTTAGAGGAATATGGGCCGGGTGCTGGCAAATGGGACTTGATTTGTCGGGTTGGCCTGGACAAGTTGAACCAAAGGCTCTGTTTTGGTGCTGTATATCTCTATGACTCTCCTTAAAAATGTGAAAAATGCTGGAATACTACATGTCAGTGACTAAGAAAAGTTTTCTCATTTCAGGTGGTACAAAATATTCAAGGCTGATGAAGCCTCCTGATTGGATGTTAGTTAAAATCTTCCTTAAGTGCTGACTGCCCTGTTACAAAGTTGCAGCAAGTGTGGTCAGTGCTCAGTTGTACCCTCTCCTGTGCTCAGTGTGATTTGATTAGATTCCCTTCAGTGTGGAAACGGGCCCTTCAACCCAACCAGTCCACACCAGACCCATGGGCAATTTAGCATGGCAATTCACCTGACCTGTACATCTTTGGACTGTGTGTGTTGTGCCCTGTACCCTCCCTCATGCTCAGAATGGATTGTGCCTTCTACTTTCTCCCAAGCTGAATATGGGTTGCCCCCTGTACCTTCCCCCACACTTAGTGTGGGCTGCATTCTGTACCCTCTCTTAAGGCTTCACAAGCATGGTTTTCTGAATCACCACTATAAACATTTCACTAACGGGGAAGTGTCTACAATTACCCACAACCGAATCACATGATCTGAGGAACTAGTTACAACTAAATATTGCTGAAGTATCTTACCTGATTTATAAAGAAAGTTTTTGTCACCATCTATATTTAAGACCTTATTATGTGCAGGGAGTAGCTCCTTGTTTAATCTACAGTCAACCTGCAAAATAAAAAAAATGTATGTGGATTTGGATAAATGGAACACCAGCCCTGAATTCTGAATTTCTTTCACAGCTCTGATCAATGAATGAAATCAAAAATAGTTAGATGCTAGAATAAAATGAACAGATTTCTACAGTTTTGATGACAAGGACTAGCTGTGATTGAAGACCAACACATTTGTTCCAAAAAGATATGGAGCACTTCAATTCAGGTCAATATCACACAATTATAATCAAGATTGAAGGGTGTAAATTAAAATCTAAGATACACAGATGAGAAGAGTTAAATAAAACATTTCACTGTCACCCCATCACAATGAATGACCTCATCACAACTGCAGCAGCTGAGAAATGAAAATCTGGTGAATAATTACTTATTACATCTGAAGAATTTGTCTGTTAAGCAAGTTAATATAAAACAAACAGTGGAACAGAAGTCAAAAGTTTTTAAAAATTCATTCATGGGACGTTGGCACTGCTGGCTAAGCCAACATGTATTGCCCATCCGGGGCAGTTAAGAGTCAGCTACATTGCTGTGGGTCTGGAGTCGCATGTTGTCCAGACCAGGTAAGATGGCAGTTTCCTTCCTCCTAAAGGACATTTAAAAGACATTTAGATACGTACATGAGTAAGAAATGTTTGGAGCGATATGGGATATGGGCCAAGTGCACACAAGTGGAACTAGTCGCATAGTCTGGACTGAAGGATCTGCTTTCATGCTAGTGAATCAGACGGGCTTTCTGACAACCAAAAATTGATTCATAGTCATCATTAGACTCTTGATTCCAGGTTTTTATTGAATTCAAATTCCATCATCTGCCATGGCAGATCTGCAGCACAGTATCTGTATCTCTAGATTAATAGCTTAGTGATAATACCATTAGGCTATTGCCTTGCACATTTCCATGAAATGCTCATACTAGCATGTTCCCACAATGGGAAAAAGTGGGTCAAAAATGTCAGAGGTTCCTAGAAAATGAAAGGGATAGAGAGTAAAACAAAGTAGGAAAAGGGAGTATATGACAGATGTCAGATTCATAATAAAAGTGTGAATTGTGCTGAATATAAGGAGGCCAGACAGGAGGTGAAACTGGAGATAAGAGGAGCAAAATATGAGAAGAGACTGGCAGCAAACAGAAAGGAGTATATAAACGTTTTCTACAAGTATATAAATATTAAGAACATGGTGTTATGACAGGGGGTAAACTCTCCTGCTTCAGCAACACTGAAAAGATTTAGCCCATGCAGTAATCCGTGAAATTTCAAGAGGCCAAGAACTATTTAAAGATTAACAACTTCATTTCTTAAACTTTAACAGAGAATGGTTAACAATTTACAACTCCTACCTCTAACCTATCTTTTACCTTCCCTTCTAGAATACAAGTCCGATAAAACATCCAAATTAAGATTTATAAAACAAAACTTCTTATCTCAAAGCCAGGCAATTTTGGTTCTTCTCTGCATTCCTGTCTTCTTTTCTTCTTCTTGGGGAATTCTGCTTCACAGGTTATTGATCGATAAAGGTACCTTTAAGACAGTTATTCTCTGTACTGTTTGCAGATATTGTTGGTTTGGCAGTTCTCATCCCAACTGTCCAATTTTCCCCAGTTTTATACCCTCAAAGCATCGGATTGTGTCATTGGCTTTTAAGACTATCAGTATACTAAATTCAAACTTGATTGGAGTTTAGTTTCTTTTCAGGGTATAATTTAAACTGATTGGCCTAATTCAAATTTGTTTTTGTCTCCAGGCAACCAGCTACCCTAGCTACCCCAGTAGCTGGACCTTATGTTATATTTTGTCTTATTGAGAACACTTGGTGCTGTCACTGCTAGCTTTTAATTCTCTTACAGATACAGTACACCCATATCTTCATAACACCTCCCCACTTAAGAAAAATTAACCATCATAATGAAAAAATGGCTTCTATTTTTCTACATTTTAAACACATTAACTTAACATAGAAATGTACAGCACGGAAACAGACCCTTTGGTCCAATGCGTCCATGCCGACCAGTTATCCCAACCTACTCTAGTCTCTTTTGCCAGCACTTGGCC
Source organism: Chiloscyllium plagiosum (assembly GCF_004010195.1). Taxonomy (NCBI): domain Eukaryota; kingdom Metazoa; phylum Chordata; class Chondrichthyes; order Orectolobiformes; family Hemiscylliidae; genus Chiloscyllium; species Chiloscyllium plagiosum. The sequence continues at coordinate 11,154,501 of NC_057749.1, forward strand.
CATATTCCTCCAAACCTTCCCATTCACATACCCATCTAGCTGCGTTTTAAATATTGCAATTGTACCAGCCTCCACCACTTCCTCTGACAGCTCATTCCATTCACGTACCACCCTCTGAGGGAACAAGTTGCCCCTTAGGTCTCTTTCATATCTTTCCCCTCTCACACTAAACCTATGCCCTCTCATTCTGGACTCCCCCACCCCAAGGAAAAGACTTTGTCTATTTATCCTATCCATACCCCGCATGTTTTTATAAACCTTGATAAGGTCACCCCTCAGCCTCTGATGCTCCAGGAAAAACAGCCCCCGTTATTCAGCCTCTCCCTGTAGCTCAAATCCTCTAACCCTGGCAACCTCCTTGTAAATCTTTTCTGAACCCTTTCAAGTTTCACAACATCCTTCCGATAGGAAGGAGACCAGAATTTCACGCCATATTCCAACAGTGGCCTTACCAATGTCATGTTCAGTTGCAACATGACCTCTCAATGCCTATACTCAAAACTCTGACCAACAAAGGAAAGCATACCAAACGCTGCCTTCATTATCTTACCCACCTGCCACTCTACTTTCAAGGAGTTACGAATCTGCACTTCAAAGTCTCTTTGTTCAGCAACTCTCCCTCGGACCTTACCATTAAGTGTACAAGTCCTGCTAAAATTTGCTTTCCCAAAATGCAGCACCTCGCGTTTATCTAAATTAAACTCCATCAAATGGAATAGAATTGAAGGTTTTGAGGTGTTTTGAAACATGTGAGTCACACATACATGGAAGTGGTTACACATTGGAATCTAATCGAGAGGGTTCTGGGTGATTCATATAATCGCGACAGTGGGGAAACAAGCCCTTCAGCCCAATAAGACCACACTGACCCTCAGAAGAATAACCCATCCAGAGTCATTTCCCCACATTTACCCCTGACTAATGCACCTCATCTACACATCCCTGAACACTGTGGGCAATTTTAACAGGGTTTGGATTGGATGGTTAATATATAGAATAACAGATACCCAGGAGTGTGATACAGACTAGAATCTAATCAAAGGATTGAGGTGGCTAATGTACAGAGTCCCTTAAAAATGGAAGTCAGTTACAGATTGGAATTTTATCAAGGGGATTCGGGATGATTATGTGTAGAATAACAGATACCCAGGACTGAGCTGCAGACTGCAGTCAAATTGAGCGGGATTGGGTGATTTATAGACAGCAACGGGATACGAGAGGGAAGAAAGCAGAGGAGAAAGTACCCACCATGGACCAACTCAAAAATGAGCTGATCCAGACAGGATTCAACTGCTGTATGTGGAGGTTTCCAGGTGTTCTGAAAGATGGGAGAGAAACAGGCAGATACTCACACTTTCTATGATGTTGCAGTCAACTTGCTGAAGGACAGGGAATCGCTAATCAGAGACGCAGAGTTAAACTCAGTTTAAAAACTCTCTCCATCACACACACACCCACACATAGGAACTAAATATAATGTGGAGAAATATCCATGTGCAGCATAGATTTCCAAACTAACTCAATGACAGACGAAAATCCCCGTTCTCTGCCCAGTCCACTCTTCCAGACACAGGGAGGTTTTGTACCTGAGGGAGGGAAGGTTTCTGACTGGATATTATTACACTGCAACATGTAGGTACTGAGTGTAACAGTTTGCTACATACCATCATGCCATCTACTTTGCTGTCAGTGTTTTTTGAATTGTATTTAAATCATTGGCAGGTGGAACAGCATATACTGGAACGTGATTTGCAGGGGGAATAGAAAAAGCACAATGTTTGTGTTTAAAATGGTGAGAAATTCTGAAACGGTATTGTCCAGGGGGGTTTGGCTGATCTTGTACATAAACATCTGAAAGTTAACATGGTGGTAGAGCCAGCAGATAGGAGGGCAAGTGATACATTGACTGTTCTTGCCAGGAGGTTTTGCTAGGAATAAGAGTTTAACACGACAGGGATTGAGTTACAGACTGGAATCTAATCAAGGGGTTCAGGGTGTTTTATATACAGAATAACAGATCCCCAGGAGTGAGTTACACATTGGAATCTAATCGGGTGGTTTCCGAGTGTTTCATATCATCCATCAGTGGGTAACAAGTCCTTCAGCCCAACAAGACCACACTGACCCTCAGAAGAATACCCATCCAGACCCATTCCCCACATTTACCCCTGACTAATGCACCTCACCTACATATCCCTGAACACTATGGGCAATTTTAACAGGGTTTGGATTGGATGCTTAATATACAGAGCTGAAAATGTGTTGCTCAAAAAGCACAGCACGTCAGGCAGCATCCAAGGAGCAGGAGAATCGACGTTTCGGGCATAAGCCCTTCTTCAGGAATCATGAGCCCTTCTTCCTGACCTGCTGCGCTTTTCCAGCAACACATTTTCAGCTCTGATCTCCAGCATCTGCAGTCCTCACTTTCTCCTGTTAATATACAGACCAACAGATACCCAGGAGTGCGAGTTTGGAATCTAATCAAAGGATTGAGGTGGCTAATGTACAGAGTTCCTTAAAAATGGAAGTCAGTTACAGATTGGAATTTTATCAAGGGCATTCGGGACGATTATGTGTAGAATAACAGATACCCCGGAGTGAGTTACAGCCTGGAATCTAATCGAGGGTTTCAGGGTGGTTTATATACAGAATAACAGGTAGCCCGCGTGAGTTAAAGTCTGGAATCTAATCTAGGGGTTCAGTGTGGTTTATGCACAAAATAACAGATGGCCCGGAGTGAGTTACAGCCTTGAATCTAATTGAGGGGTTCAGGGTGGTTTATATGCAGAATAACAGATACCCCAGAGTGAGTTACAGCCTGGAATCTAATCGAGGGGTTCAGTATGGCTTATGTACAAAATAATAGATAGCCTGGAGTGAGTTTAAGCCTGGAATCCAATCAAGGGGTTCAGTGTGGTTTATATACAAAACAACATATACCCCAAAGTGAGTTACAGACTGGCATCTAATCGAGTGGTTCAGGGTGGTTTATATACAGAATAACAGATACCCCGGAGTGAGTTACAGCCTGGAATCTAATCGCGGGGTTCTGGGTGGTTTATATACAGAATAACAGATAGCCCGTCGTGAGTTACAGCCTGAAATCTAATTGAAGGGTTCAGGATGGTTTATATACAGAATAACAGATACCCCAGAGTGTGTTACAGCCTGGAATCTAATCAAGGGTTATGTGAAGCTTTTTATGTGGAATAGCTTGAAACTAGGAGGGAGTCACAAAGTGGTTTCAAATCTTAATTCACATAAATGTAATGCAGTCACAAACTACACGACTTTACTGACTCCCCACGGTCCTAGATTGAAGACTATCCTCCTCTGTTTTCCCCTTTCACTGAAGATATTTATATACCTTTTATAATGTACTGCCATTCTGATTACAGTGCTGCCTATCTCTCACTGTCTCATTTATCCTGTTGAAAGACACTGAAACCAACAGACACACAAAGTTCCAGAAAGAGCTTTGTTTAATTGCAGGTGCATTATTTTCTTTTATTTGTAGACAACACACAATTTGAACTCACAGAAGGTCAGTGTGGGATTTGAGAAACCCTTGAAATTGGGATAAGGCCTAGCCAGGCGGGTTTCTGATCCAACGCTGCAAATCTACAATTCAGTGGCTGAGCTATTTCAGGTTTTGTATATTATGTTTCTCTCATATATTAGGAAAGTAAGTCAGACTTTACTGGAATGTCACATTATCTCTCTGCATTCACTGTTCACAGGTTCTGGGATTTGCATTTTAATCACCTTCTCCATTTTCTATCTCTGCTAGCATCAATGAATGGAATTGGCTTTTAACACATTGCCCCCTCTCCCTTGCTGAAAGTATTCCTGACACAAATCAGTCAGGCAGACATCTTAGATTTGTCCACAGCCACCATTTTAAATCAGCACAGCGATGACATTGAGTTTATAAATAAGGAAAAGCAAGAGAGACTGGCAACATCAATACAGTTTGAAAATATTTAACATTGAACTCGCACACAGAATCACACACGAACAGACAAAAACAGACACAGAATCAAACACACAGAGATACAAACACCTTCAAAGAGCTGTCTCCATTTCCTATCTTGCAAGGGAATTCATGTTTTGACAATGCATTCATGCAAGACAGTAAACAGCTTTTGAGACTTTCCCCATTGCGACAGAAATTCAGCCCCATTCTGAAACTTGGAGAAATGTAACAGAACAGAAATGAACCAGCAGCTTTCTGTGTTCCTGCTCCCAATGTAACATTTGACCATTCAGTTTATCTTATCTTCAGTCTAACATCCAACAAGAATCACTTCACAGATCCAATAACAGATCCCCAGGAGTGAGCTACAGACTGGAATCTAATTGAGGGGTTTATGGTTTATATACAGAATAACAGATACCCATGAGTGAGTTACAGACTGGAATCTAATCGAGGGGTTTAGGGTTTATATACAGCATATCAGATACCCAGGATTGAGGGACAGACTGGAATCTAATTGAGGGGTTTAGGGTTTATATACAGCATATCAGATACCCAGGAGTGAGGGACAGACTGGAATCTAATTGAGGGGTTCAGGGTGGTTTACTTACAAAATGACAGGTAACAAGGAGTGAGTCACAAAATCGCGGAGTCATACAGTCATAGAGATGTACAGTACGGAAACAGATCCTTTGGTTCAACCCGTCCGTGCCGACCAGATATCCCAGCCTACTCCAGTTTCTTTTGCCAGCACTTGGCCCATATCCCTCCAACCTTCCCATTTTCTTTCTTGCATGCACACACATGTGGGCGACACAGTGGTTAGCACTGCTGCCTCATAGCGCCAGAGACCCGGGTTCAATTCCTGCCTCAGGCGACTGTGTGGAGTTTGCACATTCTCCCCGTGTCTGTGTGGGTTTCCTCCCACAGTCCAAAAAGGTGCAGGTTAGGTGAATTGGCCATGCTAAATTGCCCGTAGTGTTCTGCAAAGGGGTAAATGTAGGGGAATGGGTCTGGGTGGGCTGCGCTTCGGTGGGTCAGTGTGGACTTGTTGGACAGAAGGGCTTGTTTCCACACTGTAAGTAATCTAATCTAATCAAATAAGATTGCACGTGCAGTCTCTTTCTCTTACACACACACTCACTCTTTCTTGCAACCACACACACTCTCACACACATGCAGTCTCCTTCTCTCATGGAGGTAACACAATCGCCCTCTCTCCCATGCCCTCACACGCTCTCTCGCGTTCGCACGCGCACACTCTCACGTTCGCGCACCCTCTCTGTCTCTCTCTCTCTCTGTCTCTCTGTTTCACTGTCTCTCTCTCTCTCTGTCCCTGTATCTCTCTGCCTATCTCTCTGTCCCTCTGTCTTCCTCTCTTTCTGTCTCTCTCTGTCCCTGTATC
>NC_057749.1:11160277-11181694 GCF_004010195.1 Chiloscyllium plagiosum
CTCTCTCTCTCTCTGTCCCTCTCTCTCTGTCCTTCTGTCTCTCTATCCACCTCTCCCTCTGTTCCTCTGTCTCTCTGTCCCTCTATCTCTCTCTGCCCCCTTCTCTGTCTGTCTGTCTCTCTCTGTCCCTCTCACTCTCTCTGTCTCTCTCTCTCTCTCTCTGTCCCTCTCTCTCTGTCCTTCTGTCTCTCTATCCACCTCTCCCTCTGTTCCTCTGTCTCTCTGTCCCTCTATCTCTCTCTGTTCCTCTCTCTGACTCTCAGTCACTCTCTCTCTCTGTCCCTCATCCTACCTGTATATATAACATTAAATAAATACAAATCTCACCTAAACTCTATCAATTAAATTAACGATAACGCATCTGTGATTACATTCTTGTGACCCACTATATGTATGATTTTTAAATTAAGAGCATGTAACATGACTCCAGCAAATTAGTCTCATATTCTTGTCTTTAAAACATTCTATGAATATAAGCAGATTATGATCCATGTACATAACCGTCTCTGACACATTGTTCGTGACATACACACTAAAATGTTGGAATACCAGTACCAAACTCAATAGTTCCTTTTCGATTGTGGAGTATTTCCTCTGGTGGATGTTCATCTTCTTCGAAAAGTTACCAACTGCCAGTTCAATCCCATCTTCATCTTCCTGTAGGAGTACAGGTCCAATTCCTATGTCACTAGCATCGATGGCAACTTTAAAAGGTTTTGAAAGGTTTGGTGTAGTTAAAACTTGTTTGGTGGCTAATATTGATTTTAAATGACCGAATGCCTCCTGGCATTGTTCTGTCCACCGAAACTTTGTGTTCTTCTTCAGCAAATCGGTTAATGGTGCCACTACACTGCTAAAGTTTGGAACAAACTTCCGATAGAATCCACTGAATCCGAAGAATCGAAGTACCATTTTCTTTGAGGTTGATCGTGGAAATTCCTTAATGGCCTTCGTCTCTGCTTTCCGTGGAGTCCACCTTCCATGACCGATGTTATGTCTTAAGAACGTCACCTCTGCTTTCGCGAGTTCAGTTTTGTTTAAGTTTATCACCAGTTTTGCTTCTCATAGATGTTCAAAGAGCTCTGCCAATTGTACCGTGTGATCTTTCCAGGACTTACTAAAGATCACTACATCGTCCAAATAGACTGCAGTTTGATAAGCCAGCCACAACTCTGTTCATGAGTCTTTGGAATGTGGCAGGTGCATTCTTCATTCCAAAGGGCATCACTTTAAACTGATACAGCCCACTTGGGGCTACAAATGCAGTATGTGATAAAGGTACCTGCTAGTAACCACGTATCAAGACCAACTTGGTGATGTAACTGTCTTGTCCTACTCTCTCGAAACAGTCCTCCAATCTAGGAATTGGATAGGAGTATGAATTTGTAACGGCATTGACCTTTTGATAATCCACTCAGAATCGTTGAGTCCCGTCCGGTTTTGAAACCAAGACGATTGGAGAACTCCACTCGTGCTGGCTTGTTTCGATGATGCCCTTGTCAGGCATGCCCTCCACCTCAACGGGCATGACCTGTCTGGCTTTGAAAGGATTAAGCCAATAGGGGTGTTGTTTTATCAAAGCAGTATTCCCTATGTCTACTTCAAGTACAATAGCATTAGTCCTCCCCATCTGATTCTTATATATATCCTTATAATGCAGTAACACAACTTTCAATTGCTTTCTATTTTCCTGAGACAGATAGCTTGCTAACCTATCCCACTCCTCAAGGATTTCTTCATTTTTAATCTATTTTCAGGTACATCATAATTCACATCTGAATTTGATTCCTCACTGCGGGGCAGTAACTAACACCTATTGCTCCAGTTTTCTCACTAGTATAATACAGTTTCAACATGTTCACATGACATACTCAATACCTTTTTTTAATCTGGCATCTTTACTAAATAGTTCACCTGACTCAACTTTTTCTCAATTTGATAGGGGGCCACGAAACCTGACTTTGAAGAGATTTCCTATCACTGGTAACAGTACTAACATGTCATCCCCTCAGGAAAACGTCTGAGTCTCGGAGCTTTTATCTGCCACCTCCTTCATTCTACACTGTGCCCTCTTTAACTGCTGTTTAGCTAACTCACCTACTCTATTTAATCTCTCCCTTAGCCCCAATACATAATCCAAGTGTGAGATCTCCAAATTTGATCCTGTCAATTTTTCCTTCATTAATTTCAAAGGGCCTCTCACTTCATGACCGAGTATTAACTCAAAGGGAGTGAACTGAGTAGATTTACTTGGGGCATTTCTAATGGCAAACAACACAAATTGGATACCTTTATCCCAATCATTCGGGTAATCCTGACAGTATGCTCTCAACATGGTTTTCAAGGTCTGGTGCCATCTTTCTAAAGCTCCCTGGGATTCAGGATGATATGCACTGGATTTAAAGTGCTGTATACCTAAGCTATCCATAACCTCCTTAAACAGTCTAGCAGTAAAATTTGACCCTTGGTCCGGCTGAATCTCTCTGGGTCGCCCATACCATGTGAAGAGAGCTACTCACTCCTCTCCCGCCTTTTTTGCCTTGATACTCCGTAATGGAATTGACTCTGGAAATCTGGTAGACACATCCATTATGGTTAACAAGTACTGGTTCCCACCTTTAGTTCTCAGGAGGGGACCTACACAATCAATTATAACCCACATGAAAGATTCTTCAAAGGCTGAAACTGGTAACAAAGATGCTGGTTTTATTACTGCCTGTGGCATACCTACCACTTGGCATGTATCTTATGTACAGCAGAAGTTAACCACATCTTTGTGCATTCCAGGCCAATAAAAATGTTTTTGTACCTTAGCCTGAATCTTTCGTACCCCGAGGTGAACTCCTACAGGTCATTCATGCTCTACCCATAACACTTCCTGTCTGTATGCTACTGGCAACACAATCTGGTGCACTTCGGCCCATTGCTCCTCTGCACTAACTTGCCATGGTCTCCATTTCTGTCTTACAATTCTGTTGTTCAGATAACAACCCTCCAGCATATTCTCTCCTCCTTTTCAGAGTATGCATCGACATATATATCTTTCATTGTCTTGTCGTGCTATTGCAAGTCCCTTAGCCTTTCGGGCCTAAACACTTCTGTCTGACCCTCTGCCTATTCAGATTTTTCATGCACTCAGGGTATCCACTAACTGAACCTCAGCTCCTTCATCTTTCCCTTTACTTTTCACTTTGTGCTGGGGGATCTGGTTATGATAGTGAGATCTGGTTACCACACAGTCTGGGAAATTACCAGGATATTTCTGTTTTAACTCCTCAGTTTCTTGGTCTTCATTGGGCTTCTCTACAACATGGGATGTCACTCCCATCTTGGATCCTACTAAATCATTCCCAGGCACAAACTGAGTACCTGGAACTGACATTCTGTCAATCACTCCCACGGTAACTTCCCCAGACTTGAGCTGGCACTCCAACGTGATCTGACATAGAGGAATGCTAAATTTCTGTCCATCTATCCCACAAATTACCACAATAGACAATAGGTGCAGGAGTAGGCCATTCTGCCCTTCGAGCCAGCACCACCATTCATTATGATCATGGCTAATCATCCTCAATCAGTATCCTGTTCCTGCCTTATCCCCATAACCCTTGATGCCATTATCCTTAAGAGCTCTATCCAACTCCTTCTTGAAAGGATCCAGAGACTGGGCCTCCACAGCCTTCTGGGGCAGAGCATTCCACACACCCACCACGCTCTGGGTGAAGTAGTTTCTCCTCAACTCTGTTCTTCGTGGCCTACCCCTTATTTTAAAACTGTGTCCTCTGGTTCGGGACTCACCCATCAGCAGAAACATGCTTCCTGCCTGAGTGTCCAATCCTTTAATAATCTTATAAGTCTCAATCAGATCCCCTCTGAGCCTTCTAAACTCAAGGGTATACAAGCCCAGTCGCTCCAATCTTTCAACATAAGATAGTCCTGCCATTCCAGTAATTGACCTCGTGAACCTACGCTGCACTCCCTCAATAGCCAGAATGTCTTTCCTCAAATTTGGAGACCAAAACTGCACACAATATTCCAGGTGCGGTCTCACCAGGGCCCTGTACATCTGCAGAAGAACCTCTTTGCTTCTATACTTAATTCCTCTTGTTACGAAGACCAGCATGCTATTTGCTTTCTTCACTGCCTGCTGTACCTGCATGCTTGCTTTCATTGACTGATGTACAAGAACACCTAGATCTCGTTGTACTGCCCCTTTACCTAACTTGACTCCATTTAGGTAGTAATCTGCCTTTCTGTTCTTGCCACCAAAGTGGATAACCACACATTTATCCACATTAAACTGCATCTGCCGTGCATCTGTCCACTCACCTAGCCTGTCCAGGTCACCCTGTAATCTCCTAACATCCTTCTCACATTTCACCCTGCCACCCAACTTTGTATCATCAGCAAATTTGCTAATATTATTTTTAATACCATCATCTATATCATTAATGTATATTGTAAAAAGCTGAGGTCCCAGCACTGATCCGTGTGGTACCCCACTGGTCACTGCCTGCCATTCCGAAAGGGAGCTGTTTATCACTACTCTTTGTTTCCTGTCAGCCAACCAATTTTCAATCCATGTCAGTATTTTGCCCCCAGTAGCATGCACCCTAATTTTGCTCACTAACCTCCTATGTGGGACTTTATTAAAGGCTTTCTGAAAGTCCAGGTACACTACATCCACTGGATCTCCCTTGTCCATCTTCATTTACATCCTCAAAAACATTCCAGAAGATTAGTCAAGCATGATTTCCCCTTCATTAGTCCATGCTGACTCTGACCTATCCTGTTACTGCTATCCAGATATGTTGTAATTTCATCCTTTATAATTGACTCCAGCATCTTTCCCACCACTGAGGTCAGACTAACTGGTCTATAACTCCCTGCTTTCTCTCTCCCTCCTTTCTTAAAAAGTGGGACAACATTAGCCACCATCCAATCCACAGGAACTGATCCTGAATATATAGATCATTGGAAAATGATCACCAATGCATCCACGATTTCTAGAGCCAACTCCTTCAGTACCCTGGGATGTAGACCATCAGGTGCTGGGGACTTATCAGCCTTCAGACCTAACAGTCTCTCCAACACCATTTCCTGGCAAATATAAATTCCCTTCAGTTCAGGTCCTTCAGCCATTATTACCTCTGGGAGATTGCTTGTGTCTTCGCCAGTGCACACAGATCTGAAGTACCAATTCAACTCTTCTGCTATTTCTTTGTTCCCCGTAATATATTCACCCATTTCTGTCTTCAAGGGCCCAATTTAAGTCTTAGTCTACCACACTCTTGGGTAATAGATCAGAAAGAGTGCATATTCATTCATCTCTTTCTATCAGCGACTGGTTAGATCCTGTTTCTCTCAAAATTATAACTTCTTGCCCTTCTCCCCCTGTCTTTCTGAGTAAACTTTACCCTCAGAGGCAAATTCTTTGTAGAGATCAGGTGCTAACTCCATATGCAACTCCTGCCTCGGCTGTGCACTCTCCTGCAGCTCCTCGGCTCTTCTTGGGGTCTCCTTTACTACCTTCACTAATGCCACTGGCTTAGCTTCTTTTACCACATCTTTTTTCATAATGCTTTTCTTTAATGACCAGCACTGTGACTTTACGTTTCCCACCTTCTGGCAGTGAAAACACCCGGAGGCCTTTCAGCTCCTGTCGACCCTCTTGGGCTTCTTTAACCCAGTGGTAAATTCTTACCAGTGCTCGCTACTCTTGGTTTCGTTGTGTAGGATCTCCCCTTCTCAGAACTGCTATCCCTCACAGGACAAAATTCTGACTGGAAGCTTATCTTATGCACCAACATGTACTCATAGAGTCATACAGTCATAGAGATGTACAGCACTGAAACAGACCCTTCGGTCTGATTTGTCCATGCCGACCAGATATCCCAACCCAATCTAGTCCCACCTGCCAGCACATGGCCTATATCCCTCCAAACCCTTCCTATTCATATACCTATTCAGGTGCTTTTTAAATGTTGTAATTGTATCAGCCTCCACCACTTCCTCTGGCAGCTCATTCCACACACGCACCACCCTTTGCGTGAAAAAGTTGCCCCTTAGGTCTCTTTTATTTATTTCTCTTCTCACCCTAAATCTATGCCCTCTAGCTCTGGACACCCCCACAGGGAAAAGACATTATTTATCTACCCTATCCATGCCCTTCATGATTTTATAAACCTCTAAGGTCACCCCACAGCTTCTCACTTCCTGAACTTTCTGTTCCTCCAAGTGAATTCTTATCATCTCTGGAAGTGAGTTTTTAAACTCCTCCAGCAGAATAATCTCTCCTTGAGCCTCAAAATTCTTATATATTTTCAAAGCACGCATCCATCTCTCAAAATGACTATGTTTAATTCTTTCAAACTCAACATAAGTCTGACCTGGTTCCTTCTTTGTATTTCTGAACCGCTATCTATATGCTTCTGGTACCAGTTCATAAGCACTTAAAACAGCTTGTTTAGCTTCCTCATAATCTCGATACCTCATCTAACAGTGCAGCAAATACTTCACTAGCTCTGCATACCAGTTTAGTCTGAACTAGTATTACCCATAAATCTTCAGACCACTCCATTTGCCTCGCCAATTTTTCAAATGAAATAAAGAAGGCTTCAGCATCTTCCTCATCAAAATGTGGCAAGGTTTTGACATATTTATATATATATCATTACCTTCTCTTTTAAGCTTCATCCTCTTAACATGACTTTGCTGACTGAGTCACAATTCCTCACGCTCAAATTCTCTCTTTTTGCTCAGCTAAGAACCTTCTCTTTCATTTTCTCTCTCTCTTTCTCTCTCTCTTTGCTCAGCCAAGAACCTTCTCTCTCTCTCATTTTCCTCTCTCCCCCTTTATCTTCTAACTCTATTGTAATGTAAGCTTTTCTAACTCTACTGCACTTGTCTGTTTCTCTGATACATCTAAGCGTTTCAATAATTCACTGACAACTTCAGCTTTACTTTTGTACTTCATTAAACCCAAATCTGACTTATTTGCTAATTCTAAAAGTATGGCGTTTTTCTTTCCTTCTAAAGTTCTTGGCAAATTTGAGAATCATCTTCAAATCCCAGAACCTCTTTAGCAACTTTAAAAGTCATTCCTCTCACTTTTAATTTCATCAACCACAAGGCACCGAAATTAAACAAATTGTCTCACCTACGAACAGGTGTTATCAATTCTAGAAGGAGTGAATGTAGACAAGCCCCCTGTGCCGGATGGGATTTATCCGAGGATTCTCTGGGAATCTATGGAGGAGATAGCAGAGCCTTTGGCTTTGATATTTGAGTCGTCATTATATACAGGTTTAGTTCCTGAGGACTGGAGGATTGCAAATGTTGTGCCCTTGTTCAAGAAGAGCAGTAGGGATGACCCAGGTTATTATAGACTAGTGAGCCTTACTTCTGTTGTAGGAAAGGTTTTGGAAAGAATTATGAGAGATAAGATTTATAATCATCTAGCAAGCAACAATTTGATTTCAGATAGTCAACATGGTTTCATCAAGGGCAGGTCGTGTCTTACAAACCTCATTGAGTTTTTTGAGAAGGTGACCAAGCATGTAGATGAGGATAGGAAAGTTGACGTGGTATACATGGACTTCAGTAAAGCCTTTGATAAGGTTCCACATGGTAGGCTGTCGGAGAAAATGCAGAGGAATGGAATTGAGGGTGATATAGCAGTTTGGATTAGAAACTGGCTTTCTGAAAGAAGGTAGCGAGTGATGATTGATGGAAAATATTCAGCCTGGAGTCCGGTTACTACTGGTGTGCCACAAGGATCTGTTTTGGGACCACTGCTATTTGTCATTTTTATAAATAACTTAGATGCAGGCATAGGTGGATGGATTAGTAAATTTGCAGACGACACTAAAGTCAGTGGAGTAGTGGACAGTGTGGAAGAATGTTACAGGTTGCAGGAGGACTTGGATAAACTGCAGAGTTGGGCTAAAAGGTGGGAAATTGAGTTCAGTGTAGCTAAATGTGAGGGGATGCACTTTGGGAAGAATAACAGGAAGGCAGAGTACTGGATCGATGGAAAGATTCTTGGTAGTGTGGATATACATAGGAATCTTGGAGTCCATGTACATAGATCCCTAAAAGTTGCCACCCAGATGGATAGTGCTGTTAAGAAGGCATAAAGTGCGTTAGGTTTCATTCGTAGAGGGATTGAGTTCCGGAGCCGCAATATCATGCTGCAACTATACAAAACGCACTTGGAATATCGTGTACACTTCTGCTCCCCATAATTCGGGAAGGATGTGGAAGCACTGGAAAAGGTGCAGAGGAGATTTACCAGGATGTTGCCTGGTCTGGAGGGAAGGCCTTGAGGAAAGGCTGAGAGACTTGGGTCTGTTCTCATTGGAAAGAAGAAGGCTAAGGGGGGATTTGATAGAGACATACAAGATAACTAGGGAGAGAATAGGGCCCCTCAAAGATCAGCAAGGTGGCCTTTGTGTGGAGCCACAGAAAATGGGGGAGATATAAATGAATATTTTGCATCAGTATTTACTGTGGAAAAGGATATGGAAGATATAGACTGTAGGGAAATAGATGCAGACATCTTGCAAAATGTTACAGAGGAGGAAGTGCTGGATGTCTTGAAACGGTTAAAGGTGGATAAATCCCCACGACCTGATCAGGTGTACCCTAGAACTCTGTGGGAAGCTAGAGAAGTGATTGCTGGGCCTCTTGCTGAGATATTTGCATCATCAATAGTCACAGGTGAGGTGCCAGAAGACTGGAGATTGGCAAATGTGGTGCCACTGTTTAAGAAGGGCAGTAAAGACAAGCCAGGGAACTATAGACAGGTGAGCCTGACCTCGGTGGTGGGCAAGTTGTTGGAGGGAATCCCGAGGGACAGGATGTACATGTATTTGGAAACTTCTTCAGTTCCTGAAGAAGGGCTCATGCCCGAAACGTCGATTCTCCTGCTCCTTGGATGCTGCCTGACCTGCTGAGCTTTTCCAGCAACACATTGTCAGCTCTGATCTTCAGCATCTGCAGTCCTCACTTTCTCCATGTATTTGGAAAGGCAAGGACTAATTCAGGATAGTCAACATGGTTTTGTGCGTGGGAAATCATGTCTCACAAACTTGATTGAGTTTTTTGAAGAAGTAACAAAGAAGAATGATGACAGCAGAGCAATAGATGTGATCTATATGGACTTCAGTAAAGCATTCGACAAGGTTCCCCATTGGAGACTGATTAGCAAGGTTAGATCTCATGGAATACAGGGAGAACTAGCCATTTGGATACAGAACTAGCTCAAAGGTAGAAGACAGTGGGTGGTGGTGGAGGGTTGTTTTTCAGACTGGAGGCCTGTGACCAGTGGAGTGCCACAAGGATCGGTGCTGGGCCCTCTATTTTTTGTCATTTACATAAATGATTTGGAAGAAGGAATAAGAGGTACAGTTAGTAAGTTTGCAGATGACACCAAAATTGGAGGTGTAGTGGACTACAAAGAGGGTTACTCCAGATTACAACAGGATCTGGACCAAATGGGCCAATGGGCTGAGAAGTGGCAGATGGAGTTTAATTCAGATAAATGCGAGGCGCTGCATTTTGGGAAAGCAAACAGGACATGACTTATACACTTAATGGTAAGGTCCTAGGGAGTGTTGCAGAACAAAGAGACCTTGGAGTGCAGGTGGGGTCGCAGGTAGATAGGATAGTGAAGAAGGCGTTTGGTATGCTTTCCTTTATTGGTCAGAGTATTGAGAACAGGAGTTGGGAGGTCATGTTGCGGCTGTACAGGACACTGTTTAGGCCACTGTTGGAATATTGCATGCAATTCTGGTCTCCTTCCTATCGGAAAGATGTTGTGAAACTTGTAAGGTTTCAGAAAAGATTTACAAGGATGTTGTAAAGGGAGAGGCTGAACAGGCTGGGGCTGTTTTCCCTGGAGCATCGGAGGCTGAGGGATGACCTTATAGAGGTTTACAAAATTATGAAAGGCATGGATAGGATAAATAGACAAAGTCTTTTCCCTGGGGTCAGGGAGTCCAGAACTGGAGGGCAAAGGTTTAGGGTGAGAGGGGAAAGATATAAAAGAGACCTAAGGGGCAACTTTTTCACGCAGAGGGTGGTACGTGTATGGAATGAGCTGCCAGAGGATGTGGTGAAGGCTGGTAGATTGGGTTGGGATATTTGGTCGGCATGGACGGGTTGGACCGAGGGGTCTGTTTCCATGCTGTACATCTCTATGACTCAAGAAGATGACCAGAGAATTAGATAGGGTAGACAGTGAAAGTCTTTTTCCTAGGATGATGACGTCAACTTGTATGAGGGGGCATAACTACGAATTGTGGGGTGATAGATTTAAGTCAGAGGCAGGTTCTTTACGCAGAGAATGGTAATGGCATCGAATGCCCTACCTCTAATGTAGTCATCTCAGCCAAATTAGGGAGATTTAAACAATCCTTTGATAAGCACATGGATGATTTTGGGATAGTGTGGGGGATGAGCTGAGAAGAGTTCACAGGTCCGCGCAACATTGAGGGCCGAAGGGCCTGTTCTGTGCTGTGTTGTTCTATATTCTATGTTCTACATTTTATTTAAAGATCTAGGACATTAACCTGCAAGTGTTTAAAACTGCTGGGAACGTCCGTACCCCAAAACTATTCAAATCTGTCTATACCAGTCCAAGTCCCTGACGAGCCCCCAAACAGTTATGACATGGGATAAACTGTCTTGCTTAATTTAAACAAGCAACACAGGAAAGATTTATCCCAGACAGTGATCTGTGAAAGTGAGTTTTGAGAAGATTTGTAGCTCAGGTTGAGGTTCTGGATATAGATATGCTCACTGAGCAGGAAGGTTTGCTTTCAGATGTTTCATCACCAGACTAGGTAACATCATCAGTGGGCCTCCGGATGAAGCACTGGTGGTATAGCCTGCTTTTTATTTATGTGTTTAGATTTCCTTGGGTTAGTGACATCATTTCCTGTTATTTCCTGTGGTGATGTCATTTCCTGTTCTTTTTCTCAGGGGTTGGCAAATAGGATCCAAGTCAATGTGTTTGTTGATAGAGTTCCAGTTGGAATGTCACGCTTCTAGGAATTCTCGTGCGTGTCTCTGTTTGGCTTGTCCTAGGATGGATGTGTTGTCCCAGTTGAAGTGGTGTCCTTCCTCATCTGTATGTAAGGATACTAGTGAGAGTGGTCATGTCTTTTTGTAGCTAATTCATGTATCCTAGTGGCTAGCTTTCTGCCTGTTTGTCAAATGTAGTGTTTGTTACAATTCTTGCAAGGTATTTTGTAAATGACATTAGTTTTGCTTGTTGTCTGTGTACAGTCTTTCAAGTTCATTAGCTGCTCTTTTAGTGTGTTGGTGGGTCTGTGGGCTAGCATGATGCCTACAGGTCTGAGTACTCTGGCAGTCATTTCCGAGAAGTCTTTGATGGAGGGGAGAGTGGCTAGAGTTTCTGGGTTTTGTTTGTTTGGGTTTGTTGTTGAGAAATCGGCGGACAGTGTTCATTGAGTACCTGTTCTTTTTGAATACTCTATGTAGGTGATTTTCCTCTGCTCTTCATAGTTCCTCTGTGCTGCAATGTGTGGTGGCTCGTTTAAATAATGTTCTAATGCAGCTTTGTTTATGGATGTTGGGAAGATTGCTTTTGGAGTTCAGTATTTGGTCTGTATGTATTGTTTTCCTGTGGAAGCTGGTTTGAAGTTCTCCATTGGCTGTTCGCTCTATTGCGACATCCAGGAATGGCATTTTAAGCATTCCTTTAACTTGTTTCGTTTAGTGATGACAAAGGTGGATGCACATGGCAGACCCAAAGTTTGGGTTGGATGGTTAGCAGAGCTGTTTGTTGAGTCTCTGCATTACTGCATCTGCTAAGAATCCTTATATTGGAGATCCCATGGGCGTTCTGTTGGTTTGTCTGCAGTTTTTGTTGTTGAAGGTAAAATGGATGGTGAGGCATAGGTCCACTAGCTTGACGATCTTGTCCTTGCTGATGAAGTTGGTGCTGTTTGGTGTATGTGTCTTTGGTTCTTCTAATAATGTAGTCAGTGTTTCCTTGGCCAGGTTCATGTTGATGGATGTGAGCAGGGCTATTACGTCAAGGAGACTATTATTTTATCCTCTTCTATCTTTGATGGTGATCAGGAATTCCTGGGTGCAGTGGATGGAGTGGCGTGAGTCTTTGACTAAGTATTTTAGTCTTTGGCTAATCTGTAAATTGGTGCTCCAGGTAGTGATATTATGGGTCGTGGGGGGTTCCTGGTTTGTGAATTTTGGGTAAAATGTAGAAGTGTGGTGTGTTGGATCCGTCTGGTTCAGTTTTTGAAAGTCGGTCTTATTTATTTTTCAGATTTCTGAAGTTTTTTGAGTAAAGCTGTGATTCGGTTCTCTAGTTGTGGGGTCGGATCTATCGCTTCTTGTTGGTAAGTCTTGGTTTCTGCAAGCAGTGCGTTCACTTTCTCCAAGTAGTCTCTTTGATTTAAAATGGCTGTCAAGCGTCCTTTGTCTGCAGGTAGGATAACAATGATTTTTTTTAGTCCTCCTAGTGCTTTCCTTTCTTGTGTATTGCGTGTGTTGCCTTTCTTTTTCCTGCTTAATGTTGGTGCGACTGTCTGTCTGATGGTTTGACTGTGACAACACATCCATCCTAGGACAAACCAAACAGAGACACACGCAATAATTCCTAGAAGCGTGGCATTCCAAATGGAACTCTATCAACAAACACATTGTCTTGAATCCCAATTACCACCCCCTAGGGAAAAGAACAGGAAATGACATCACCACAGGGAATGATGTCACCAACTCAAGGAAACCTAAACACATAAGTAAAAAGCGGGGCATACTACCAGTGCTTCATCCGGAGGCTCACTGATGTTATCAAGTATGGTGACAAAACATCTGAAAACGAACTTTCCAGCTCAGTGAGCAAACCTACATCCAGAGTAATCTGTGAAAATTCGAGAGGCCAAGAACTATTTAAAGTAAAAATTAACAACTTTAAGTATAACAGAGAATGACTAACCAACTATTTACAACTCCTTCCTCTAACCTATCTTGTACCTTCTCTTCTATACTACTAGTCCGATAAAACTCCCGAACAAGATTTTGTAATGGAAAATTAATAAATTTAACATTTACTGTGAAATATGAAAGAGAATGCTTTTCTAAATTTAATGCTGTGCTGACTGCTGAGTCCTGCAGCCAGGAGACAGCTTGTCTTTGTTTGAACTTTGTAAACATTCAACTTGACCTTGCGACAGTCAAATTCAGCAAAAGCTGAGGAAAGCATAAGAACAGTTATGTCCATGACCAAGGGATGAAAAAATAACAACTTAGGTTTTCCCAGTCTTTGCCCTTGATAAGAATGGTACAAGAAAAGTATCTGAATTGTGCTCAAGAGCCCTTTACATGAGGCATCTGGCCAAGTGTATTATTCAGATTCTGCAGAACTCTTTGCTCTTGCTAACAGTTGAGTCGAGTCGATTTAATTTCCACGACATTAAACTTGGGGGCTTGTCCCGGAGCCCCGTGACTTGGTGGGATTCTGAAGATTCCCAGGAGGCGCAGGCGCCAGCGCCTTGAAGGTCATCTCGAGCGCTGAATTGGCCCCTTTGCGCGAGAGGACTGGGAATCTGTGGATCGCCCCAGCACCAGGGTTCGAATCAAATAGGGTTGGGGTAAGAGTCGTAGCTTAAGTATTCCTACATAGACACTCATTCTAAGAATAAATGAATCAGGAAAAGGGCTCAGTAAACTCTCGCGCTGTATTTGTGCAAATCTCAAGGGAAAGGATTGCAGTCTCTGCAGTGCTTAAGAAACAGCGAGTTTAAGAGTGGTTTTAGACTTGGAGCCACCAATGGCTGAGTTGGACTCGCCAAAGACGTACCGGGTACATGGTTTCTTGGTTTACGAAAACAAGGCATTGAGGCAAACGCGCCCAATGCAAGAGGGGACCTCCAGAAGTACGAAAGCAAGTCAAAGGGAAAAGATAACAATACCGCAAGAGAGAGAGAGAGCTGAACACTTTTCCAGTTACGCTAAGAGCAAACAAAAAGAGGGTTCACAGAGGACTTGGAATGGCCAACCAAAAATACATTATATTTTACAAAATAAATAATTACGGCTCAGAGTCTGTAAAGCAGTTAGAATTGTGGATCAAGGAATGTGGTTTTCCGGAGGCAGGAAGTTTTAGTAAAAGCCAGTTGGAAATATTGAGGTCAAAGTTGGAGGAGAGAAGGAGAAACAGAAGGGAAAAACAGAACCTGTGAATTGGAGTGCTTATAACATGTGGAAGGCTGAGGCGGATATCAGAGAAAGGAAATCTCAAGTAAAAGATAGATCAAATACACGTACAAACACCAGCGCACATCCAGAAGCACGCGGAAAACAACCTAATGAAGCTGTGCAGTGCCTTAAGTCTATTTCAGATCCTGACCTTGATGACTGCCCTCCGAGACCTACAGCCCCCACTACGAGATCCACCTGGCGAAGGTTCCAAGTCAGTGGCCGCCGCCTCAGGGTCTGCTGAATCACCGGTAGCACTTCGTACACGCAACCTACTGAAGCAAGAAGCCCAAAAGGACGGCCACTCCAAGACGGAAAGGCATCCTGGGCCTTTTTGCGATCTCCCCCCGATGGATGATGAGTCAGACGGTGAAATACTGGCGTACGATCGTCTAACCAGGTAGTTCTGCAAGCCCCAATGGTTGAAGTTGCAGGTCCAGTAGGGCATCCAGTGTTGGTCCACCGACCATGGACCATGAAGGATCTGGAAAGTGTCTATGGGCAATGCCTGACCCACGCAAAGTTGGAGCTAATAAGTTCGCCAAAGAAGTGACAAAGTTCTGTACTGAGTTCCGTCCCACGTCACGAGAGGAGGCGTCTCCTGGGATGAAAACTGGGTGCCGATGTCACCAAAATCAAGTATAAATGGCCAGCCCTAAACATCCATGCCAGAGCAGCCAACCCACAAGCGGACAAGAACGGAGACTTTGGTGCTTTTATTGCAGCCGCCCGAAGGGAGGCATTCCCTGTGCGAATGGACATGGCCAAAATTGCAATGTGTAAACAACAAGGTGAGACAGTGTCCCAGTACCTTACGCGTCTCACTGAAGTCCATAATGCCCATCTGTGCTGTTGCAGAATCATGGGGGAAAATTGAGGCAAGTAGCATATTTTTCAGCTGATCTACACCCCGTAGCAGCAGGATTGCCTAAATGCTTGCGAGCCGTGGCTGCAGCTGAATAGGCTGTTGTAGCATCCAGGGATATAGTCGGCTATGGTGAATTGACCCTACTGGTCCAACATGCAGTATCCTTACGGCTTTCCGAGCAAAAGACCGCATACATGTCGGCAGCACGTTGGCTCAGATATAATACTGTGCTATTGGAGATGCCTAACATTACAATAAAGCGATGTAAAGTCCTTAACCCTGCTAGCCTTCTCCCCACTGAAGGAGATGGAGACCCACATGATTGTGTCGCTGAAACTAATGAAATTTGCAGCCCCTAGACCAGATTTGCAGGATTCACCATTTCAGAATCCAGATATGGAGTTTTTTGTGGATGGGTCAGCATTCAGGAGCAAGGAGACAGGCCAGATGTGTGTTGGGTATGCTGTAGTGACTACCTACGAGATAGTCAAAGCGGAATCACTCCCTTCTCATCTAGTGCTTCTGCCTCTTACCAAATGACGATGTTCCCTTCGTCATTTTCACTGCACACCTGACAGCCTCTGTCAGCGCAAGCAGCGGAGCTGATTGCCTTGACTGAGGCCTGTAAATTGGCTGAGGGAAAGACAGTGAATATTTACACCGATAGCAGATAATGTGTTGCTGGAAAAGCTCAGCAGGTCAGGCAGCATCCAAGGAACAGGAGAATCGACGTTTCGGGCATAAGCCCTTCTTCAGGAATGAGGAAAGTGTGTCCAGCAGGCTAAGATAAGATAAAAGGTAGGGAGGAGGGACTTGGGGGAGGGGCGTTGGAAATGCGATAGGTGGAAGGAGGTCAAGGTGAGGGTGATAGGCCGGAGTGGGGTGGGGGCGGAGAGGTCAGGAAGAAGATTGCAGGTTAGGAAGGCGGTGCTGAGTTCGAAGGATTTGACTGAGACAAGGTGGGGGGAGGGGAAATGAGGAAACTGGAGTCAAATCCCTCGAACTCAGCACTGCCTTCCTAACCTGCAATCTTCTTCCTGACCTCTCCGCCCCCATCCCACTCCGGCCTATCACCCTCACCTTGACCTCCTTCCACCTATCGCATTTCCAACGCCCCTCCCCCAAGTCCCTCCTCCCTACCTTTTATCTTATCTTAGCCTGCTGGACACACGTTCCTCATTCCTGAAGAAGGGCTTATGCCCGAAACGTCGATTCTCCTGTTCCTTGGATGCTGCCTGACCTGCTGCGCTTTTCCAGCAACACATTTTCAGCTCTGATCTCCAGCATCTGCAGTCCTCACTTTCTCACCGATAGCAGATACACATTCGGGGTTGTATATGATTTTGGAACCCTTTGAAAACACAGGGGCTTCTTGATCTCCACTGGAAAGCCCATCACACACTGTGGCCTGATTTCTGACCTCCTGGAAGTGGTCCTATTGCCTAAACCAATCGCTGTGTGTAAATGTGAAGCCCACACGACAAATAATGATTCTATTTCCCAAGGCAATGTGAGGGCAGACTCAGCAGCAAGAATGGCAGCCCAGCAGCCGCCAAGTGATCAGACTGACATGTGTATGACAAAAATTTGTACCCCAACAGCAGACGTATGGAAGTTACAGTCACATGCCACACCGGAAGAAAAGCGTGAGTGGACGAAAGCAGGATGCAGCGTGAGGGAAGGAGTATGGTATGGCCCCAATGGTAAACCCTGTCTACCACGATCATCATTATTTCCATTCTATGCCAAACTGACACACGGTAAGGACCATGTGTCAAAAGGAGGGATGTATGACAGTATTTCGGGACACTGGTACACTAAGGGATTTACTCATTACTCCCAGAAATATTGTGAAGGTTGTGCTATCTGTGCCACTAATAATGTGGAGAGGGGAATACAGATGAGTCAGGCAGCACACCCCCAATCCCAAAAACCCTTTGAACATTTACAGATGGATTTTATTGAACTAACGCCCAACAAAAGGAAAAGGTATTGTCTGGTAATAGTTAATATGTTTTCCAAATGGGTGGAAGCGTTCCCCACGTCTAAACAGGATGCCAGTGAAGTAGCCAAAGCTTTGCTATTCTCTGGGTAGTTTACAGATGTTCTTGGCTTGGTAGCTCTCCTCCTAACTGTTCAATTTGCCCCAGATTTATACCCCAAAGCATCAGATTGTGTCATTGGCTTTTAAGATTATCAATATTCTAAATTCAAATGTAATTGGAGTTTGGTACTTTTTTGGGGTATAATTTAAATTGATTGGCCTAATTCAAATCTGTTTTTGTCTCCAGGCAACCAGCTACCCCATTTGCTGGACCACATGTTACACTGTATCTTTTTGAGAACACTTGGTGCTGTCACTGCTAGCTTTTAACTCTCTTAAAGGTATAGTACACCCACATCTTCGTTACAATGATAAAAGAAGTAATGGGTCTGATTAGATAGCAAAGGGCATGGCTAATTACTAAATGAGTACGTACTTTATTTTTGTTTGCTAAGAAGAGGAAGTTGTTGAGACACTGATTAGGCTGAAAATTAACAAAAAGGATGTTTTAGAAATGTTGACTGGACTTCGAAAATTACTAAGCCATCAACTTTTAGGTGGCACTCGGACTGCAACATGAACAAGCATGAAAAAGAATGATAAGGACTAAGTGCAGCCAAATGGAATTAGTTTAGACTGGCATCATGGTCAGCATGGACATGGTGGGCCATAAGGTCTGTTCCCATGCTGTACCATTGTATGTTCCAAAGCTGCATCTGATGCATTGAGGACAGTGAGGAAAATAAGAGTAGAAATTGAGGATGCACGTCCCTTAACCTTGCAATCCTTTTGAGGGATGGTGCTATGATTCTGGAGAATTGAAGTGTTACACTGAAAAAACAGTAACTGGATAAGACCAGCAATTATAGGTCATTCGGTTTAACCTCAGCGGTGAGAGAACTTTTCTGGAATAAATTAAATTAACAGTCACTTGGACACACGTGAATTAAAGAAACCCAACAGAGTTTGTTAAGGGCAAATTTTATAAAGAAACACAAATAATTTCCTTGATGTTGCAATCGAGAGTTGATAAGAGTAATGCACTAGATGTGGCAGGTAAAGTGCCAAATAATAAGAGTAGTCCACAGAATATAGGGACAGGAGTAAGAGCAGTCAATCCATTTAACCCCTCCAGCTATTCTGGATTATAGATGGTTATCTCTTCAATGCCATTTTCCCAGACCAGCTAAGGATGGCAGTTTCCTTCCCCTAAAGGACACTTAAAAGACATTTAGATAAGTACATGAGTAAAAAATATTTGGAGGGATATGGGCTAAGTGCATACAGGTAGGACTTTTTTTTTAATTCATTCATCGGATGAGGGCATCACTGGCTAGGCCAGCATTTATTGGCCATGCCTAATTGCCCAGAAGGCATTTACAAATCAACCACATTGCTGTAGATCTAGAGACCAGATCAGGCCAAACCAGGTAAGGATGGCAATCTCTTTCCCAAAGGACATTAGTGAACCAGATGGGTTTTTCTGACAATTGGCAACCGATTCAAGGTGTGTGTGTGTGTGTGTGTGGGGGGGGGGGGGGGGGGGGTGTCAGTCATTCAATACGCAGGCAGCCAAAGACTGGAAGGCCGACAACCAGCCCATAGGAAAGCGACCCAGGGCAGTCCGGTCAGAATGCATAGCAACTGGGTGCTGGGTGGTCGATGACCAGCCTCCAGGAAAGTGGCCTAGGGAGGATCAGTCAGTACGCAGGGCGGCCAGAGACCCGAAAGCCGACGACTGTCCTGCAGGAAGGCTAGCCAAGGACGGTCTTATTAGTACATGGTGTGGACCGGTGTCAGTTCTTTTTGGCTATGTTGGGTCTGTGTCTATGCACTGTTTCTCATTTGACTGGATAATCTTTGTCTGTCGTTGTTACTTTTTGTAATGACTGAAAGTGGGATCTCAAGTTTGTCCTCATTTCCCTGAAAACTGGTGGAACAGTGGGATTTGGCTTTGCTGCCCCTTTCCCAGAATATCGTTTTTTTTTTGTGAACTGCTGTTTTCTGTTTATTGTTAACTGTATTTACTTTTTTTATTATTTTATTAATAAACAAGAGTTTCAGACATCTTGTTCACTCTGACAGTTGGCTTAAAGGGAGCTGGATCAGTGTCGAGGACTGTATATAAATAAAGGATGACTGGGTGACTGAATTCTGGCCTCTTTGAAGTTATTTCAACAAGCAGGACAGAAAGGAAACCAGTAGAAGTAGTAGATTTCAAAAAGGCATTTTACCAGGTACCGCACAGTCGTATATTAGGAAAGATAATTGATTGGTTAACTATTCCAATTGTCTTCCTTCTATTAAAGTGTTTTTAGAATGGCAATCATAGAGTCCCTATAGTGTGGAAATAGGCCATTTGGCCCAACAAGTCCACATCGACCCTCTAGAATCCCAACCAGACCCATTCCCCTACCCTATTACTCTATATTTACTCCTGACTAATGCACCAAACCTACACATTCCTGAACACTATGGGTAATTTAGCATGGCCAAATCACCTAACCTGCATATCTTTGGATTGCGGGAGGAAACCAGAGCACCCAGAGGAAACCCACGCAGACACGGGGAGAATATGCAAACTCCACATAGTCACCTGAGGCAGGAATCAAACCCAGGTCCTTGGCGCTGTGAGACAGCAGTGCTAACCAGTGAGCCACCACGCCACCCCTATTGTAGATGGTATACACTGCTGCTACTAAGCATCTGTGTTAGAAGGAGTGGATGGTCGTGAATGTGGTGCCAATCAAGTGGGCTGCTTTGTCCTGGATGATATCAAGCTTCTTGAGTATTATTGGAGCTACACCCAAAGTGAGGAGTATTCCATCATACTACTGACCTGTGTCTTGTCAGCAGTGAACATGCTGTGGGAGTCAGAAGGTGAGTTACTCACTGCAGGGTTCCTAGCCTCTGACTTGCTCTTGAAGCCACAGTACTTATATGGCCAGTCCAGTTCAATTTTTGATCAATGGTAACCCACAAGATGTTGACAGTGGGAGATATAGCAATGGTGATACCACTGAGTGTCAAGGACTGGTAGTTAGATGGTCTCTTATTGGTAATAGTCATTGCCTAGAATTTGTGTGGCGCAAATCTTACTTGCTACTTGTCACTCCAAATCTGAATGTTGTCCAGATCACATTGCATTTGGACATTGACTGCTTCAGTATCTGAGGAATCGTGAATGGTGCAGAACATTGTGCAATCATCAGCGAACATCCCCATTTCTACCTCATGATGGAGGAAGATCAATGATGAAGCAGCTGAAAATGGTTGGGCCTAGGGCACTGCCCTGAGGAACTCCTGCAGAGATGTCCTGGAGCTGAGATGTCTGAGCTCCAACAACCATAGCCATAGAACAATACAGCGCAGAACAGGCCCTTCGGCCCTCGATGTTGCGCCGACCTGTGAACTATTCACAGCTCGTCCCCCTACACTATCCCAAAATCATCCACGTGCTTATTCAAGGATTGTTTAAATCTCCCTAATGTGGCTGAGTTGACTACCTTAGCAGGTTGGGCATTCCACACCCTCACCGCATAAAGAACGTGCCTCAGACATCTGTCTTAAGTCTATCACTCCTCAATTTGTAGTTATGCCCTCTCGTACAAGCTGACGTCATCATCCTAGAAAAAAGTCTTTCACTGTCGACTGTATCTAATCCTCTGATTATCTTGTATGTCTCTATCAAATCCCCCCTTAGCTGCCTTCTTTCCAATGAGAACAGACCCAAGTCTCTCAGCCTTTCCTCATAAGACCTTCCCTCCAGACCAGGCAACATCCTGGTAAATCTCCTCTGCACCTTTTCCAATATATATATATATAGGCCAGGGGGTTTAGTTAATGTAGATGAGGGGAAAGGTGGCTACCTTATCTTATTTTATCTTTGTCCTTGGGAGTGGGGTTGTTTTCCCCTATTATTTTGTATTAATATATTTAATTATTATTTGTTGAGACTGTAATTTTATAGTCATATACGTTCATATATGGTATTAATATTACCAGACATATCCAGGTGTTGGTGTGGGGGGTGGGGGATGGGGGATAGGGTACTCAAAGTTAGTTCTAGTTCAGTAGTATACTTGAATTTTCTTTAGTTGAAACTTTATTGCTGGAACAGCACAGCAGGTCAGGCAGCATCCAGGGAACAGGAGATTCGACGTTTCGGGCACAGGCCCTTCTTCAGGAATAAGGTTCCTCATTGTAGATTAATGGAGAAAGTGAAGTCACATGGTGTGCAGGGTGTTCTAGCTAG
>NC_057749.1:11182347-11253930 GCF_004010195.1 Chiloscyllium plagiosum
GTGTGTGTGTGTGTATACGTGTGTGTGTGAAACAGAAAGAGAGTGGGTGTGTGTGTATGTGTTGTGTGGGGAGGGGATAATTTATTCAACACTCAGAGACCTTTATCTGATCATTGACGCACATGGAAGACAGTACCGTTCAGCACTGATGCACTCTGAATTAGCGTGACTCACTACTTGAACCCTGAACGCTGATTTACAATATTGTGGGCAAAATGCCTCTTTAGAAAGTTCTAATCTGGGTTGATACCCCAGTGTAGTCCTGAGCAGGGGTGTGCAGTCAGAGGCGAATTGTTAAGAAAAAAGGTCGCATCTATCTGGCATGGTAGCTCAGTGGTTAGCACTGCTGTCTCACAGCACCAGGGTATTGCATTTGATTCTACCGTTGGGCGACAGTACATTCTCCCCATGTCTGTGTGGGTTTCCTCTGGGTGCTCAGGTTTCCTCCCACAATCCAAAGACATGCAGGGTACGTGAACTGGTCATGCTAAATTGTCATAATGTTCAGGTTAGGTGCATTAGTCACGGGTAAGTATAGGATAATAGGATAGGGGAATGGATCTTCAGAAGATTGGTGTGGATTTGTTGAGCTGAAGGGCCTGTTTCCACACTGTAGGGATTCTATGATTCTATCCTCTCAAGTGGAGGGAGAAGATACCATAGCACAATTTTAAAGAATAGTAAGGGAGTTAACCCTGGAGTCCTGACCAATCAACATTGCAAAAGCAGGTCACTTGGCAACTATCATATTGCTGTTTGTGGGAGCTTATTGTGCCCTGTTTCATTGGCTGAGTAAAAAAAATTTCATTGACCGTAATGAGCCTTGCTGAGGTTCATACAAATGTGACTTTCTTTCTTTATGTATTCTATTTATTCATTAACAACTTCACTGAGGGGTGGCACTACAAACAATCCATCTCTACCTTAATGATATTGTTGCATTACCTTGTAAGATTGACACCCAAATCTTCCCATCGCAGATATAAAGGTCTTTCTTGAAAACATCAAACCAGAGACGGCTGGCTTCAGTCTCAGTGCAGGGTGGGTGGCTTCCAATTGTCACCTTCATGTCTGTTTCTGATTTCAACACAAGAGGAGATCAACAACGTTCGTATTTACCAGAGACGAGTCATTGAGTTAGACACTGTGTGGCTTCACTATGGCTAGGAGAAAGTGAGGTCTGCAGATGCTGGAGATCAGAGCTGAAAATTTCATTTCCCCTCCTCCCACCTTGTCTCAGTCAAATCCATCGAACTCAGCACCGCCTTCCTAACCTGCAATCTTCTTCCCGACCTCTCCGCCCCCACCCCAGTCTGGCCTATCACCCTCACCTTGACCTCTTTCCACCTATCACATTTCCGACGCCCCTCCCCCAAGTCCCTCCTCCCTACCTTTTATCTTAGCCTGCTGGACAAACTTTCCTCATTCCTGAAGAAGGGTTTATGCCCGAAACGTCGATTCTCCTGTTCCCTGGATGCTGCCTGACCTGCTGCGCTTTTCCAGCAACACATTCCAATCCAGTGAGGGAAGTTGGAAGATTTAAGCTGCTATCTTTTTGACGAGAGCCTACTAAGTGAAGGCCTGTCTGTCCTCTAATGTAGACATAGAAGAGCCAATGGCACTATTTTTAATAAGAGTTATAGATACATAGAAAACACAGTAAGATTTCATGCACAGAAGGTAGTCGTCTGGCACATTATGTCCATACCAGTCGATGAATACCTCGTCACACTAATCCCACTCTCCAAATTTTGATTCCTAAACCCATTGACTGTTCCACCGCATGTTTTAATGTGATTATGGTTTTTGCCTGTATTACCCTTTGAACTCGTGGGTTCCAGAACCTCACCACTGATGAGAAAGTTGTTCCAGGTGTCATAGTCAATATTTTTTCAATAATTAGTACAGCATTTCTTTTTGTGGGAGCTTGCTACATGTAAATTGCCTGCTATGTGTCAACACTGACTGTACTTCCAAAGTACTTTATTGGCTGTAAAGCATTTTGGATCTTTCTGTGGCCATAACAGTTACTATATAAATGCAATTTAATTTTAATAACTCAATAGTTACTCATAGAAATCTAATGTTATATCACTGGGATGCTTTTTTGCCATTATTATGGCAATAATGTTTTTTTCAAATTTAAAAAAAAGTTATGATATTTCAGCTACTTTAATCCCATGTGTATCACTGATGATTTGTATTTACTCTGTGGAAATTTTAATTGAGTAGAAGATTTTACTGCATTTTACTTTCTGATTTGCTGTTTGAGAATACTTCAGTGTAATTGGCTGCCAACTCCCTGCGGTGATATCACTGTTACTGTATGCCTAGTGTTTGTCTTGATCTTGCACATATCAAGAAAGGGAAACTTCATGCCTCAGAGATCACTAGATAGCAGAAAATCCCTTTAATACTTCAAAGTACTCTTTTGGTATGATCCTAGATATTGAATATTGTTAGATATTATTACTGGAGCGAATCATAGATTTACATTTAAATAGTTCCCATTTCTGTCTTTGTTCACTCCTTTCCTCAGCAATATTTTGTGTTTGATTTTGTCTACTTTCTGTGGTTTTATTTACCCTAATGAAGAAGAGCATATCTTCTCAACATCACAACTATTGATCTCACCCTGCTTGGCTGTTGTATGGAACCCCCTACGTGTTAACCCCTTAAAGCCAAATACATAACAATATTGTCAAATTTGATGGAATTTTAATGCATTTACTTTAGGGGAAATTTGGCATGTTAATATGCTGCAGTTTTTCTTATCTGCGATGTTTTGTGTTATGTTGCTGAAAATATTACTGATGAAATACTTAGCAGTTGTAGTAAAATCATGCGTATACTTAGGATGAAGAAGATTATGAGTACCACATATGCTTGGTCCAGTTCTTGTTGGATTCATTTGGATATCAAAGTTGAAACTTTATTGCTGGAACAGCACAGCAGGTCAGGCAGCATCCAGGGAACAGGAGATTCGACGTTTCGGGCACAGGCCCTTCTTCAGGAATGAGCAGAGAGTGTTCAGCAGGAGAAGATAAAAGGTAGGGAGGAGGGACTTGGAGGAGGGGCGTTGGAAATGTGATAGGTGGAAAGAGGTCAAGGTGAGGGTGATAGGTGGGAGTAGGATGGAGGCGGAGAGGTCAAGAAGAAGACATTTCCAACTCCCCTCCTCCAAGTCCCTCCTCCCTACCTTTTATCTTCTCCTGCTGAACACTCTCTGCTCATTCCTGAAGAAGGGCCTGTGCCCGAAACGTCGAATCTCCTGTTCCCTGGATGCTGCCTGACCTGCTGTGCTGTTCCAGCAATAAAGTTTCAACTTTGATCTCCAGCATCTGCAGACCTCACTTTCTCCTTGAATTTTCTTTATCCTATCGTGGGATGCCTGGGTCAAGGGTGGAGCACTGGTTGGGAGAGGTCATGATGGGTATTTTTTGGAAAGGAAGAGATGCCCCCTGGGAATAAGGGGGAAGATCTCCATTTAAATACATTTTATACTTTTTAGAAATTGTTTTTTTTATTATATTGATCTGAATGTACTAAAGAGCTTTTATTTTTGTGAATTTTATATGCTCTATATGCTCGGGCTGTTTTGGATAAATACGGGTTTTGTTGTGATCTGATGTGAACACATTCCAAGCATGTATATCACTGCTCAATTTGTGTGTTATCCGCTGGATTTTTTTTTCTCTTGAACAATGTCAGAATTTTAATGATACACTCTGGTTAGTTGTAAGTTGGATGAGTAGTTCGTTGAGTTTTGTCTTTTCTTTTCTCTTGGTATTTCTGTTTTCTTGTTTGATAGATTTTGGTTATCATTTAAGATTTAACTGTATATCAATGTTTATACTTGGGTCTTTTTTTTAGTTTTTTGTAAACTTGTGGAAAAAAAAGAAAGCTTTTTCGTTTTTTTTCAGGTCAGGGATTTTATTCAAAAAGGGACCACGTTTTTGACCCAGTCCTACAGATCTGTCATGGAGAAGAGGGTGTTTCATGCTCAAAGTACTCTCCCCCTTTAGTACGCTTTATCATATGTTCGGGTGCGATCTTTCAGAAGACATTGAGCGGTTTTGTGGGGCTGGGAGAAAGAGCTAGGGATTGAGATCTCTGTGGAGACATGGGAGGACATCTGTGAAAATATGAGAAAGCTTTCAACCTGTAATAGGATGCATGCCATGCAGCTAAAGATTCTGCATCGGGCCCATTTGGCCCCAAACCATCTCACAAAATTTAAGATGGGGGCATCTTCATTAATGTCCTAAGTGTAAAATAAGTATCAGTACTCTCACTCATTATCTGTGCTGTTGCTGCAGGCTCCGTACATACTGGAGTTCTGTGGCAGGAGAAATAGAGAGGACCTTGGGGATCGAAGTTAAGAGGGATCCAACTCTCTGCTCCTTGGCCTACCCAATTTACCTTTAGACGCTCATGGGGAAAAAACTTTTTAATATTCTCTCTTTTTCTGTGAGGAAAACTATTTTGATATGTTGGTCTCTGAAAACCCCCAGGGTCTGTTGAGTTGGTGTAGGCTAATCATGGAATATATTCCTTATCCAAAGATGTGCAGCTCAGGTGAATTGGCCATGCTAAATTGCCCGTAGTGTTAGGTAAGGGGTATGGGTGGGTTGCACTTCGGCGGGTCGGTGTGGACTTGTTGGGCCGAAGGGCCGGTTTCCACACTGTAATGTAATTTAAACCATGCAACTGAAGATTTTTAAAAGATATGGCAGCCCTTTTTGGACTATCTGGACATATATTTATCTCTCAACTTAACTAGGGCTTTTGTGTAGCCATTACGATCTGATTTAGTGAACTTGATGCTCTTGAAGGAAGAATGTCGAATAAATTCTTGTGTAATACTCAGTGCTCTTGGGCGGAGCTAATGTTTCATTGTGCTGAGCTGTTTTATTTATTTACTTACTTATTGCCTTTGATTTGTTTGCCTTGCACATGAGTATAGTTGTATTTGCATTAGTGTTTCTTGTTTTTTATATTAGAGAGAGAGCGAGAGAGCGAGAGCAGTGTTTTTTGTTGGTTTATTGTTGTTATAAAATTATTAAAAATCTTTTTATTTGAATGAAAATAGCAAGTAAAATAAATATGCTTCCCCCCCCATCCAAATTATGTACATGGATTGCGAACAGATATGGACCTAGCACTGATCCTTGCAATGCCTCAATAATAAGTCTCCATGAAGAATGACCTGTATTCCTGCTCTTTGCTTTCTGTCTGTTAATCAATCCTCAATACAAGCTTATTCCCCTGCAATCTCAGGCACTCTTAATTTCATTTACTAATCTCATCAAAAAACTTCTAGAAATTCAAATACACCAAATCCATTGATTCTATGCTACAAACAACATCCTCAAAAAAACTCCAAGTTTGTCAAACGTGATTCCCTTTCATACATCAATATTGATACTGCCTAATTTTGCCATTTTTTACTAAATGTTCTGTTATCACATCCTTTATAACAGATTGTCACTTACACTAATACTGACATCAAATTAATAAGTCTGAATGCCCCCACTCCCCTTCCTCCTTTCTTAAATAGTGAGGTTTCGGTTGCCAACTTCCAGTCAGCAAGAACCTTTCCAGAATCTGTAGAATTATGAAAGATAAACATCAATGCGTCCACCATCTCCACTGTTACTTCCTTCAATACTCTGGGATGAAGTTCATATGGAATTTGAGGAATAGTGGCAGCCTGGATATTAGTTTTGCGAAATGAATGAATCTTAGACTGAAGTATTTAATAGGATTCTTCAGGAACTGGATTCGGCCAACTGCTTAACTTAGCCGAGATTAATGACCTAAACCTACCTGCACTGGCCACAATGTCAAATTCTGTGGCTGACAAAACCTGGAATTGTTGTGAAATGTGAGGAAAGCATAGACGTCAAGAGGAAACATGATAGTGAAATGGGAAGACACCTCACAAGGAGGAGGTGTTAGCAATTCTGGAAAGTGTGAAAATAGATAAGTCCCCTGGGCCGGAGGGATTTAGAGCTGAAAATGTGTTGCTGGAAAAGCGCAGGAGGTCAGGCAGCATCCAAGGAGCAGGAGAATCAACGTTTCGGACATGAACCCTTCTTCAGGCTCAATTCTCAATTTCTCAGGAGAAACGTCAATTCTCCTGCTCCTTGGATGCTGCCTGACCTGCTGCGCTTTTCCAGCAACACATTTTCAGCTCTGATCTCCAGCATCTGCAGTCCTCACTTTCTCCTCCCGGATGGGATTTATCCTAGGATTCTCTGGGAAGCCAGGGAGGAGATTGCAGATCCTTTGGCTTTGATCTTTATGTCATCATTGTCTTCAAGAATAGTACCAGAAGACTGGAGGATAGCAATGTTGCCCCCTTGTTCAAGAAGGGAAGTAGAGACAACCATAGTAATTATAGACCAGTGAGACTGACTTCTGTTGTGGGTAAAGTGTTGAAAAAGGTTAGAAGAGATAGGATTTATAATCATCTATAAAGGAATATAGTATTACAGCTGTGGAAAGGACGATGGATGAAGACTCGCCATCTGAGGTAGTTTGGGCTGAGGTTAGGAATAGGAAAGGTGAGTTCACCCTGTTAGGAGTTTTTTACAGGCCTCCTAATAGTCCTAGAAACGTAGAAGAAAGGATTGCGAGGATGATTCAAGACAAGAGTGAAAGTAATAAGATGGTTGTTATGGGGGCTTTAACTTTCCTGATATTGATTGGGAAAGCTAGAGCTCAAGTTCATTAGATGGGTCAGTGTTTGTCCAATGTGTGCAGGAGGGTTTCCTGACACAATATGTAGATAGGCCAACAAGAGGTGAGGCCATACTGGATTTGGTTCTGGGTAACGAACCAGGCCAGGTATTAGAATTGTGTGGGGTGTGATCACCACCGATCGAACATGCCCTGAGGAGCTGGGCACTACTGACCAAGATGAGCCAGTGGTTACCTGGAGCCACCAGTTACCTGCTCTAATTTGCCTGCCTGGAATTATGGCATCTCCAACACAGGGGAGAATAGCAAACTGCATGTAAATGAGGCAACAATAGCCAGTAGTGAGATGTTAATGGTTGCAGATGAGCTTCTCACCACTGGCTGGTGAGATTCTTGGCTCACCGTTCAAACTTTGTGTGGAATATTGGAGTCAATGTTGAGAATCTAATTTTGCCAATCTCAGCATATTTTTCCCATTGGCCACATTGTTCAGAGACTGTCTCCGTTATCTACCAGGTCAGATTTCATTTTGTAGTCTGACTTGTCCAGTTCTATCATGAGCTGGTTTCATAACACTGTGTGAAAGAATGACATTGAGGGACATGGAGATATGCAAGTAGCTGCAGTGAAGAGAGATGATCAGCCATGGTTGAAGATGACAGGGCAATTTTGAGGGGCTGAATGGCCTATTTCTGCTTATATATTCCTATTCAGCAGGAGTGGCATGCCAGCCTTCTGCCTAAACTTTGGATGCCAACTTGTTGGGGGGATGCGTAAAGAATCTTGGCATCAAAACGCATGCTCAGATTCCTCCAGGGATGCCTTGAGTCACAGTGAAATGACAACTTTCAGACTCAGGGAATAAGGAATATCAGTGGAAGTGGGGAAAAGGCAGGTATATCAAATTAAGTCAAAGATCAGTCATGATCTAATTGAACAGCAGAACGTATTGAGGGACTGAATGGCCTGCTCCACCTTCTGTTGTTCCTGCTTCCATCGGTCCCTGTCACCCGATAAGTGTCAGATTCTACATTTGCATAGTGTCATAAGAGCAATCACTGATGCGTCCTTTAGTCCTTGCAATGACTCAGCAATCACCTGCTTGTCAACAGCCTTAGCTCTTAAAAGCAAAGTTTTGTGTAAAGTTTGAATTTGAAGTGAATCTATACATAATTCAATGAGAAATGAGGTTCCCTTGAACATCCCACTTGTTCAATGGGGTGCAAACTTTGACATTCAGCAACTGTGCATAGTTTTTCAAATCTGCAAATCCAGAGCAAAGTTTCCTGGAATTTGGAACTTCCTGATTTGTTTCTTATTGATGTGTGCTGCTTTTGCCTCCCGGACAATGATTCACACTGAGTCAGAAACTGTGTCACCCTAACCATATCTCAAGTGGCATTTTTAGCTATGCTTAGGATAAATTCTTTTCACATAGCTGTTTTCCTGTTGTAAACTATGATTTTGCAATGTAGCAGGAATGAAGGAAGTATCATGGCTATTCCCCCTAAGAAGCCAACTTGTTCTGTAAGTACGATCTGTTGGTCAATCTGTCACTGACTTCAGAATGCTTCCAACTTCCAGATTTTGTGATTGATTTTTTATCACGAGTATCCACGTACAGTGGGAAACTTTGTTTACGAGAGGTACTGGCAGATCATAGTAAGCTAGGTCATACAAATCATAGGGTGAAAAAAGAAGCTTGAAAGGATACAGGTTATGTCGCAAAGGGCGTGCGATAGGCAATATCAACATTAGCAAGATCAGCATTATTTGAAATTAGAGAGTCCATTCATCAGTCCGCTAACAGCCTGAACCCACTGGCATGTGTGTTCAAGCTTCTGTATCTTCTGCCTGATGGAAGAGGACGTTAAGAAAGAAGGGGAGTGAAGGCCTGAACCAGGTGACTGGTATATCATGACAATGACACAGCTGAGACCTATCTAGCATTAACTTCCCGAAAAACTCGTGACCATAAGCAATAGATCAAATACCTGAGGGATACCGAAACAGAGAGCTTACCAGCCTCAGTCATCTGAACTCAACTTTTGTACAATACTGAGAAGGTGCAAGAAAGAATTCGTGGAATTTCCTTCTTGTTGCAGTTGTATAAGACTCTGGTGCGTCCGCATCTGGAGTATTGTGTGCAGTTTTGGTCGCCATACTATAGGAAGGATGTGGTGGCACTGGAACGGGTGCAGAGGAGGTTTACCAGGATGTTGCCTGGTATGGTAGAAAGATCTTATGAGGAAAGGCTGAGGCACTTGGGGTTGTTTTCATTGGAGAAAAGAAGGTTTAGGGGTGACTTGATCGAGGTGTACAAGATGATTAGGGGTTTAGATAGGGTCGACAGTGAGAATCTTTTTCCAAGGGGGCATAGCTTTAAATTAAGTGGTTAGGGGTAGGTTCTTTACTCAGCGAGTCGTGAGTTCATGGAATGCCCTGCCAGTAGCAGTGGTGGACTCTCCCTCATTATGGGCATTTAAGCGGGCATTGGATAGGCATATGGAGGATAGTGGGCTAGTGTAGGTTAGGTGGGCTTGGATCGGCGCAACATCGAGGGCCGAAGGGCCTGTACTGCGCTGTATTGTTCTATGTTCTATGTTCTATGTTCTATATTGATTGGGGATAGTCAACACAGTTTTATGAAGGGTAGGTCGTGCCTCACAACCTTATTGAATTCTTTGAGATGTTGGCCAAACAGGTGGATGAGGGTAAAGCGGTTGATATGGTACATATGGATTTCAGTAAGGTGTTTGAGAAGGTTCCCCGTGGTAGGCTATTGTACAAAATACGGAGGTATGGGATTGAGGGTGACTTAGCAGTTTGGATCAGAAATTGGCTAGCTGAAAGACGACAGAGGGTGGTGGTTGATGGGAAATGTTCATCCTGGCATTCAGTTACTAGTGGTGTACTGCAAGGATCTGTTTTGGGGCCACTGCTGTTTGTCATCTTTATAAATGACCTGGAGGAGTACATAGAAGGATGGATTAGTAAATTTGCAGATGACGCTAAGTGGAGTTGTGGATAGTACTGAAGGATGTTGAAGGTTACAGAGGGACATAGATAAGTTGCAGAGCTGGGCTGAGAGTTCGCAAATGGCGATTAATGTGGAAAAGTGTGAGGTGATTCACTTTGGAAGGTGCAAGGATAAAGAGTACTGGGCTAATAGTAAGATTCTTGGTCGTGTGGATGAGCAGAGAGATCTCTGTGTGCATGCACATAGATCCCTGAAAATTGCCAACCAAGTTGATAGGGTTGTTAAAAAGGCATATGGTGTGTTAGCTTTCATTGGTAGAGGGATTGAGTTTCAGAGCCACGAGGTCATGCTGCAGCTGTACAAAACCTTGTGCAGCCACACTTGGAATATTGCATACAGTTCTGGTCACTGCATTATAGGAAGGATTTGGAAACTCTGGAAAGGGTTCAGAGGAGATTTACAAGGATGTTTCCTGGTATGGACGGAAGGTCTTATGAGGAAAGGCTGAGGGACTTGAGGCTGTTTTTGTTAGAGCAAAAAAGGTTGAGAGGTGACTTAATGCAGACATATAAGACAATCAATCAGAGGGCTAGATAGGGAGGGCAGTGAGAGCCTTTTTCCTCGGATGGTCATGGCTAGCATGAGAGAACATTGCTTTAAATTGAGGGGTGGTAGATATAGGACAGATGTTAGAGGTAGTTTCTTTACTCGGTAGTAGGGGTGTGGAACACCATGCCTGCAACTGTAGTAGACTTGCCAACTTTAAGGGCATTTAAATGGTCATTGGATAAACATATGGATGAAAATGGAATAGGGTAGGATAGATGGGCTTCAGATTGGTTCCACAGGTTGGCGCAACAGCAAGGGCCAAAAGGCCTGTACTGCACTGTTAAGTTCAATGTTGAAAATAGATTTATCACAGAACTGTGAAAAGATACATTTTGGGAAGGAGAATGAAAGGGCCAACATAAAATAAAGGAGACAATTCTAAAAGGACGACAAATGCAAAGAAATATGGGAGTATATTGGCAAAAATTGTTGAAGGTGGTTAAGAATTCAGTTAAGTCTGGCAGGATAGTGGAATTTACATCACAGCAATGTTATGGTATTGAAGGAGATCATTCAACCCATCAAATCCTAATCATATCATTGACTATCTCTACTTCCACAACTTATGTAGGCAGCCAGTTACTGGTGATTGCCATTCATTACATAAGAAGATTTTTCATCAAGCCCCTTGTCTTTCTCAAGGTTCAAAAACTTAAATGTGTCCCCTGGTTCTTGCACCATCAGTAAATGAGAACAACTTTTCTCAATTTTACCGAAACTATTCATTCTTGTTCAAGCCCCTTTCAAGCCTTCCCTCAATCTCCTTAGCAATCTCTAGCCCCAGTTTTGCTGACTTAATCTTACAGCCTTGATCACTCTCATCAGCTGTTAGATTCCCATTATTCTAGGTATGCTTTTTGTTTCTTCTACTATGAAGATGAACATAAAACACTTGTTCAACATCTTTGCCACTTGCTTATCTCCCAATATAATTTCTCCTTTCTCAGTCTCGAGAAGACATGTGTTTAGGTTTTTACTCCCATCCTCAATCCATTTTGGTAGATGATCTCACAATCTGAGATTGTGTGTTTCTATTTATGGTCAATTTATTTTCACACATTTTCACATTATTTTCACAATTTATTTTTTGGTCATCTTTCCACGGCATCTAAATCTCAGCCTCAGGCTTTTTGTTCGGATTGCCTTACCCTCTTATCTACTCCTGCTGCTGTTTGTTTTGTTCTAAGTAGAGGTACAGCTGGGTCTGCAACGCAGCACTTTGGTATGACAGAAGGAATGCTGATGAGAACTGCAGATTTTGTTGTATCCAATATAATCAAGCATTTGATATAACATGGATTGAACTGAATTCATTGAAGGCTAGTGTTCATGATGTGAGGAATTTCAGGAGAAGGCTCAGGAAGATCATCCTTTCACACTTCTGATCAAAGATGGCCATGACCTGGAACTCAATATCTTTAAGGGTGTTGGAAACTGAAAATACCAGTGATTTCTAAAGGATAGGCACTTGAATCACAGAATTGTTACAGTGCAGAAGGAAACTGTTCAGTCCAGTGTGTCTGTGCCAGCTCTCCAAAGGTACAATTCTCTTGCCTGCTCACTCCATGTGTTCTTTCTTTGCACCGGCACCCCCCCACCGCCCCAGAAATGGCAGGATTGCAAAATTTTGACCTGCGCTTAGTTCTGCGCTCATTCAGATCTGTCGAGATAGCATGCTACTTTTTGTCCGGACACCATGTAAGCTGGTATAACTTTGGAATTGTTCAATAGTCAGTGAGGAAATTACAACAACCTGTCTAAGTGCAATTGAAATCCAGGTCACAAAAACAAAAGGAATATATATTTAAACAGTTATTGATCCAATTATATGGGTGCATTAACAATATCAAAAAGCTCAAGGTTCTTTAACATAATTCCTGTAACCCATCAGTCACCCATTGACAAACATCTATTTACCTGCTGCTTCTGGGATAATCGGTCCCCGACTGTCGAAGCTTGCACGGTTAACTGAAGACTGCAAGTATTTATCTGCAAGCAAAACAATGACATTACAGTAATGTAATAATGAAGGGCAGTGTAACCAGAGTTTAATTATCATTGTAAATACTGTGAACAGTTACACTTTAACGCGCAAGTACTGGCAAATCAAACAAAATTTTG
The DNA here is from genome assembly GCF_004010195.1 of Chiloscyllium plagiosum. Classification (NCBI taxonomy): domain Eukaryota; kingdom Metazoa; phylum Chordata; class Chondrichthyes; order Orectolobiformes; family Hemiscylliidae; genus Chiloscyllium; species Chiloscyllium plagiosum. The sequence goes on from NC_057749.1 coordinate 11,194,763, forward strand.
CCAAGGCTCATCAAAGAGAATCTTTGTGGTACTGTTGTAACATATATGAAAAATCACATTGCCACACTACTAAAACATTTTTAAAAACTGAACGCTTTGCATCTCCTTTTTGTTTCCCCAAAGCTCCTAACAAACACTGTCTTCACAGAAGCTAGTACCCTCAATAATTTACCTAAGTATCAATTTTTCTTGTAGGAGAAAGTGAGGACTGCAGAAGCTGGAGTACCAGAGTTGAAAAATGTGGTGCTGGAAAAACACAGCAGGCCAGGCAGCATCCGAGGAGCAGGAGAATCGACGTTTCGGGCATAAGCCCTTCTTCAGGAATGAGGCTGGTGTGCCAAGTGGGCTGAGATAAAAGGTAGGGAGTATGGAATTTGGTGGAGTGGTGCTGTTGGAGAAATCTACATTCATCCCGTGTGGTTGGAGGGTTCCTAGGCTGAAGATGAGGCGCTCTTCCTCCAGGCGTCGTGTGCCTAGGGTCTGGCGATAGAGGAGGCCAAGGACCTGCATGTCACTGGCGGAGTGGGAGGGGGAGCTAAAGTGTTCAGCCACGGGGCGGGTTGTTATAGAAGGATCCATTGGGGCCTTGGAGGGAGGTGAGGGGGGAGGTGTGGGCGCAAGTTTTGCACTTCTTGCAGTTTTCATAATTTTCGTTTCCCCGTTCCCCAACGCCTTATCTTCACAATGGACATGGGCCCCAGCTATGCCTGCCTCTTCGTCGGATATCTGGATCAGTCCATCTTCCGCAGCTACACTGGCACCACCCCCCACCTTTTCCTCCGCTACATCGATGATTGTATTGACGCTACTTCGTGCTCCCACGAGGAGGTTGAACAGTTCATCCACTTTACCAATACCTTCCACCCCAACCTCAAATTTACCTGGACCGTCTCAGACTCCTCCCTCCCATATCCTAGACCTCTCCATTTCTATCTCAGGCGACCGACTCAACACAGATATTTACTACAAACCGACCGACTCCCACAGCTACCTAGATTACACCTCCTTCCACCCTGCCCCCTGTAAAATCGCCATCCCATATTCCCAATTCCTTCGCCGCATCTGCTCCCAAGAGGACCAATTCCACTACCGAACAACTTAAATGGCCTCCTTCTTCAAAGACTGCTATTTCCCCTCTGACGTGGTCAACTATGTTCTCCACCGCATCTCCTCCACTTCCCGCACCTCCACCCTTGAACCCCGCCCCTCCAATCGCCACCAGGACAGAACTCCACTGGTCCTCACCTTCCACCCCACCAACCTCCGGATACATCGTATCATCCTCCATCATTTCTGCCACCTCCAGGGATATATTTCCCTCTCCACCCCTATCAGCATTCAGGAGACACCACTCCCTCCGCGACTCCCTCGTCAGGTCCACACCCCCCACCAACCCAACCTCCACTCCCAGCACCATCCCCTGCAAGCGCAAGAAATGCAAACCTTGCACCCACACCTCCCCCCCTCACCTCCCTCTAAGGCCCCAATGGATCCTTCTATAACCGTCACAAATTCACCTGCACCTCACACACCATTTACTGTATCCGCTGCACTCGATGTGGTCTCCTCTACATTGGGGAGACAGGCTGCCTACTTGCAGGACGTTTCAGGGAACACCACTGGGACACCCGCACCAACCAACCCAACCACCCCGTGGCTGAACACTGTAGCTCCTCCTCCCACTCCGCCAATGACATGCAGATCCTTGGCCTCCTCCATCACCAGACCCTGGCCACACGACGTCTGGAGAAAGAGCGCCTCATCTTCCGCCTAGGAACCCTCCAACCACACGGGATGAATGTAGATTTCAGCACTGCCCTCTTGACCTGCAATCTTTTTCCCGACCTCTCCGCCCCCACCCCCTCTCCGGCCTATCGCCCTCACCCTCACCTCCTTCCACCTATCGTATTCCCAGTGCCCCTCCCCCAAATTCCCTCCCCCCTACCTTTTATCTCAGCCCGCTTGGCACACCAGCCTCATTCCTGAAGAAGGGCTTATGCCCGAAACATCAATTCTCCTGCTCCTCGGATGCTGCCTGGCCTGCTGTGTTTTTCCAGCACCACATTTTTCAACTCCATTTTTCTTATGTCAGTATTGACACCAAATAACTATAAGATACTTTGGAAGGGTGTGGGGAATTGGCCAAAATGAAAGCTCAGTTGATTTTTGTGCTCATCCAACATCTAAATTAGGATCACTGGAAAATATTCAAAACATAATCTCGCACCAAAAGGGCAACAGTTAAAATCTTGGCAAATACTAATTGATGCTGCACTTGCAAAAGCCCATCAAAACTGGTCATCTCTTCCCTGACTCATACATGAATACAGTACATAATAAACTGATTACTGAGAAGTATTGTGACAAACAATTTTAATTGTTAGCAAAAATAAATTTAATTGATATTGACCACCCTTCCAAAGAAAATTAGGAATGAAAAGGTGTCCAAAAAATCAACACTGGGATCCAAAAGGAGCAGCAAGTACAAACCACGAATCAAACATTGTCACTTTGCTGCCAATGGTCAACTGGTTTAAAAAAAACTGCTTTCAATGATTTCACAATGGGAAAAACTTGCATGTATATATTCACATTATCTTATTCTCTTGTGGTCATTGTAATTTAGGAAACATGGCAATGAGTCTGCACACAAAGTCCCATGGATAGCAACATGGTAAAGATTAAAACATTTGTTTTTAGAACATTGGTTGTTTTGTGTCAAGTAGACAGAAAACTGTGTGCACTTCCTCAATTTCTAAATTATGGAGAACATCAATGAAGAAGTTCCCAGTGCCATTCTAAATTTGAAAATGTGAATGTGTCCCTTTTGGCAGAAAGAAAGCATATAATCTAAATGGCAAAAGACTGCAGATCTCTAAGCTTCAAAGGGAGATCCTCATGCGTGAATCATAACGATATTATATCTGTACAGTAATTAGGAAAGCTAATAAAATGCTATTGTTTATTGCAAGAGGAAATTAATGCAAAAGGTTATGTTTCACAGTTATATGTGAGACCATATCAGGAGTATTGTAGATGATTTTGATGATTTCATTTATGGAAGGACATAAACGCATCAGTGGAAATTCAGAAAAGGTTGGCTTGTGAAGAAGGTTTGGACAGGCTTGGCTGGTACCCACTGGAGCTCAGTGGAATAAGAGTTTATTTGACTGAAGCATATAAAATCCTGAGAAATCTTGACTAGGTAGATGCAAATAGGATGCTTCCTCTGGAGAATCTAGAACTAGGGTAAAAAATAGGGCAAGATTGAACAGCAAAAGAAAGCTTATGATAGTCACAAAAAAACTCAAAACTGCAGATAGCCTAGAGGTATATAGAAAGTACATGGATCAAGTTTTTAAAAAAGTGCATCAAAGAGAGGGTAGGAAAAAATATTTGCAAGCAACATAAAGGAAAACCCAAATATTTACTACCAATACATAAAAAGCAAAAGGACAGTAGAGGAAACAGTCGGACCTATCAAAGATGAAGAAGGGAACTTGTGTAATATGCAGAGGATATGGGAAACATTTAAAAAGAATTTTTCATCTTCATATTCACAAAGGAAAGGGACAATGTGGACACAGTAATCCAAAACACGTAGTGTGAAATATTGGACAAAATGATCATAACCAGAGAGGAAGTGTTAGAGGAATTGAAATCCTTGAAATTGTTTGTTGCCACAGCTAGATGGATTATTTCTTAGGATTTGCCAGATGGTCAGGCAGGAAATAACAAATGGTCTGAGGATTATTTTCCAATCTTCACTAGAGAAAAGGTGAGGTGTCAGAGGACTGGAGGAATGCAGTGGTTCTGTTGTTTAAAAAGGGTACAAAGAAAATGCCAAACAATTATACGCCCGATAGTCTTACTTCGGTGGTAGATAAATTGTTAGAATTAATCCTGACAAACTGGCTAACTTCTCACTTGGAAAGGCGAATCAGAGATAGTCAGCATGCCTTTGTTAAGAAAGGGCCATGCCTTAAAAATTTGGATGCATTCTTTGAGGAACAGACAAGGATGATTGATGATGATAATGCAGTGAATGTTGTCTACATGGGTTTTAAATCAACTAAGCAAAAATGAGGACTGCAGATGCTGGAAACCAGAGTTAACCCTAACCCTAAAAATTTATCAATTTAGATTAATGCAAGGCGCTGCATTTTCGGAAAGCAAATCTTAGCAGGACTTATACACTTAATGTTAAGATCCTAAGGAGTGTTGCTGAACAAAGAGACCTTGAAGTGCAGGTTCATAGTTCCTTGAAAGTGGAGTCACAGGTCGATAGGATTGTGAAGAAGACGTTTGATATGCTTTCCTTTATTGGTCAGAGTATTGAGTACAGGAGTTGGAAGGTCATGTTGCAGCTGTACAGGACAGTGTTAGGCCACTGTTGGAATATTGCGTGCAATTCTGGTCTCCTTCCTATAGGAAATATGTTGTGAAAAACTTGAAAGGGTTCAGAAAAGATTTACAAGGATGTTGCCAGGATTGGAGGATGTGAGCTATAGAGGGAGGTTGAATAGGCGAGGGCTGTTTTCCCTGGAGCGTTGGAGGCTGAGGGGTGACTTTATAGAGGTTTATAAAATCATGAGGGGTATGGATAGGATAAATAGACAAAGTCTCTTCTCTGGGGTGGAGGAGTCCAGAACTAAACGGCATAGGTTTAGGGTGAGAGGGGAAAGATATAAAAGAGACGTAAGGGGCAACTGTTTCACGCAGAGGGTGAAATGTGTATGGAATAAGCTGCCAGAGGATGTGGTGCAGGTTGGTACAATTGCAACTTTTAAAAGCCATCTAGATGGGTATATGAGTAGGAAGGGTTTGGAGGGATATGGACCAGGTGCTGGCAGGTGGAACTAGATTGGGTTAGGATATCTGGTTGGCATGGACGAGTTGGACCGTCTGTTTGTGTTGTACATCTCTACAACTCTAACAGGCACAATTGAGAAATTTGCAGATGACATAAACATTAGCCATGTAGTGGATAACAGAGTTTAGCTGTAAGGTCCAAAATGATACAGATGGATTGGTGGAGTGGGAAACTAGCAAATGTAGTTCAACTCTGATAAGTGTCAGGGAATGCATTTAGGGAGGTCAAACGGTAAAAGGGAATACATATTAAAAAGGAATATACTGAGAAGTACGTGAAGCAAAAAAATCTTAAGCGAGCAGTACTGGTAGATAAGTTATAAAGCAGGCATATGGAATGCTTCATTGGTCAAAGTATAGAATACAAAAGTAGGAATATAATGAAACTGTATAAGATACTGCAAGGCCACAACTGGAGTAGTGTGTGCAGTATGGTCACTACAAAAAGGACAAAATTACTCTGGAGAGACTGCAGAGACAACTTACTAGAATGTTGCTAGGGCTGGAGATTGTAGCTATGAGTAGAGATTGGAGAAGGTAGGATTGTTTTCCTTGGAACAGAGAAGGCTGAAGGAAAACATGATTGAGATATACAAAATTGTGAGGGGGAGAGATAGGATCGACAGGAGGAATCAGTTTCCTTGGTTCAGAGAGCTCAAAACCAGAAGTCACAGATTCAAGCTCAGTCACTGAAGGACTAGAAGAGACGTGATGAAAAACCTTCTTACAACAAAAGTGGTAGGTGTCTGGAATTCGCTGCCTGAGTTGGTAGTGGAGGCAGAGATTTTAACCTCCTTCAAAAAGTACTTGGATCAGCACCTTAAGTACTGTAAACTGCAGGACTATGACCCCTCTGCAGAAAGATGGGACTAGAAAGAGCATCTAGATGTCTTTGGATTGACATGGACAAGATGGGCCAAATGTCCTCCTTTGTAATGTATTATTTCTATGGTTCTGTTGAAGTCACACATTAAAATATCAAGGGTCACCCATTTAAAACAGAGATGAGGTAAAATGTTTTCTCAGAGGGTTGTAAACCTTTGGAACAATGTCCCTGAAAAGCAGGGTCCTTGAACATTTTCAAGGCCAAGGTCAACAGATTCTTATAAAACAAAGGGCTTGAAAGTTATCAAAGGTAGGCAGGAATGTAGATTTAAAATTGCAATCAGATCGGATATTTTCGTATTGAATGTGGAGCAAGACTAAAGTAGCTGAATGGCCTACCCCTGCTCCCAATTCATACCTACAAACCTTTATCATGGAGAAAGTGGACAGTATTCCCAGAATAGTGTGGTGAAGATTCTATATTATTATTGTTTAAATGTGGAAGAATGGTGTATAGCTTTAAGTTTGATTTATATTTCTATGCTTTGTATTATGAGGAGGACACATTTTTGAGTTCAGAGTGCGGCAGCAACTGTCATTCACACATTTTCATGAGATGGTTAAACCCTTGCTGTGAACAGTTCACTGCACTTAAAACAACAGTAGAAAACCATTTCTGTTGTCTAGCATCAGGAGTCCAGTAACAAAATCAGAATCATGCAGAAGGAGGGATACTGTACAGACTTGTTCAAAGAAAGGATCTGTAATAGAAGTGCTGTTAGTAGCAGACTCCAAAGCAGTCAGGTATGGGAAAGTAACCTTAAATTGCTTAGAAGAAAATTCCAAAAGCAGAAATCAGTGGAAGACATGCTTATCAGGAACCAATGTTCAATAATAAGTGAGATATGCTATCAGTTGTTCAAGGGTTTCAGGAAGAAAAATTAAATGAAGTTAATAGCATCAAGTGAGTGCATGAATTTGTTAACAAGAAACAGGTTACAGCCATTCTGGCTAAATAAGAAATTTAACATGGAGACCTTTACTGAAGTCAGAGCATCTTTAAAGGTCGTTGTTTAGGATAAAAGGTTGAATCTTTACTTTTAATATTCGTCATCAAACCATTTCAAACAGTTCTTGCATGATATAACAGAGTTACCTTGCTTTTTCTTTTTATGTAAAAATTGTTTATGGTCTTTTGTTAAAAGTACATTGACAGCCTCTTGTGAATATTCTTAGTGACTTACCAGTAGAATAAAAAAATTGCTAAAAGAAAATGAGCCAGATTTTGCTCTGCTTCCATAACTGCCAACAGCTGGGATCAAAACAATATAAGGACTCTCACTATAAGAGCAGGTAAGCTCTGGAAAATTGTCAGTCCTGCACTGAAAAATTGGCAGTCTATCTGGATTCCTGGGTATTTTATTTTCTGCATGAGAAACATGCACAGAACAATACATCAACATCAGATGCTGTCAAGATCAGCAGCAGGTTCAGAGGCTACATCCTGGCATGTACTCTGTTTGGAGAAAGTGAGGACTGCAGATGCTGGAGATCAGAGCTTAAAAATGGTGTTGCTGGAAAAGTGCAGCAGGTCAGGCAGCATCAAAGAAACAGAAGAATCGACGTTTTGGGCATAAGTCCTTCTTCAGGAATGAGGAGGGTGTGCCAAGCAGGCTAAGATAAAAGGTAGGGAGGAAGGACTTGTGGGAGGGGCATTGGGAATATGATAGATGGAAGGAGATTAAGGAGAGAGGGTGGGGGCGGAGAGGTCGGGAAGAAGATTGCAGGTCAAGAAGACGGTGCTGAGTCTGAGGGTTGGGACTGAGAAAAGGTGGGGGGAGGGGAAATGAGAAAGCTGGAGAAATCGGCATTCAGATACGTACTCTGTTTGGCATATTTTTCTCAATTCTTCTAATATATACTTTTGACAACTCAAATGAGTGTGTCTATGTACCAGAGTTGGCAGCAAACTTTTGAACTTGACATGGCTGTGCACCACAACCAAAGTGTGTAATGTCCTAAAATTACTACTTATTGATGACATCATATTGGCATCCCAGACTGAAGTTCACATGCAACAGCTTGCTGGTCAGTTTTCCAAGGCATACAAGTATATCAGACGATCAGCTTCGGAAAGACCCAAGTTACAGGCAGGATGTATAGGTTCCATGTTCCACTAACATCCTCAATGCAGAAATCAACAACTTCGTATATCTTGGATCAACAATAAACAGCTATAGACCGTCGATGTTGAAATCGGCATCAGAATGAAATGATAGTCGCAGCATTGACAAAAATCAATCAAGTATGGTCCAACAGCAAACTAACTGAAAATACAAAGCTCAGTGTGTAGCAAGTATCTAAGAATATAAGAATATTGAAATAGAAGCATGAGAGGCCTTTCAACCCGGAGATCCTGTTCCACCATTCAATGAAATCACTGCAGAGTTTCTACTTCAACATTACCTTCCTGCACTATTCATACATTTTCTGATATTTTCAACATATAGAAATCTATTAATCTCAATTTTGAACATACTCAAAAACTGAGACAGTAAGGATCCCACTAACCTCCAAATCCAACACATCATCCTCTGACATTTCCACCATTACAATCAGACCCCACCACTCTACCCCACTTCCATTCATCAGCTCTCTGGAGGGACCATTCACTCCACAACACCCTCATTAACCCTACATTCCTCACCTGCTTCTCCACCACACATGATACCTTTCCCTGCAACCACAAGAGGTGCAACACCAGTCCCAACACCACCCTTCTCATCTCCATCCAAGGCCCCAAACAATCTTTCCACATTTAAAGGTTTTCGTGAAGATCTGTAGCTCAGATTGTGGATGACATAGTTGGTTAGCTCATGGGGCTGCTGGATTATCATGCAGACGTTTCATTAGCATGCTGGTAACATCAGTGCGACTTCTGTGTTATTCAGTCTGCTTGGTTATTGTGTGATGGAAATGTGTTGCTGGAAAAGCGCAGCAGGTCAGGCAGCATCTAGGGAACAGGAGAATCGACGTTTCGGGCATTGTGTGGTCCAGTCTGTTGAGGTGAGTGTCCCTTCTGGGTCTTCTCTGTAGTGGTTTGTACGCTTTGTCTACGTGTTTGTTGATAGCCTTTTTGGTTGAAAACCAGGCTTCCTAGAACTCTCTGGCATACCTTTGGTTGACTTGTCCTGGAATGGTTACCCAAGAAGGGTCATGATTAATGATGCTCACAACATTAATGATGCTTTCAATAATATGCACAGGAAGTTGCGCACCAAAAATCACAGTACCTGAACTCAATCAATGAACAATGGACTAAGACTCTGGAGAAAGCCATCACTGTTGTCCAACATAAAACCAGAACCAGGAAGAGACTTACACTGCTTGAGAAATTGGCTAAACTGACACAAAACAACAACAAAAGACAAACCAGACACATGGATAAGACATCTATCTAAAAGAACACTCAATGACACGGGGAAAGCTATCCTAACATGCAGACTCAATTACAACCATGAAGACACTGACAGAACGGACTTCCTGGCTGCCCTTGAAGCAACACCAACTAACTTACAGAGGAGACACAGCAGACAATCTGACAAACCATAGACCCCACACTAACCCGGAGAAACACCCTCAGTGCACCAGAAAGGAAAGCATTAAAAGGACTCAAGGAGGACAAAAACCAGGCGACAAAGGGTATATGACCATTATAATGAACAGATAGGAATACGCTGAGACACTGCTGGACAATATCAACACCTGCCAACAGATGGAGACTGACCCAATAGCCAATATGATTACATACACCGCTGAACAAATTGAAACAAATGGGACAGATAACCAAAACTGACTACCTCAGAATGAAACCAGAAGGCTGCAACACCCCCGCCCCCCGCTTTTACGGACTCCCGAAAGTACATAAATTCAAACCCAAAGTCTCGCTACCAGGCACACCAATGCACAAACTGGCCAAGGAATTGCAACGAAGACTGAAACACCTTGTCAGTGGTCAACCCACCCCATTCATTTGACCCAAGAATTCCTCAACAGACTCACGAACACTAAAATTGATGAGGATTAAATTGTAGTTTCATTGGATGTCACGGCACTCCATTTTCACCTCTACTGACATACCACTAGCCAAGAAAACAATTGCCAAGTGACAATGACTCCTAGCAACACCATCAGCAGAAACAACATGCTCAAGCTATTTCAACAAGTCAACACACACCGATGGGCTCTTCCATCTCGGGACTAATAGCAGAAGCAGTCATGCAGAGTCTTGAAAACACAGCTCTTCCCCTGATTATTTGTTATCAAACATACAAGACTGGAGGAGATTTACCACCTCATTAACAGTATACTCACCGGCATCATGTTTACCAGGGTTGAAGGAGACGACAACAACCTCCCAGCCCTAGATGTCAAGGTAGAACAGAGGACTCACAACCAAAAGTATACAGGAAACCCACCCAGACCAGATCCTGAACTACAATGGCAGCCACTCCAATAGCCATAAATGAAGCTGTGTCAGGACACTATTCAAAAGAGCTGTGACACACTGCAACACACCAGAACTGCACAAGGATCAAGAAAAACACTTACACAAAGTCTCTGCTAACAATGGATGCTCCACTAGCTTCGCCCACCGATGCCTGTCCAACAAACAATGCCAAGATGACACTGTACCTACCAACACACTGGCCACCCTAACCTGTGTGAAGAACATATCAGAATTAACTACCAGGCTGTTACAACCACTGGGTAGTGTGATAGTATACCAACCAACAGCCACACTACCAGGACTAAAGATCTCATACCCACAACATGTAGGACCAACATGGCACACAAAATCCCTTGCAACAACTGTAATAAGCACTACATCGGACAAACAGGAAGAAAACTAGCCATTCAACTTCAAGAATACCAATTGACAACTAAACTACATGATCCACTCTCCCTCGTGTCCAGACACACAGACCAAGAGGACCATCAATTCAACCATGACAAAGTAACCATTCTAGGACAAATCAACCAGAGACACGCCAGAGAGTTCTTGAAAGCCTGGTTTCAACCAAAAAGGCCATCAACAAACACATAAACTCAGTCTACAAACCGCTACAGAGAAGACCCCGAATTGGCACTCACCCCCGACAGACTAGACCATATAAAATCAAAGCCGACAAAACAACAGCACTTCACAGAAGTCGCATTGATGATGTTACCAGCATGGTAAGGCCATAAGGAATAGGAGTGGCCCTTCAAGTCCACTCAGCCATTTAATCATGGCTGAAGAGCATTTCAACGCCACTTACCTGCACTCTCCCCCATCCCTTAATTCCTTGTGAGATTGTGAATTCCACAGGCCCACCACTCTCTGGCTGAAGACATGTCTCCTCATTTCCGTTCTAAATTGACCCCCTCTAAATCTAAGGCTGTGCCCACGAGTCCTAATATTCCCGCCGGACGGAAACAATTTCCCAGCATCCACCCTTTCTAAGCCTTGTATTATCTTGTAAGTTTCTATTAGATCTCCCCTCAACCTTCTGAGCTTTAACAAATACAATCCCAAGATCCTCATCCATTCATCGTATGTTAGGCCTACCATTCCAGGGATCATCCAAGTGAATCTCCGCTGTACATACTCCAGTGCCAGTCTGTTCTTCCTGAGGTGTGGGACTCAAAAGTGGACACAGTTTTCTAAATGGGGCCTAATCAGAGCTTTATAAAGTCTTAGCAGCACCTCACTGCTTTTACATTCTAACCCTCTTGAAATAAATGACCACATTACATTTGCTTTCTTAACCATGGACTCAACATGTAAGTCAACCTTTATAGAATTCTGTACTCACACTCCTAGATCCCTATGTACTTTGGCTTTATGAATTTTCTCACCGTTTATAAAATCGTCCTTGCTGGTGTTCTTTTTTCCAAAACATCTGCATGATAACCCAGCAGCTCAGCGAGCTAACCAACTACCTAATCCTTCCAGATCTGGCAGAGGTTCACCTGCACTTCATCCAACCTGATTGATTGCTCCTGATGTGGTCTCCTCTATATCAGGGAGAAGCCCCCTTCTCCTTATTTGCATCCCCATTAGCCTACTTCTTATTCTGAGACAGTGTCCCCTGGTTCTAGAACCACACAGCCAAGGGAAACATCATTTACATTATCAAGATGAATAATGGGCATCTTCTAGCCAAAGAGTACCAAATATGAAAGTACAGCAGCATACAGGAATTCCCAGCATTCTTGTCCTCTTCAGTTGGTAGTGACGCTGTTGGTTGGGTCATGTGAACAGGATGGATGATGGCTTCATCATAAAAAATATGTTCTACGTCAAGCTTGCTACTGGAGGGAAATTAATTGACCTCACCCGCAATGCAAGAACTTTGTAAGGAAGACCTGATGCTTGCCAAGATCAGAGTCAGCAGAAGGGAAATTCTAGCTGGAATCAAAGTTCTTGGAGACAAGCATTCAGGAAGGCATAGAACAGAGGACAAAATGGCCAGATGGCAGGAAAGAGAGCCTGCCAGAAGGAAAAGACACAAGTAAATCTCAGGCAATGCTTTGCATCTGTGCCAGCTATGAATGGGATGGCCACTCATGAATCAACTTCTACAGCCACAACAAATGATGTCAAGTCCAGAAATGAAATACATTCTAGGGACAGTTCATCATGTGGGGCAAGTAAGGAGGTTCTGAGTTCAGGAGTGGAGGTGCCTCAGCCCTTGACTTTGTCCAACAGGTATGAGATTTCTGCTCCCTGTATGAGGTAAAGGGCTGTGGATAGGATGAGCCAGCTGACCATGGTGCAGAAGGCCATTCAAGACGGGGGGAGCAAAAAGACACGTCGTTGTTATAGGGGATTCTATAATTAGGAGGACAGATAGTATCTTTTGTGAGCCAGATTGGGAGTCCCACATGGTGTGTTGCCTGCCCGGTGCCAGGGTGCAGGACATCGAGGGTCATAATCTCTGGATTACTGCCCGAACGTCATGCTAATTGGCATAGGGATAAGAAAATTAGGGAAGTAAACATGTGGCTAAGAGATTGGTGTGGGAAAGAGGGATTCCATTTCATGGGATATTGGCATCAGCTTTCGAACCGGGGTGATCTGTACCGATGGGATGGTCTCCACCAGAACCGATCTGGAACCAGTGTTCTAGCGAAAAGGATAAATAGGGTGGTCACTTGGACTTTAAACTTGTGAGTCGGGAGGAAGGGAAAGGGAAAGCGACAGCGAGTATGGAGTCAAGTAGAAAGATAAGTAGCAGGTTCGCATGTGTGCAGGGTTTAAGTTCAAGACAGACTAGGAACAAAGCAAAAAAGGAACGATAATTTAGGACATATTACGAGAGATGTTGGAAATCATGAAGTCAAGAAAGTTAGCATTAAGGCACTTTACCCGAATGCTCATAGTATTTGTAACAAAGTAGATGAATTAACAGCACAAATCATCGTGAATGATTATGATGTGGTAGGCATCACAGAGATGTAGTTGCAGGGGGTTCAAGACTGACAGTTAAATATCCAAGGATTTACAACTTATCAAAAAGACAGGGAGGTGGGCAGAGGGGGCAGGATTGTTAGTTAAGAATGAAATTAAATCTGTGGCACTGAATGACATAGACTCCACATCCTCTGATCCTAAGTGGGTGGAGTTGAGGAACCAAAGGCAAAAAAAGTTATGTACAGACCTCCTAACAGTGGTCAGGACCAGGGACACAAGGATGTACCAGGAAATAGATGGGGCATGTCAGAAAGGCACGGTCACGGTGATTATGGGAGACTTGAATATGCAGGTGTACTGGGTGAATTATATTGCAGGTGGATCTAAAGAAAGGGAATTCATGGAATGCTGTTTGGAACAGGTTGTGGTAGAGCCCACAAGGGAGCAGGCTATTCTGGACTTAGTGCTACGTAATGAGCCAGACATTATAAAAGAGCTTAAAGTAAAGGAACACTTAGGAGGCAGCAATCATAATGTGATAGAGTTCAGTCTACAGTTTGAAAGAGAGAATGCAAAATCGGATGTAATGGTGTGACAGTTAAGTAAAGGTATTTACAGGGGCATAAGAGAGGAACTGATGAAAATCGACTGGAAGCACAGCCTTGCGGTGAAGGCAGTAGAGCTACAATGGCAGGAGTTTCTGGGTGTAACTGAGGACACAGCATAGAGATTCATCCCAAAGAAAAGAATGATTATCTGGGGTGGGGGGTATTTCGACAGTGTATCATAGAAGGAGAGAGAACCTATAAAGTGGCCAAGAGCACTGGGAAATCAGAAGATTGGAAAGACTACAGAAACAAACAGAGTATAACAAAGAGAGAAATAAGGAGAGAATCAAGTATGAATGCTGGATAGCCAGTAATATTAGAAATGATAGTAAAAGTTTCTTTCAATACATAAGAATCAAACAAGAGGCAAAAGTAGACATTGGGCTGCTCCAAATTGATGCAGGAAGGCTGGTGCTGGGAGATAAGGAAAGTACTTTGTGTCAATCTTCACAGTGGAAGATATGAATAATATCCCAACAATTAATGAGAGTTAGGGGGCAGAGTTGAGTATGGTGGCCATTACAAAAGAAAGTGCTAGAAAAGCTAAAAAGTCTAAAAGTTGATCAATATCCTTGCCCTGATGGGCGACATCCTAGAGTTCTGAGGGAGATGGCTCACGAAATAATGGAGACGTCGATTGTGATCTTTCAAAATAGAATTAGAATTATAGGGGGTCAATTTAGAATGGAAACGAGGAGACATTTCTTCAGCCAGAGAGTGGTGGGCCTGTGGAATTCATTGCCACAGAGCACAGTGGAGGTCGGGATGTTAAATGTCTTCAAGGCAAAGATTGATAAATTCTTGATCTTGCAAGGTATTAAGGGCTACTGGGAGAGTGCAGGTAAGTGGAGTTGAAATGCCCATCAGCCATGATTAAATGGCGGAGCAGACTCGATGGGCCAAATGGCCTTACTTCCACTCCTATGTCTTATGGTCTTATGATGTCCCAAGATGGAAGGTGGTATCAGGATGTTGGTTGATACATATAAATGAACAGAGATACGGTAGAGAACATGGTGAATCTGGGAGGAATGTTCTTCAGAGTCGGTGCAGAATCTATGGCCTCTTTCTGCACAGTAGGGATTCTAATGCTTCGAGCTCAAGCCTGGTATTGTCCAGGTTTCATTTGTGAATTTTGATGATCATTCTGCAACCAAAATGATTATTCTCAATTCTGATTTTATTATGTAGGGAAGTTCATCAAAATTAAACTGTTGAAGATGGTTGAACCTAAAACACTACCCTGAGGAACACCTGCAGAGATGCCCTTCCAATCACCTCCTGAGGTCAGTGGTCGGCAATGACTACTACCTTCCTTGTGCTGAATATGATTCCAACCAGCAGTTAACCTTCCCAATTCCCACTGATTTAAATTTTACTAGGGCTCAATGATGCAACACTGAATAAAATGCTGCCTTGAGAATTTGAATAAAGATTTGTGCACCTTGTAAAAAAAAAGAAAGAAAAAAATTTTAAAAATAAAATGCTGCCTTGATATCAAGGATAGTCACTCTCACCTTGAATTCCACGAGTTGTCCTTGCTTGGGCCAAAGTTGTAATGAAGTCCAAAGCTGATGGCCTTGACGAAACCCAAACTGAGTGTCAGTGAGCAGGTTATTGTTGTGTCAATGCCACTTGATAGCAAAGGTAACTTCCATCAGTTCGCTGACCGAAGACCCAACTTGCACGCAGTGCCTTCAAGTCATTTATGGGTACATGATGTGGATCAAATGGGCTGAAGACTAGCATCAGTGGCACAGGATCAAACTAAGTTGAACATCCAAGATGTTGTCTTGGATGGTTGAAAATGCACCAATGAACTGGATATTGACATTTGTGGAGTCTTCATCCAGTTAGTTGTTTAATTTTCCATCACCATTAAAAATAAATCTGCAGGACTGTCTAGCCTGACTAATCCCATGAGCAACCAATATGCTGTTGTTATCTCCAGCTTATTGTAGGGTTACCTATCTGTGGATTGCCACCGCCTGCAGTAGAGAGATTCAAGTGTTCCACTGATCCAGAGAGCAATGCCATTAGGTGTTCTCCACTCCTAGCAACGCCCATCCAATCGATAATGTCAGAAGGAACCAGACAAAGCTCAATACAAAACAAGTCCTCAATGGCAATCCACGCAAAAGATATTTGTGTGATAACATTGGTTGCATTAGCAAATGAAGGCTGAAACAGAAGGAAGAATCCCAGTCATTGAGGTTTCCTTGCTACTGAGACCAGATTTACCTTGTGTCAAGGACCATGAGTCTGGCTAATGTGTAACAGCATTTTCAGACTTCTACTTCACCCTGGATACTATACTTACCAATACCCTTAAGGAAGATAAAAATATCATCCTTTGGGAGTTTGGCACCAAGTTTGGAAAGGACGTCCAACATTGGAGAGAAACCACTGGAAAGGAAGGAGATGAGAATTGCAACTCCAACAGTATTCTCCTGGTCAGCAAGTGTGCGGAGTGGCAGCTAGTCATCACCAGCACATTGTTCCATGAAAAAGGCAAGTTCAAGACTTCTTGGAGGTATCAAAGCACTGGCACAGGATCAATTTCATAATCATTTGACACCAAGACCAAAATGATGTCCTCATTACAAAACCTATGACCTATGCAGGCAACAACATTGATAGACCACCGGCTCATCCGCTTCTCAAAGTCGATCAAATACCATCAGAAGGAGCTGAACAGTTCAGACAAAAGCTCAACGTTGAGCAGCTTCAAGAACCAAGCGAACTAGTGAACTTTCATCAAACTCTCCAAAGCATGTATTTTCATGGAGTGGAGTAAATCTGGAAAGAGCTGAAGACAGGCATCCCATCATGCTGTGAAGGAAACGTACAAGACTGGGAAACACCAAAACTGGTTTGATGAGAATGACCACTCATCCAAGACCTCATTGACAGGAAACGGAAAGCTCTCATGGCTGGAAAAGCAATATCACCATGAGGCAAAGAGGACAATTCATCAAACAGCAATGGAGTAGTAATAAAGAAGAACTAGGGAAATCAAAAACCAACGGTGGAGTGGGAAAACTAAGGAACTCCTTGCTGACAAGCACGACACCCAGTGCTTCTTCAGTGCCACCAAGGCAATATACAGACCCAAAACTGGCGCAGAACAAGAATGGAACCCTTTTGAGAGATAGAAAAAGCATCATCCTCCAATGGAGACAATACTTCAAAAGAACTCGCAAACCATGACACAATCATCACTGAGCATACGTTTGAAGAAATCCCTCACTTCCCCATCAAAGATTTTCTTGGACTCCCACCTAGTGTAGCAGAAGTTGAAGCTGCCATCAGATATATGAAGAACAGAAAAGCTGCAGGAGTAGACTGCATTCCAGCAGAGATTTTCAAAGTTGGAGGAGCAGGAATTACCCAGCATCTCCATCAACCGTTCCTGAAAAATGTGGGACAAAAGAAGAAATCTATGCCAATCTCAGACATGCTACCATCACCAATGTCTTCGAGGAAGGAGACAAAGTAGGAACTACCAAGGAATCTCCCTGCTCTCCATCATTGGAATATTGCTGCCCAAATCCTCACTCGGTGCTTTTTCCCAGACCATTGACAACACTCTTCCTGAAAGCAAGTGTGGCTTCCAACCAAACTGTGGAACTATAGACATGATTTTCACTGTTCAGCAACTCCTAGAGAAATACCACTCTACACGGTCTCCAAGACTTTTTACTCAGTCAGACCGGTTGTCTAGCAAAATTTATCAACATCTTTCCTCTCCTCCACAAAAAGGTATCAGTGAAAGTCCTCACCAACTGAAATATGACAGGATCCTTTTGGGGTCATGACAGGGGTCAAGCAGGGATAGCTTATCACCCCATCTTTTCCTCCATCTTCACTGACACCATTTTTCACCTTATTAAGAACAAGCATCCCAGTGGCACGGACATTGAAAAGCTTTCTGCTCATCCTGTAGCCAATCTCAATCAGTTGAAATTCAACACTGACCTCACTTGTGAAACTTCAGTATGTGGATGACAATGTCATCTCTGCTCTCTCAGAACAGAATCTTCAAGCCTTGCTTAATGCCTTCATAGGAGCATATAGGAGAACTGGCCCCAGCCTCAAGATGACAAATCTTTACAAACCCATCCAGGTCAAATTCCAGTCCATCTCTCCATTAAGGTCAACGAAGAAATCCTGCCAAATGTGGAACGTTTCCTTTACCTAGAAAGCTACCACTCACTTAAGCCTGACTTTGGATGCGATGTTGAATCCCCACCTTCAGAAGCCCAAGGATGAAAGTCTTTGATGACTGTGACTTCTGTGTTGACACCAAGAACCTTGTGTGCGAGACAATCATTCTTCCAACTCTATGTGTCTCAGAAACTTGGACTACATATAGACCCCACTTCAAAACCCTTGAAAAGTATCGCCAACACAATTTGAGATGGATTCTCTGCATCAGCTGAGAAGACAGGTGTACTAACATCACTGTCCTTTAAGTCGCTAACAGTACCACCATCAAGGCCATGGTCATCCAATTCTGTTGGGCCAGCACATGCTTTTGTTGCTTGAGTTCTAACTGCCAAAGCAAATCTTCTTCAGCCCGTTCAAGGAAGGCATTCGAATGAGAGGAGGATAAAGGAAGTGTTTCAAAGACTCCTCCAATGCTTCTCCTAAGAAGTCAATGTTGTCAACACACGGAAGACTCTTGCTCAAAAGGAAACTGACTTGGAGGAAACTCTTATGTGAAGGGGCACAATTCTTCAAGAACACCCACGAGCAAGAATTAGTATGGAAAAGGAATCAAAAAAAGGAATGCCAATGGTGTCAAGCGAAGGATGACTTCCATCTTCTAGAAACACCTGCAAAATATTGGATAGAAATGTAGCTCTAGGATCAAGTCTTTCAGGCATACAAGGATCCTTAGAATCCCTAAGTAGTGAGAGGGAATTTCCTTGATGGAAAAATATACTTATTAGTGAGTATTCACTGACAATTTGAGGCTGAGTACCAAACTTCCACCAGACAACAGTATATGCAAAATTCTCTTGGTTCATTTCTCTCACACAGCTCAAAGTCCAAAGCAGATGACCTGTGATTTTCCACCTTGAACTCCACCTGCCAGTTTTGCCCACACAAATTTATTAATCCCTGTTACTTCCAACTTTGATGAGGTAACTGCATGGTTTGGAGTCTCAGCCGAAGATTACCATCTGTCAATATACAAAGGAACTTTGATTATTCGAACCTTATCGAATGTTCAGATAATCCAATACCGGATAACACAGTTTATCCAAGCACTGTGGCCTTACGATCTTGTTCTAATAATCCGAAATTTGGATAATCGACATTTCGCAATACAATTTTTTTTTATTTCAAAAATATACTTTATTCATATATATTTAATCTATACAATTGGACATGTCATCATCCTGTAAACATTCCATTTTTTTACGTATCGAAACAGGGTAATCATTCATATTCACAGTTTGGTGCGATTACATTGAGCTCAGACGCCAGCGGAGCCCAAATAACTGCGTGGGCCCCCTGTTCTTCTTTAGGCAGGCAGATGTTAGACGGTGGTCTTTCCCCACCCGTCACGGCGCTGCTCGGGACGAACCTCGACAAACACCACTGCATTCCTCTCCAGACTTCTTCTGCGTAGGCACATTCCAGAAGGAGGTGTGTGACAGTCTCGTCCCCCCCGCAGCCGCTTCGAGAGCAGCGTGCGGTGCGGCAGAGAGTCCGGGCATGCATAAAGGATCTCACAGGCAGAGCCCTTCTCACCACCAGCCAAGCCATCGCAATACAATACTCCCTCAGCACCGACCCTCCGGCGGTGCGGCGCTCCCTCAGCACTGACCTTCTGACCTGAAACCTGGGCTCGTCTTGAACCCGCTAAGCGTCGCGCTCCGTTTCCATGGTTACTGCATGGTACTCACCGGGTTGCCGAGCAGCCGAGCTCGGTACTTACTGGGGAGCATCACCCCTTCGACCTTTGCTGTCTCGGCCTTTCCTTCAGACACTCGCCCGCTGTCCGTCTTTCTCTCGTTTCCCCGTTACAATTGCCCGTTCTCAACACGACTCCCTCGCCCGGAGTCCTAACAAACAACAGCCTCTTCCGGTGCTGGCGGTGCCCACACATTACCTTCCCCCAACA
Source organism: Chiloscyllium plagiosum (assembly GCF_004010195.1). Lineage (NCBI taxonomy): Eukaryota > Metazoa > Chordata > Chondrichthyes > Orectolobiformes > Hemiscylliidae > Chiloscyllium > Chiloscyllium plagiosum. The sequence goes on from NC_057749.1 coordinate 11,214,663, forward strand.
ACCAGAGCCGCCTCTGCCATATCCTCCTCCTTCCCGCGTCCCCAGCAAACGTTGATACACCCAAAAAATTGTGATTTTGCAGTATTGAAAGTCTTGTGATTTGATCAATGGTAATCATTTATTATGCAAAATACAGAACTCAAAATCTCAATGGTATGATGTCTCAACGGAATCCTACTCACGGTCTTTGTTCTCTTACATTCTGGTATTAAGTAAGAATGTAATATTGTGAGAGGTTTTACCATCAAATTGTAGGATTGATTTCACTGTTTGGTAAAGAAGTAGTGACGGGCGAACAACGCACCTCAGAGGAGCAGAATTCCTTCTTTGTCCTCCAACTCCATTTTGATTAGTTCATACCAACTCTCCTTCTCTCGATGCCCCAACGTCTTTACACGTAAATTGATGATTCAGAAAATAGGTAATTTATGGAGTTATACAGCACTGAAACAACTCCTTTGGTACACTGGTTCACGTCAACCAGATCTTATCTAAACTGATCGAATCCCATTTGCCAGTATTGGGCCCATATCCCATTTGCCAGCATTTGGTCCATGTCCCTCTAAGACCATCCTATTCAAGTACCCATCCAAAAGCTGTTTAAATGATGTAATTGTGCCAGCCTCTACCACTTCCTCTGCCAGCTTGTTCCTCACATGCATCACTCTCTGCATGAATCGATTGCCCCTTAGGTCCCTTTTAAGATTTTCCCCTCATACCCTCTAGTTTTGGACTCTCCTACCCTGGGGAAAAGACCTTGGCTATTCATCCTATCCATGCCCCTCAATTTTATAAACCTGTATAAGGTCATCCCTCAGCCTTCAATGCTCCAGGAAAAAAAGCCCCAGCCTATTCAGCCTCTCCCCTAAGCTCAAGTCCTCCAATCTCAGCAACATCCTTCCAAATTTTTCCTAACCCTTTCAAGCTTAACAACATCCTTTCTATAATAGGGAGACCAGAATGATGAGTTTATCAGCTAAATATGGATAGATAGAGTGGACAAATAGGACTTTCCTCCAGATGCTGAAGATTTTTCAATGTAAGTATGTCTCTCATGAAGTAAGAAGACCAAATCATAGGTAGCATTTGAGTATGGCTTCACCAATATCAAATATAGCTATGGTGAGACCCACCCTATTGTTTTGCTCCATTCCCCCTTGCAATAAATGCCAATGTTCTGTTTTCCTAATCATCTCAGCCCATGGGCAATGCTGCAGATGCTCCTCAGGGTGGGCATTATGATATTGTTGTGAACATGCCAAAGACCATTCACAACCTGAGAAAATGAGACACCACTTTTTTATACCACTTTGACAGATAACTTTTAATGAACTTGGTCAGGCATAGTATAAGAGACCTCTGGAGCAGTGGGGACCTAAACCTAGGCTTCCTGGTCCAGAGGCAGGGACATTATCATTGTACCTGAAAATCAAATTTGAGCTCAGAAAAATGAGAGGCAATCTGGCTCAATTACTTAGGGTTCTTGACAGTACTTGACAGCAGTGATGCTCGCAGGAAGCCCCCTCATGGGAAAGTCGACAATAAGTGAATAGTTTAAACTGAGCTATCTGCTGTTAAGATGGAGAAGGGGAAGAATTTCTTCTCTCAGAAGAATGAAAAACTTTGGAATGCTTTTACACAAGGAGCAGTGGAGCCTGAGTGAGACATTTTAATCTATAAGAATTATGAAGAAGCAGGAAATTCAGATCAACAAGAAGCTGAATGAATGGTGGAGCAGGTTCAAAGGGTTGGATAACCTACTCCTACTTCTTTTGCTTTTAGCTCAATCAATGGAGAGCTTTCTCTAAGTTGTAATATATTTATGTAATGGCAACGACTCACACTTCATTTCTGGAATTCAGCTCTTTTGACAATGTTTAGAACCAGACTTTAATGGAAATAGCTAGAGAAACTCAGCTGGTTTGGTAGAATATGTGGAGAGAAAACAAAGTGAATGTTTCAGAGCCAGTGACCCTTCTTCAGAACTGACTGCAGCTAGAAAAAGCTTGGATTGTATGCTGAAGATGGAGGTGGGTGAGGAAAGAGTAAAGAATAAGTGGAGATGGCGATTTCCTTGCAGGTTGCAAGGAACATGTTAGGCGAGGGACAAGTCCTGCAGTTAGTTTATAAACCACATCAGAGAGTGCAGTCACGGAGCTGAGCAGGTCCATGGTTGGGTTGACAAGATGGAGTAGGGAGAGAAGGAAAGAGAGAGACATGGAGAAAGAATGTTAGGAGGAAATCAATTTGAGTTCAGGAGGATGATTTCAAAGGCTAACAATTAGACCAATGTCACCTTTTCCTTTTGGGATAAATCATTAAAAGATTAGATTAGATTACTTACAGTGTGGAAACAAGCCCTTCGGCCCAAACAAGTCCACACCGACCCTCCAAAGAGCAACCCATTCCCCTACATTTACCCCCTCACCTAACACTACAGGCAATTTAGCACAGCCAATTCACCTAACCTGCACATCTTTGGACTGTGGGAGGAAACACAGAGAGAATGTGTAAACTCCACATAGACAGTTGCCTGAGGCGGGAATTGAACCCACGTCTCTGGCACTGTGAAGCAGCAGTGCTAACCACTGTGCCACCATGCCGCCCCAAAAGCTCTGGTATAATCCTGACTGACCATCTGGTAACATTTTAAAATAAAATAGCTGATGATTTCAACACCTTAGCCACTTATACAAGTGATAAAGTTGGACAGGAAGTGAATCCAAAGTGCGTTTACAAGACCTCAGATATCTGACTCTCAGCTCTGGGATCCAGTCCAGCTCAGACAGATGGAACTGAAGTGTTCCAGTCTGGACATGTTCTGTGAAATGAGAGCAAATTGAGTACAAGAATGTACAGACTAAGATCAGAAAAGCTTCATGTTCAATATGAACAGGGTGAGTGGAAGGATCCTGAGAATGGGTAACACTTACAGGCGGGTCACAGGGCAGTATCAACCGGCCTTTGAAATCTGGAATCAGGAACCCAATTCACGTTAAGTGACTCATCCCAGCTCTATCCAGTCCCATGCACATGACTGCCTCAAGTGGATAATTTAGAATGGAGATATATATCATAAAGAGGCAATCCTGCAGCTTCACAAGGGCAGCACTTGAGGAATTCACTCACAATGAATGGAGCTGATTTCGTAATAACACTCAAACTCTGAAACCACAAAGGGTGACACCAGCACAATTTCTGAGTGAGACACTTTCTCTGATGGGTCAGATATTTCAAATGTTACCAGTAATGTCCTCAGCAAGAATAGTCACCAGGTATTCCAGAAATGCAAGCGCAGCATGATTAATGATAGTTGGGTGGCTTCTATTTGTTCTTATCTTTACTATAGAAAATAAGAAAATGAACCAGGGACAGTTTTAAAAAAAAAAATGAGTGAATCCTTAGAAGCATATAAAGGCAGTAAGAGTATACTTAAGAGGGAAATCAGAATGGCAAAAAACAGACATGAGATAGCTTTGGCAAATAGTGTTATTGAGAATCCAAAGGGTTTTTACAAATACATTAAGGACAAAAGGGTAAGTAGGGAGTGAATAGGGCCCCTCAAAGATCAGCAAGGCGGTCTTTGTGTAGAGCCACAGGAGATGGGGGAGATACTAAATGAGTTGTTGTGGTTCTGTTCGCCGAGCTGGGAATTTGTGTTGTAGACGTTTCGCCCCCTGTCTAGGTGACATCCTCAGTGCTTGGGAGCCTCCTGTGAAGCACTTCTGTGATCTTTCCTCCGGCATTTATAGTGATTTGTACCTGCCGCTTCCGGTTGTCAGTTCCAGCTGTCCGCCACAGTGGTCGGTATATTGGGTCCAGGTCGATGGGCTTGTTGATTGAATCAGTGGATGAGTGCCATGCCTCTAGGAATTCCCTGGCTGTTCTGAGAGAACAGCCAGGGAATTCCTAGAGGCATGGCACTCATCCACTGATTCAATCAACAAGCCCATCGACCTGGACCCAATATACCGACCACTGTGGCGGACAGCTGGAACTGACAACCGGAAGCGGCAGGTACAAATCACTATAAATGCCGGAGGAAAGATCACAGAAGTGCTTCACAGGAGGCTCCCAAGCACTGAGGATGTCACCTAGACAGGGGACGAAACATCTGCAACACAAATTCCCAGCTCGGCGAACAGAACTACATCAACGAGCACCCGAGCTACAAATCTCCTAAACTTTGAATACTAAATGAGTATTTTGCATCAGTGCTTACTGTGGAAAAGGACATGGAAGGTATAGAATGTAGGGAAATAGATGGTGACATCTTGAAAAATGTCCATGTTACAGAGGAGGAAGTGCTCGATATCTTGAAATACATAAAAGTGGATAAATCCCCAACAACTGATCAGGTGTACCCTAGAACTCTGTCGGAAGCTAGGGAAGTGATTGCTGGGCCCCTTGCTATTTGCATCACCGATAGTCATAGGTGGGGTGCCAGAAGACTGGAGGTTGGCTAATGTGGTGCCATTATTTAAGAAGGGTAGTAAGGACAAGCCAGCAAACTATACATCAGTGAGCCTGACATCAGTGGTGGGCAAGTTGTTGGAGGGAATCCTGAAGGACACGATGTACCTATATTTGGAAAGGCAAGAACTGATTAGGGATATCAACATGGTTTTGTGCGTGGGAAAGCATGTCTCACAAACCTGATTGAGTTTTTTGAAGAAGTAGCAAAGAGAATTGATGAGGGCAGAGGGGTAGACATTATACATGGACTTCAGTAAGGCGTTCAACAAGGATCACCATGGAGGACTGGTTAGCAAGGTTAGATGTCATGGAACACAGGGAGAACTAGCCATTTGGATACAGGACTGGCTCAAAGGTAGAAGACAGAGGGTGGTGGTGAGGGTTGTTTTTCAAACTGGAGACCTGTGACCAGTGAAATACCCCAAGGATCGGTGCTGGATCCACTACTTTTTGTCATTTAATTAAATAATTTGGATGTGAACATACGAGGCATACTTAATAAGTTTGCAGATGACACCAAAATTGGAGGTCCAATGGAAAGTGAAGAAGATTACCTCAGATTACAACTAGATTTTGATCGGATGGGCCGATGCGCTGAACAGTGGCAGATGGAGTTTAATTCAGATAAATGCGAGGTGCTGCATTTTTGGGAAAGCAAATCTGAGCAGGACTTATACACCTTAATGGTAAGATCCTAGGGAGTATTGCTGAACAAAGAGACCTTGGAGTGGAGGTTCATAGCTCCTTGAAAGTTGCAGGTAGATAGGATAGTGAAGAAGGCGTTTAGTATGCTTTCCTTTATTGTTCAGAGTATTGAGTACAGGAGTTGGGAGCTCATGTTGTGGCTGTACAGGACATTGTTAGGCCACTTTTGGAATATTGCATGCAATTCTAGTCTCCTTCCTATCGGAAAGATGTTGTGAACTTGAAAGAGTTCAAAAAGGATTTGCAAGGATATTGCCAAGATTGGAGGATTTGAGTTACAAGGAGAGGTTGAATAGGCTGGGGCTGTTTTCCCTGGAGCGTCGGAGGCCGAGGGGTGACCTGATAGAGGTTTATAAAATCATGAGGAGCATGGATAGGATAAATAGACAAAGTCTTTTCCCTGGGGTGGGGGAGTCCAGAACTAGACAGCATAGGTTTAGGGTGAGAGGGAAAAGATATAAAAGAGACCTAAGGTGCAACTTTTCCACGTAGAGGGTGGTACGTGTTTGGAATGAGCTGTCAGAGGAAGTGGTGGTGGCTAGTACAGTGGCAAAATTTAAAAGGCATCTGGATGGTTACATGCATAAGAAGGGATTGGAAGGATATGGGCCAGGTGCTGGCAGATGGGACTAGTTTGGGTTAGGATATCTGGTCGGCATGGACAAGTTGGACCGAAGGGTCTGTTTCCATGCTGTATGTCTCTATGACTGTGACTTTATCCACCACCAAACATGTCCCTGATCCATGCAAACCACCAACCAAATATCACCCATACTGTGATTCTTCCGCCTCTCTGAAGATATGTGTTTTGCAGGGATACAGGGCGAAAGTATCTCTCCTAACCAAAGGCTCACCCAACACCCAAGTCACCAGGAGTCACACATAAATTTCAGCTAGCTATTTAATAGATGTTGAACTTCATTAATTATCCTCTCTCTGGCCAGACATTGGACCCATTGCTCTGACCCTCTCAACAACCAGACACTCGCCCTCACTCCATGACAACTCCGGACATTAGACCTCGTTTCCTGATGTTCTCTCTCTCTCTCTCTCATAGGATGCTGACCTCATCTCCCCACCAACCCCCTTCTCTACCCAGCCAGTCTCTCTCTCTCTCTATCTCCCTCCACCTCTCGCCAGACACTGACCTCTCTCTCTCGGAACACTGATACTTTCTCTCTCGCTTTATCCAGTCAGTGACCCTCTTTCTCTCTCTTTCCTCATTCTGGGCATTGATCCCCATCTCTCTCTCTCTCCGAACAGTGATCCCAATCTCTCTCTTTCTCCTGCCACTGGTCCCCATCTCTCTCTTTCTCCAGGCTCTCTTTCCACGGACACTGAACCCCACCTCCCACTTTCTCCAGGCACTGGTCCCCATCTCTCTCTTTCTCCAGGCATTGATCCCCATCTCTCTCCCTTTCTCCGGACACTGATCCACATCTGTCTTTCTGCGGACATTGAACCCCACCTCCCACTTTCTCCAGACACTGATCCCCATCTCTCACTTTCTCCAGGCACTGATCCCCATATCTCTCTCTCTCTCTCTCCGGGCACTGATCCCTATCTCCCACTTTCTCTGGGCACTGACCCCATCTCTCTCACTCTGTCTCTCTCTCTCCAAACGCTGAAGCTATCACTCTCTATGAGTGGGCACATCTCTATGACTCTATGACTTTACCCACCACAAAACATGTCCCTGATCTATACAAACCACCAAACAAATATCACCCATACTGTGATTCTTCCGCCTCTTTGAAGATATGTGTTTTACAGGGATACAGGTCGATAGTATCTCTCCTAACCAAAGACTCACCCAAGTCACCAGGATTCACACACAAATTTCAGCTAGCTATTTAATAGATGTTGAACTTCATTAATTAACCCGCTCTCTGGGCAGACATTGGACCCATCGCTCTGACCCTCTCAACACCCAGACACTTGCCCTCACTCCATGACCATCTACAGACAACAGACCTCATTTCCTGATGCTCTCTCTCTCTCACAGGACACTGACCTCATCTCCCCACCAACCCTCTTCTCTCCCCAGCCAGTCTCTCTCTCTCTTTCCCCCCCCCCCCTCCAGACATTGACCTCTCTCTCTCTTGCTTTATCCAGTCAGTGACCCTCTTTCTCTCTCCACATTCTGGGTGCTGATCCCCATCTCTCTCTTTCTCCGGACACTGATTCCCACCTCCCACTTTCTCCGGAAACTGAACCCCATCTCTCTCAGAACTCTGTACACACATGAACCTCTTTTTCTCTATCTCCAGAAACCAACACCACCAAGCACCCCTATCCCTCTGACTGTGGCGCTTTCTGAATCCAATGATCCGGGGGCGGTGGCCTGTGCCCCTCTGCTGCTGATTGGGAGACGCCGAGGCCGAGCCTCCTTAAGAAGCGGCTGTGTGCAGCCGCCGAGCCTCTGGGTGCCGCGGCTTTGTCGGTTCTGATGTGCAGTTTGCAGAGTGCCTTCCTGCGTTGGGCTGTGTTCCTGCTGCCGCCTCCTCAGCGGGACTCGCTGCCGCACGGCGGCTTCATCTTCTGGGATAAGCCTAAACCCCAGGATCCATGGAACGGCCCGGGCCGGGCCCCGCCTCGGGGCGGGCGGAGGGAGGTTCCCGGCAGAATCGGCCCGCCCTCGGCAGCACCATCCGGCCTGGGCCTCGGAGATACGGCTCCCCACCCGCCCTCTGCCGACCTCCGGAGCCTGGGGAACCCCGAGCGGTCGCTGATGGAAGACGCTACACTTTCCCGGCTGCAGGGGCCTGAGCCCCCGGGCTCCCAGCTCTCTCACCCCGGGGATGTGAGTCCTTCCCCCACCGTCCGAATTCAAGTGGCGCCGGCCGAGGAAGAGCTGCTTAGCCCCGAGAAACCGAGTCCCAGCCGCGGGGGAACTTCCCGGTGAGGATAGAGGGGATGGGACGGTGAGATGTTGCGCTGGGAGAGGATGGGGATTGGGGGGGGGGCAGTGAAGATGGAGCCGACTGAGTTAGTCGCTACTACAGAAACCACTCCGTCTTATCTCACACCCCCGCCTTTATCTTGCAAATTTTCTCCTTTTCAGGTCTTCATCCAATTCTCTACTGAAAGCCAAAAATGAATCTGTACAAGGCGGTCCATTCTCGATCTTGGCCTATTGCTATGTTTGGTTTTTTTAAAAAAACTGTTCCGCTGATTCTGCCAGCTCTCTGGCAAATGGATTGAAAGTGGATGAAAAGGTGTGGGCTTAAATGGAAAAGGTGGAATAGATAGTTCAAAACGAAAGGACAGTGAGAGAAATATCGCTTTTGATATGAGGACAAGCTAAAAGATACAATTTGATCAAACAGGAGCGAAACATTTAAAGAATTGAGCGCGATCTTCGACACATTGCGGTCTGGATCCAGAAACCGCTGTTGCGCACAAACCTTGAAGGACCGCACAGTGGCAAGAAATGATGTAGGGAACGTGGGTTGAGAATGTTCTTCATAGAAACAAAGTATAGGGAAGAAATTGAGCGAGTTGCAACCGCAAATTCACCTTCAAGGCGAGAACATGGTAACTACTACAGAGACGGTTTCAAAATGATCAGGTCTAGAAATTAAATATACCAGGAGAAAATTCAGTGATAAAAGGTAATTGGTAATAAAGAAGTCGAGAATTGAGGTGGAAATGATTTCGCACTCAAATAGGAAGTGCATTCAGTCCTCTAGTAAGTGTGCATTATGTAAGTACTTTTTAAAAAAAACTTGTGCAACAACGTAGTAAAGGCTGCATAGTTTGAGTTCTTTGCCTTTCCTATAGGATAGGCGGACCAGCACCTAAAAAAAATAGGACCGTGCGCCCAGGCTCTTCCGCACCAATATATCTGCAACTGTCTGTACGCTAATGAGTTGGAGAGAGGAAACAAATGTTTAGTAGCCCGACTTGCAGATGAGACAAATGTAGGTAGAAAGGCAAGTTGAGAGGGATACAAACAATTTGAGATATTAAGAAGTTGAGTAAATGGGCAAAAAGTTGGTAAATGGAATACAAACGTCGGAAAATGTGAAGTTACCTTTAGACGAACAATATAACAGAACATTATTTAAGAGACAAGCTTCAGGAAGCTGAGCTAGCGCCCAAGTGAAGCAGGTAATCGGAAAGGCCAATTGAATGTTGGCCCTTATTTCAAAGGGTTGGAGTGGGACATCTTGCTACAAATGTACGAGGTCAAATCACATGACACCAGGTTATAGTCCATAAGACCATAAGAAATAGGAGTGGAAGTAAGGCCATTCGGCCCATCGAGTCCACTCCGCCATTCAATCATGGCTGATGGACATATCAACGCCACTTACCTGCACTCTCCCCATAATCCCTTAATTCCTTGCGAGATTAAGAATTTATCAATCTCTGTCCAACAGGTTTACTTGAAATCAAAGCTTTTGGAGCACTGTTCCTTAGGTGAAATTTACATAATTGCAATGTGATCCGTAGCCTTTCCAGGATCATCTCTGCAGACACTTTGTCTGTTAATATGTATGATTATCTTGGAGATCCCCTCCACCTGATGAAGGGGCTATGTTATGAAAGCTTGTGGTTTCAAATAAACCTGTTCAACTAAAACTTGGTGTCATGTGACTTCTGACTTGTCCAACATAACATCTCCACATCATGGCCACAGCTGTATGCTGATGAGACCAATGTGGAGTACTGTGAGCAATTTTGGTCTCCTTTTAAGAGACTTTCATTGGAGGCTATTCAGAGAAGATTCACCAGAATCATTGCTGGTATGGACAAATTGTCCTGTGAGCAAAGATCAAATAGGTTGGGATTGTAGTCACTGGAGTTTGAAGAATGACAAGTGATATCAATGAAACACAGGATTCTTCAGGGGCTTGACAGGGTAAATGCTGAGAGAATGTTTTCCATAATGTCTTGAGACCAAAGGGCCATGGCCTTAGAATGACACCAAATTAAGACCGATGAGGTATTTAAGTGTTAGGAATCTTTTGGAACACCTTGTCAGGGAGCTGTAGGGGCAAAGTCCTTTGTATATTTAAGGGTGACATAAGTTCTTGATCAGTAGGGTAGTGGGGAAAAGGCAGGAAATTGGAAGAGGAGTGTTGGATCAGCCATAGGCAGGCTGAACAGCCTACTCCTGCTCGTTATTACGGTCTTTAAAAGTCAACATGGTGGCATGTGATATTACAGTAATAAGCAATGGGCCAGATTTAGTTAGCAAATACTTAGAATATTTCACTATATGCTCACTTCAACTGGATTGGAGAAAGACTTAAGTTAGGTAGCTAAACCTTTTGATGGGTAAAATTACTGCTCATTTGTATTCAGAACTGTTTTGGCATAACCAGAGTTCTATTTGACAAAAGCTGCAGCAGTTGATCTCTTGAAGAGGTGTAGGCCAATATAAAACCAAAAAACATACAAATAACTCTTGGCAATTGGAAAAGCAGCAAAAATGCAAAGGATGAACAAATGATAACTGGTGCAACAAATAGTATTAAACTTTTGCTAATAGTACAAAATCCACACCTTTTATAACGAATTTAAATAAGAGGATGGTCAGGTGAAATGTGACCACCTAAAATTTGTAACTTTGGTAGTTAATGAAAATGAGGAATTCTGTATTTATAGTAAGGATGTCAATATGCTACATATCCGAATTTGTCCCCGAATGCTGACAGCTTGGAAGTGATGGTTGGTTGTCTTTGAAGCATCTCTAAATCACAGTTTAAGTATAAAGTTGAATATTTAAGTGAAATAATTTGTTTTTAACTTAAAACAAATCCAAAGAACTACAAATATTGGAAATCAAACAAACAAATTGATGGGAAAACCAGGTCTGGCAGCATATGTGGTGAGAAAACACTATTATGACCCAAGACATTAATTCTGCTTTCTATCCACAGATTCTGTCAGACTGGAATTTACCCAACAATTTTTCATTTGTATTTGTTTAACTCTGGTAAATTTATGTTCCATTGTTGAGTATATTGCAGACTTAAACTCAATTTTTTTTGGATTGGGAGTTGAGGTTTGGGAAACAGGCAGCAAAGCAGAGTTGAGATAGAAGTAGCCATGATCATATTGAAGTCACAGACTCAAAGGGCCAAATGGCCTACTATTTATTTTCTCGTGTGCTTCTCCAAGTGCCTCATTCAGTGGAGCAGAGGATGAACTGGACAGTGACTGGAGATCGCCTGAACCTGAGTTAATACAAAAACTAATTGCTCAGATTGAATATTACCTTTCCGATGAGAACCTGGAGAAAGATGCATTTCTTCTGAAACATGTGAGAAGAAATAAAATGGGATATGTCAGTGTTAAACTACTGACATCCTTCAAAAAGGTATGTTTCAATATTGGAGAATGGCGGAGGTAAAATAGAAAAAATTGTTTGTGATCAAAGTAGCGGTTTATTTTTGGTGATACATACTGAACTGCAGTCCTTAGACTGAAATGGAATCTGTACACCGTTCAAATGTAACTACTTGAATTAGGTTTTCAAGAGTCCAGCTCTCCGCTCAGGATGAATAATGTTGCATGCTATGTCACATCACCTCCACCATACAGGGAAAAAATTCTTTAATCTCATCAAGTCTGTGCTGGTTAAAGACAAACACCTAACAATTCTAATCCCTCATATGAATTAAGCTTTTGGATTGCATTAAATTTTTGAATTTTCTTATTCTTGATTAAATCATTAACTCTGCCTAAAATGAGTGGGTGCTGGTGAATTTGTGTTCATGAAATGTCTTTCACAACTCTCTACAAATCAATGGGAAATGGTGGTCAGTGGTAATGTTATTAGGCAAGTAATTTAGACTAATGCTCCAGAAACGTTAGTTCAAATGTCACCAATGAGGTGGGGGGATTGAATTCAGTTAACCCGGAAAATAAAGTTAGCCTTAAATGCCAAACTTATTTGAATTGCATTCACCCAACGATTGCTTCCATTCAAAAAGACCATAAGACGTGGAGCAGAAATTAGGCCATTCAACCCATAGTCTGCTCAGCCATTCAGTCATGGCTGATAAGTTTCTCAACCCCATTCTCCTGTTTTCACCCTGTAACCATCATCTCCTTGACAATCAAGAACCTATCTATCTCAATCTTAAATATACTCAATGACCTGGTCTCCACAGTCGTCTTTGACAATGAATTCCACAGATTCACCATTCTCTGGCTGAAGTTCCTCCTTATCTCTGTTCTAAAAGGTGTTTCCTTACTCAAAGGCTGTGTCCTTGTCTCTCCTACCAATGGAAACTGTCTACAATATTCAGTATGTTCCAATTTGAACCCCTTCCCAACTCCATCGAATATAAATCCACAGTCCTCAAACATTGTTCAGGTTAAGCTTCTCATTCCTGGGCCATTCCAGTGAACCTCCTCTGAACGTGCGCCAGGGCCAGTATATCCTTCCTGAGATATGGGGCCCAAAACTGCACACAATACTCCAAATTTGGTCTGAGCAGAGCCTTATACAGCCTCAAAAGCTTTTATATTCAAGTCTTCAAAATAAATGTCGGCATTGCATTTGCCTTCCCTAACTACTGACTCAATCTGCAAGTTTAGCTTGAGAGAATCCTGGACTAAACTCAAGTCTCTTTGAACTTTAGACTTCTGAATTTTCTCCCCATATAGAAAATAGTCCATGCCTCTATTCTTCTTACCAAAGTGCATGACCTCAGACTTCCCCATGTTGTACTCCATCTGCCACTTTGCTCATTCTCCTAACCTGCCCAAATGCTTCTGCAGTCTCCCCACCTCAATGTTACCTGTCCCTCTACCTATCTTTACATCATCTGCAAACTTGGCTAGAATGCACTCAGTTCCTTCATCCCGACCGTTAACGTATAAAGTGAAAGGTGTGGTCCCATCACAACCTTGTGGAACACCACTTGTCACCAGCTGACATCCTGAGAAAGACCCTTTTTATCCCTACCCTTTTCTTTCTGCCAGACAGCCAAGCTTTTAAGCATGCTAGCACCTCGTCAGAGGCCTTCTTGAAATCCAGATAGATAATATCCATTGGCTCCCCTTGGTCTAACCTACTTGTCCTCAAAGAATTCTGGCAGATTTCAGGCATGACCTCCCCTTGATGATACTATGCTGACTTTGCCCTATTTTGCCATACACATCCAAGTATTCCGAAATCTCATCCTTCACAATGGATTCCAGGATTTACCCATGACTAGGGTTAGGCTAATTGGTCTGTAATTCTGACTTTTGCCTTACTGTCTTTTTAAACAAGGGCCTCATGTTAGTGATTTTTCCAGTCCTTTGGGACTGTTCATGATTCTAGTGATTACTGAAAGGTCAGCACTAACACCTCCCCTACCTTTTCAGCTACCTCCCTTAGAATTCTAAGAGTGTAGTCCACTTGGTCCAGGTGATTTCTCCATCTTTCGGGCATTTAGTTTTTTGAGCACCTTCTTGGTAATGGTCAACATACTCAGCTCTGCCCCCCTCACACTCTTGAAGTTTTGGGATATTACTCATGTCTTCTACTGTGAAGACTGGCACAGTTAAAACTCTAACTTCAAAAAGTAGTATTCTAAACACACAAACTATGAAGTCAATAAGTGCAACACTCCGCTCATTGAAAATATGCAGTAACATTTTACATGGCGTTTAGGGGGCAGAACAGTATCTTGATTGCCATCTCCTACAAATATTCCTATTGAATTTCTTCAGCACTTTATCTGATTTTATCTTGATCATCCCTATACCAATTAAAAGTGGAAACATTTCAAATTCTCACATGAATGACTTAATTAGTTGTAATCCTTTTATAAATTCAAAGAATATTAATTGGTTCACAATGTCTTTATCCTTTCATTAGCCAGCATTTGTCACCCATCCCTAATTCCTCAAGGTGGCAAAATGCTACCTTGAATTACTACTGTCTGTCTAGTGTAAGTACATCCATAAAGCTAGAGGGAAATCCAGGATTTTGACTCAGCAACTAAAGGAATATTAACAGTTATAGTTCCAAGACTGCATGGTGTGGGGCTTCCTGGGGAACTTGCAGGTGGTGGTACTGCCACACCTGTTCTATCCTCCTAAGTGGTAGAAGTTGTGGTGGTTTGTATTGTACACAGTGAGCAGTTACAGCTATTGGATGTGATCCTTAATTAGGAATATTTTAGTTACACTTCCGACAGTTTTTGGAGCTTTGATTTTGTAAATGATTCTCCAGTCCTGATGGAATTTGCGTAACATTACAAATTGACCTTCCAAATGCGTGTCAAATGTAATCTGATTCCAATGTTCATCTGCTAGTGCACACCAGATTATTTAAACTGAAATAATTTTTCATCATTCCCTAATCCTCCAGTTACCATTTATTCCTACTTGCTCATTCATAACACTTCAATCTCATTAGGTATCCAAATATTTCCTGCTCTGAATACCAGCTTCCCCAGTGCCTATGGCCTCGACAGCCATCCTAAACTGATCTAGAGATGTACCCAATATCCAAGCTGACCCTTCAGAATCAGTAAATTTTGGGTTCCACTACAGAAATGAAACATTATGACTTCAAAAATTAAAGGTGTAAAGAAGTTGAGGGTATCTTCAGGTTGTGAAAAGTGCAATATAAATAATTATGCTGTTGCAAAGCCTTGATGAATTGGACAGGTCCTCCAATGGTGCAGGTGCCATAACATGCTTTGCAGTTGAAAGCCTAAGGTTACAAATATGTTAACTTTTTTGGAAATGAAATTTTCTAATGTAGAAATATAGGAGACAATTCACATTCTATGTTGACTGTTCAAGAATAGGAACAGAAATGTTCCAAAAGGATAGTACAGCACTGGACCTTTTTCTACAATAGAATAAAAAGGGAGTGAATTTAATTTGGCATTAAAGGGCCCTGAGACCACAGCTGCAGTTCTGAGTACTTTTTATTCTCTCAGGAGACCTGGTTATCACTTGCTGACCAGTAATTATTGCCTGTCCTAAGTTGCCCTTGAAGGCTGCCTCCTTGAACTGTTGCAGTCCACCTGGATCACATCTTCAGACACACTTGGAAGTGAGTGTTGTGTAGATGACCAGAAAGTTACCTGGACTCCAAGGGTTACACCAAGAAACTTATAAATTCAAAATATAATGGGTGCTAGAGACTTAAAATATAAACTGCAAATGCTGGATAAACTCCGGTCTGGCAGTATTTGTGGAAAGAGAAACAGAATGAATGTTCCAAATGATATGGCTCTTCAGACTTTCTGAAGCTATCAAATTCTTAACTGTCTCTCGGCAGCTGCTGCCATACCTTCTGAGTTTAACCAGCAGTTTGTTTATATTTGAGATCTCCAGCCTTTTGTTATTGATGTTAAAGTTGCTAGAAATTACAAAATGAAGGTGTATTGAGAAAGCTGTTTTCACTGCTCAGGAAGTCTAGGATGAGGATGTAGTCTCAAAATAATGGGCCCTTCGTGAATGAAATTAGACAACACTTTTACAATCAGTGGAATAATGGAACATTCTTCTTGAAACTGCATATTAATGCTAGGTCAATTTTTAATTCTAAATCTGAGATGGAATTTGCAGTTAACTTTTCCACCCACCTTTAATACTTATCTCCAGACACTATCCTAATGCTAAATGAGTGAAATTCTTAATGAGTACTTTGCATTGGTATTCACCGAGAGGGAAAGGAGTGGTGTTGAGGTTGGGGATAGATGTTTGATTACTCGAGGTCAAGTTGGCATTACAAGGGAGGAAGTGTTGGGTATTCTAAAAGGCATTAAGGTGGACAAATACCCAGGTCCAGGTGGGATCTATCCCAGGTTACTGAGGGAGGTGAGAAGAATAGTTGGGACTTGAAAACTGTCCACATTAGAGGAAGAAGTACTGGATGGCTTGAAACGCATAAAAGTACATAAGTCCCCAGGACCTGATCAGGTGTACCCTAGAACTCTGGGAAGCTACAGAAGTGATAGCTCGGCCTCCTTACTGAGAAATTTGTATCATCGATAGTCACAGGTGAGGTGCCGGAAGACTGGAGGTTGGCTAACGTGGTGCCACTGTTTAAGAAAGGTGGTAAAGACAAGTCAGGGAACTATAGACCAGTGAGCCTGATGTCAATGGTGGGCAAGTTATTGGATGGAATCCTGAGGGACAGGATTTACACGTATTTGGAAAGGAAAGGACTGATTAGGGATAGTCAATATGGCTTTGCGTGGGAAATCATGTCTCTCAAACTTGATTTGAGTTTTTTGAAGAAGTAACAAAGAGGATTGATAAGGGCAGAGCAGTAGAAGTGATCTATAAGGACTTCAGTAAGGCATTCAACAAGATTCACCATGGGAGATTGGTTAGCAAGGTTAGATCTCACTGAATACAGAGAACTCTCCATTTGGATACAGAACTGGCTCAAAGGTAGAAGACAGAGGGGTGTGTGGAGGGTTGCTTTTCAGACTGGAGGCCTGTGACCAGTGGAGTGCTAAAAGGGTCGGTGCTGGATCCACTACTTTTCTTCATTTTATATAAATGATTTGGATGTGAGCATAAGAGGTATAGTTAGTAAGTTTGCAGATGACACCAAAATTGGAGGTGTAGTGAACAGCGAAGAAGGTTACCTCCGATCACAACAGGATCTTGATCAGATCAGCCAATGGGCTGAGAAGTAGCAGATGGAGTTTGATTGAGATAAATGTGAGGTGATGCATTTTGGGAAAGCAAATCTTAGCAGGACTTCTACACCTTAATGGTAAGGTCCTAGGGAGTATTGCTGAACAAAGAGACCTTGGAGTCGCAGGTAGATAGGATAGTGAAGGAGAAGTCTGGTATGCTTTTCTGTATTGGTCAAGGGTATTGAGTACAGGAGAGAGATAAGAGACCCGGGGGCAACTTTTTCATGCAGAGGGTGGTACGTGTATGTAATGAGCTGCTAGAGTAAGTGGTGGAGGCTGGTACAATTGCAACATTTAAGGCATCTAGATGAGTTTATGAATAGGAAGGGTTTGGAGAGATATGGGTCAGGTACTGGCAGGTGGGACTAGATTGGGTTAGGATATCTGGTTGGACCAAAGAGTCTGTTTCCGTGCTGTACATCTGACTCTAACTGTAGCAGTGATAATCAAGGTAATTATAGACCAGTGAACCTGATGTCAGTGGTAGGAAAGCTGGAGAAGATATTGAGGGATAGAATGTATTCCCATTTGGAAGAAAATGGGCTTATCAGTGATAGGCAACATGGTTTTGTGCAGGGAAGGTTATGTCTTACCAACTTAATGGATTTCTTTTGCGGAAGTGACAAAGTTGATTGAGGGACGGGTTGTAGATGTGTGGACTTCAGTACAGCATTAGATAAGGCTCCCATGTTAGACTGACGAAGTCGCACGTGGTCCAGAGTGTACTAGCTAGATGGATAAAACTGGCTGGGCAGGAGGAGTCAGTATTGAAAAATTATAGGCTGATAATCTCTAAATTCTTGGAAGCGTAGGGTTAGATTAGAACAAGTCAGCATGGATTTAGTAAGGGGAGCTTGTGCCTGACACACTTGTTAGAATTCTTTGAACAGAAAACTAGTTTAGACCAGGGAAAACTAATGGATGTTATCTATCTGACTTCCAAAAGGCCTTTAAGGTGCCTCATGGGAGGCTACTGAGTAAGGTGAACGCCCATGGTATTCGAGGTGAGCTACTGGCATGGATTGAATATTGGCTATTTGGCAGAAGACAGTTAGATAAAAGGTTCTTTTTTGGAATGGCAACCAGTGACAAGTGTTGTCCCACAGGGTTCAGTGTTGGGGCTACAGCTGTTCACTTTTATATAAAAATGATCTGGATGAAAGGACTAGGGGCATTCTAAGTGGACAGGCAGGTGGTACTGAGGAGGTGGGGAGGCTGCAGAAAGATTTTGACAGTTTGTGTGGTCCAGGAAATTCAATGTGACAAATGCAAGGTTTTGCACTTCGGGGGTGGGGTGGGAAGAATATAGGCGTGGGCTATTTTCTAAATGGTGAGAAAATTCATAAAGCCAAAGTACAAAGGGATCTGGGAGTGCTCCTCCAGGACACTCTAAAGGTTAACTTGCAGGTTAAGTGATTAAGTAAATGTAATGCTGTCATTTATCTCAAGAGGGTTGGTATATAAAGGCAGCAATGTGCTTCTGATACTTAAATTTCTTGTCAGGCCCCATTTAGAATACTGTGTCCAATTTTGGGCAACACACCTTCAGGAAGGATAGACTGGTACTGGAGCGTGTCCAGTGGAAATTCACATGGATGATCCCTGGGAGTGTATTCATTTGTGTTTAGAAGGTTGAGGGGAGATCTATTAGAAACGTACAAGATGATGATGTATTGCTTAGAAAGGGTGGATGCTGGGAAGTTTTGTTAGGTGCAGAGACTGTGCCTCACAGGCACAGCCTTAGAATTACAGGGGGTCAATTTAGAAAGGAAATGAGACGTTTCTTCAGCCTGCGATAGGGTTAGAGTGGTAGGCCTGTGGAATTCATTGCCACAGAGCACAGTGGAGGCCAGGTCGTTAAATGTCTTCAAGGCTGAGATTGATAAATTCTTGTTCTCTCAAAGAATTAAGGGCTATGGGGACAGTACAGGTAAGTGGAGTTGAAATACCATCAGCCATGATTAAATGGCAGAGTGGACTCAATGGGCTGAATGGCCTGCCTTCCAATCCTATGTCTTATGGTCTAAGGGAGTTTCTGAAAATGGAGACCTATGACCAGTGGTGGTCCACAGGCATCCATGCTGGGACCAATGTTTGTGATATGTAAGTGATCTGCAGGAAGGTATAGGAGATCTGATTAGCAAGTTTGCAGATGGTACTAAGATTGTTGGAGCAGCAGATTATGAAGCAGACTGTCAGAATACAGCAGAATATAGATTGGAGTGTTGGATGGAGAAATGGCAGATGGAATTCAATCCGCACAAATGCGAGGTGATGCATTTTGGAAGATCCAATTAAAGAGCAAACTAGACATAAATAAGGTCCTGGAGAAAATTGATGTACAGAGATCTGTGTTCAGGTCCATTATTCCCTAAAGTTGACAATGCAGGTCAATAGTGGTCAAGAAGGCATACGGCATGCTTTCCTTCAACAGATGTGGTATTAAGTACAAGAGTTGGCAGGTCATCTTAGTTGTATAAGACTTTGATTTGGCCACATTTGGAATACTGTGTACAGTTCTGGTTGCCACATTAACAAAAGGATGTGGATGCTTTGCAGAGGGTGCATAGGAGGTTCACGAGGATGTTTCCTAGTATGGAAGGTGTGAGCTAGGAAGAGACGTTGAGTAGGTTAAGATTATTTTCATTAAAAAGACTGAGGTTCAGGGGGGACCTGATTGAGATCTACAAAATCATGAGTAGGATAGACAGGGTGAATAGCAAGAAACTTTCCCCCAGACTGGGGGACTCCATTACTATGGGTCATGAGTTCAAATTGAGGGGGGGGAAAGGTTTAGGAAAGATAAGCATGGAAAGTTCTTTACACAGAGGGTGGTAAGTGCCTGGACCACATTACCAGTGGTAATGTTAGAGGTGGGTACGATAGCATCATTTAAAATGTATCTAGACAGATACATGAATGGGCAGAGGGATACAGACCCATCAAAAATAGGCAAGATTTAGATAGACTATCTGGATCAGCACAGGCTTAGAGGGCCAAAGTTCCTGTGCTGTAATTTTTTTCTAGTTAAACTACAGTATTGATATAGGTTTCTCTATCCTTGTAAAGCTGCAATTCTAGCTGCAGTGGAATCAGTAAATGATATAGTAAATTGTAGCCTTTCCACATCTCACTAAACTTTCACCGTTTTGTAGGTGAAGCATCTCACTCGTGATTGGCAAACCACTGCTTTTGCTTTGAAGCACTCAGAGCTACTAGAACTAAATGAAGAAGGAAGAAAGGTAAGAAGGAAGACTGCTGTTCCAGTGTTTCCTAGTGAAAACCTTCCCAGTCGAATGCTGTTGATACATGATTTACACATGTGTCCGGAATTTCAATTCTTAAACCAAAATCATGAATCTGAACATGGAGGATCGCAAGAGAAGGTAATGGAGTATATATTAAAAGTATTTGGCTCGTTTGGTACGATTTCTTCTGTTCGAGTTCTAAAGCCTGGAAAGGAGCTTCCTGCAGATGTGAAAAGATTAAGTAATCGGTATTCCCAGCTGGGAGTGAAAGAGTGTGTAATTATAGAGTTTGAAGATGTTGAATCTGCAATCAAAGCACATGAAACACTTGGAAAAACTGAGGGCATGAAAGTGGTGCTGATAGGAATGAAACCACCAAAGAAGAAAGTTGTCAGAGAGAAAACCAAAGAACCTGAAGATGTTGACAAGAATGGGTCAAAAAGCAAATCCACCAATAAGCGTGTTGAGGAGCTGCAGTACATGGGTGAAGAGTCCTCTGCATATAGCTCATCTGAAGCTGAAAGCAACCCTGCATCACCCATGCTAAGCCGTAAGCTTAAACCTAATAATCAGCTGAGCCCTAACTTCTATCAAAATCATCTAAGCCCCAATGTGTCACCTCGATCTAGCCCATGGAATAGTCCACGTTCGAGTCCTTCAATACAGCGTAAAAACACAATTCCCTGTAAATCTACACTTGCTGTCGATGCAAAACTCAATGTTGTAACTTCAGAAGTTACAAGTAAGTGGACTGACTATTCATCCGACAGTAGTAATACACCATCAGGCAGTCCTTGGGTACAGAGACGAAAGCAAGCACACGCATTATCACATGAGAACAGTCCTGTCGACAGCCCTATGCTTACCCGAAAAATGCATAATGCAGGTGGACTACCACGAGGAGTAATGCGTTTACCCAGAGGGCCAGATGGTACAAAAGGATTCCAAACTCATGCTGAAAGGAATAAGCCACTTGTAATCTGATGTGCTATTTTGCTTCTGTTCCCTAAAATGTACACCTTTCTATCCTTTAGAATAACTTGAGATATGTACACTATTATTGAAAATGTTATACCAAAAGTAATGGGATCAAAATGAATTTCCTAAAATTTGTACTTTTGCAGTGGTGAACTGCAGTTGTATTATGTGCCAGTATTTTGGAAAGTATTCTAACTTTTTGTTTGAACTTTTGTTCTGCAAGACAAGTGGAAGCTTTCTAATTCAAGATGAAACAAGAGTGGAGGAAGTATTACCTTGCAACACAAATTAAAGGAGCCACAAAAAATGTTGGCTAACTTGACATGAGAAAGTCAGCTTCTGGCTGGTTAATAGCTTTAAAACCTGAGCTGTACTTTGAATAAATAAATACAAAGCTTTTGCCTTGTGGTGTGTTGGTAGTCACATTTAGACAAAGGCTGTGTTACTGTTACAAATAAATGCAGATTAAGCAATTTATTTTGTTTATACATTTAATTTGTGAAAAGTCAATTTTCCCCTCATCCCCTACCAGTGCTCTGACCTTCGTTTGAATTCCATGCTACTGTTTCTCACTACTTTTAAGCCAAGTGGCTCTACCTGAGTTTGATAGCAGCAGCCACTATTTACTTGTGCTTGTAAACATTAGCAGAAACTAGAGCTTGTACCTGAAATCACATCTACATATAACGTAGATTTTGTAAATTAGGAATTAAAACTTGAACAAGGAAGATAAGAGCAGAGTTGTGAAAATTGGGCTGAATCCAAGTGAAGTATCTTTTTCTTGCTGTTGTGGTTCTGTTCGCCGAGCTGGAAGTTTTTGTTGCAAACGTTTTGTCCCCTGGCTAGGCGACATCATCAGTGCTTGGGAGCCTCCTGCGAAGTGCTTCTTTGATGTTTCCTCCGGTGTTTATAGTGGTCTGCCCCTGCCAAAGAAGCACTTCGCAGGAGGCTCCCAAGCACTGATGATGTCACCTAGCCAGGGGACGAAACGTTCGCAACAAAAACTTCCAGCTCGGCGAACAGAACCACAACACCGAGCACCCGAGCTACAACTCTTCTCCCAAACCTTGAACACTTTTTCTTGCTTGTCAAGTAGGAACAAGGGTTGATAGCATGAAATATTTTTCTATATAGGAAAAAAAAACATTGAAAAACTACATAATTTAATGGAATTAAGATCTTTAGCAGTGATCCAATTGGGAAAACTGTCAAAGGCACAACTGACTACATGGGTATACACCTACCCTGATTACTACACCTTTCTTTGGAATTGGCACTAACTGCATTGCCTACAAATTACTAACCACCATACTGACTCAAATGTTTCAGAATTGTATATTCAAAAGTGTTTAATAATGCTCTTCAAATGATAGTGGTAAGTAAGCTGTAATACAGGAGCCTCTTAGCTGAATATCAATTATCTGACTTTATCTAAAGACCATCTTAAGGTCTTGCAAAAACATTACATCGTGTATTGTGTATTCTGATGACCTGTACTTAAAGAACACGTGAAAGTGCTGGTGCTGGCAAAAACCAAGCACCAAGATCAGTGTCTAGAATTTTTTTTTAGATAGGGGTTAGTTACACAGCCCCTTGCAAAAGTAAGTGCTTTACAGGGTATTCCCATCACTTTACTGAAAAAAAAATGGATGAGGATGAAAATGTAAATGCATGCACAGGTGAGTTGCATATCAACTTTCTCTGTTCTTAAGTTCTCAGATTGTCAGCCTGTAAAAATTTAACACCTTTTTAAAAAATATATAAATGCTAAGAAAATACTTTCTATCATAAGTGTTCACAGAAACTGACAAATGCTCATGTGATTGCAGAAGCTGGGTGCTGGTAGGCAGGACTAGATTGAGTTAGATAGCTGGTTGGACTGTTTCCATTCTGTACATCTCTATGACTCTAAATGAACATGAGATTTCATTATGATTCTGAAGATAAATCTTTGATTCAGCTGTTTAAGTGCATCTGCTTAACATTCAGAAACATTTACAGTCTAGTGGTGGGATGGCTTTCAAAAGGATGTCCATGTAAGGCATTTAACAAAAAATCAAATGTACTGCTGACCGAGAATCCAGTGTGATAACTAAGGGAAGCTGAGTTGAACCTGTCACATGCAATTACAGTGTATATCAGAGGTTGCCTAGCATGTACAATGAATCGCACTGGAAGCGGATAGTCAACCTGATGTCATGTCACAGCAATCCTGGAACACCCAACAATATTCCCTATGTGCCCAAATGATTTGCAATCTAGCATAATTAAAACCATCTATATTAACATTCCACTCAAAGAAGAATACTACAGTGCTAAACATTTTAGCTGTTTATATCCACAGTATTCCATATTTTGTCAAATTCAACTTTGACAGGTTTGTTACTTTTAATAGCTTTTTAAGGAAAATATTGAATCCATGCCATATTAAATTGTCTACAGCCCTCCACAGAAGGAAATAATCAGGAAAAAGCAATAAACCACCGCAGGTTCTAAAGGATTCCTTCATTAATCATTTCAATGATCATCATTATAGCCACTGTTAGCCTGCAAAAGCAACAGACTGCATTCTTGTTGAATTGTCTGCAAATCCTCGCCTTAGCAAAGGCAGGCAAAAATGATCCTGTACAAATATTGTACACAACAGCAGCAGATTTTCCGACTTATCAGCAACTAGTGTTCCATAATTCAACATGGTGCTGTCACTTATTAATTCAGGGCCATCATAGAATGAAGCTTCTTGGATAGTTCAGATGTAGAGAGAGCCATCTGCAGGTCCAACATACCCAATCCCAATCAGCAGAACATCTATCAAGGTCCATATTCCAAGCCCTCCGAAGCTGAAGAGTTTGCCAAGACCTTCTTTCCATTGGCCCAAATAGAAGCGGTCAGCTCCAAACCCTCCCAATGTGATGCTGAAATCAAAATTAGAACTTCCATTAAGTAAGCAGGAAATGTTAGTCTGTGAGCAGTGTGATCTTGGCTTTCTTGTTCTCACTGCAATGCAAGAAAACTCATTTTATTAATTTAGCCAAAGCAAAATCAAAGAAAAGTGTTTCTACTGAAGTTTCCACTTGAGCTCAAAAACACAGGTACAGGAGTAGGCCATTTAGTTCCACCATTCAATATGATCATGGCTGATTGAACACTTTTATTCATTCCCTTACCAACCCAATAACCCTGTACATCATTTTTAATCAGAAATCTATCAATCTCTATATTGAACATACTGAATGATTGAGCTTCCTTGTAGTACAGAATTCCAAAGACTGAGATCCCCTCATTTTTAAATTGTGCTCCTTGGTTGAAGACTCCCCAACGTACACCTGCCCTGTTTATCCCTTTAAATATTTTATAAGTCTTAAATGAGTTTACCTCTCATTTCAAAACTTGACAATACAGGCCCAGTTTCCTTAATCCCTCCACAGGAAGCTGCCAAATTTCAGCGGACAATGCGCAAGTGACCTGTGTTCTGGGGTTAACATTTCTGGACTATGAATGAAAGAAAAATCAGCTCGAGTTCCTACTATCAATCACTGTCACTAACTTTCAGAACACACATGAAAGGACATGGGTGAGCTGAATCAGGTTCGTTCCGCAGTTTAATACATAGAACATAACAGTGCAGTACAAGCCCTTCAGCCTATGATGTTGCACCAACCTGTGAAACCAATCTGAAGCCCATCAAACCTACACTATTCCTTTATCATCCATATGTTTATCCAATGACCATTTAAATGCCTTTAACTTTGGCGAGTCTACTACTGTTGCAGGCAGGGTGTTCATGCCCTTACTACTCTGAGTAAAGAACCTACCTCTGACATCTGTCCAATAACTGTCACCCCCTCAATTTAAAACTACGTCCCCTCGTGCTAGCCATCACTATCTGAAGAAAACATCTCTCACTATCCACCCTATTTAATCCTCTGACCATCTTTCGTGTCTCTATTAAGTCATCTCTCAATCTTCTTCTAATGAAAATAGCCTCAAGTCCCTCAGCCTTTCCTCGGAAGATCTTCCCTCCATACCAGGCAACATCCTGGTAAATCTCCTCTGCACCTTTTCCAATGTTTCCACATCCTTATATAATGCAGCGGCTAGAACTGTACACAATACTCCAAGAGCAGCCGCACCAGATTTTTGTACAGGTGCAGCATGACCTCATGGTTCCAAAACTCAATCCCTCTTCCAATAAAAACTAACACGGTACTCCTTCTTAACAACCTATCAACCTGGGTGGGCAACTTTCAGGGATCTATGCACATGCACAGAGATCTCTCTGGCCATCCACACTACCATTAATCTTACCACTGGTTCAGTACTCTGTATTCCCGTTACTCCTTCCAAAGTGAATCACCTCTCAGTTTTCCACATTCAATTCCATTTGCCACCTCTCAGCCAGCTCTGCAGTTTATCTACATCCCTTTGTAACCTGCAACATCCTTTGGTACTGACCACAACTCCACTGACTTTCATATCACCCGTAAATTTACTAACCTATCTTTCTATGTCCTCTTCCAAGCCATTTATAAAAATGATAAACAGCAGTGGCCCTAAAACAGATCCTTGCGGTACACCACTAGTAACTGAACTTCAGGATGAACATTTCCCAGCAACCACTACCCTCTGTCTTCTTTCAGCTCGCCAATTTCTGATCCAACCGCTAAATCACCCTCAATTCCATGCCTCTGTATTTTCTGCAAAAGCCGACCAGGAGGGACCTTATCAAACACTTTACTGAAATCCATTTATACCATATCAACCGCTTTACCCTGATCCATCTGTTTGGTCACCTTCTTAAAGAATTCAAATAGATTTTTGAGATACGACCTACCCTTCTCAAAACAGTGTTGACAATCCCTAATCAAATCATTCCTTCTAAATGATTATAAATCCTATCTCTCATAATCCTTTCCAACACTTTACCCACAACCGAAGTAAGGCTCACTGGTCTATATCATTACCAGGGTTGTCCCTACTACCCTTTTTGAAGAAGGGTACAACATTTCCTATCCTCCAGTCTTCTGGCACTATTTCTGTACACAGTCTCAGCATAAAGATCAAAGCCAAAGGCTCTGCAATGTCCTCCCTGGTTTCCCATAGAATCCAGGATAAATCCCATCCGGTCCAAGGGACTTATCTATTTTCACATTTTCCAGAATTGCTAATACCTCCTCCTTATGAACCTTAATCCCGTCTAGTCTAATAACCTGTTTCTCAGTATTGTCCTCAACAATATTGTCTTTTTTCTGTGTGAATACAGATGAAAAAAATATTCATTTAGCTTTTATCCTATCTCCTCCGACTCCATGCACAACTTCCCACTACTGTCCTTAACTGGCCCTAATCTTACTCAAGGAGAAAGTGAGGACTGCAGATGCTGTAGATCAGAGTCGAGAGTGTGGTGCTGGTAAAGCACAGCAAGTCAGGCAGCCTCAGAGGAGGAGAATCGACGTTTCAGGTAAGAACCCTTCCTGATGAAGGATTCTTGCCCGAAACGTCAATTCTCCTGCTCCTCGGATGCTGTCTAACCTGCTGTGCTTTTCCAGCACTACACTCTAATCTTGCTGTAGTCATTCTTTTATTCCTGACATATCTATAAGAAAACTTTAGGGTTTCCTTTGATCCTACCTGCCAATGACTTCTCATGTCCCCTCCTGACTCTTCTTAGCTCTCTCTTTATGTCCTTCCTGGCTAACCTGTAACTCTCAAGCACCCTAATTGAGCCTTCATATCTCATATTTACATAAGCCTCCTCCTTCCTCTTGACAAGAGATTCAACTTCTTTCGTAAACCACAACTCCTTCGCTCAACCACATCCCCCCTGCCTGCAGGTACATACTGACCAAGGACACGCAATAGCTGTTCCTTGAACAAGTTCCACATTTCAATTGTGCCTATAACCTGCAGTATCCTTCCCCATCCTATGCATCCTAAATCTTGCCTAATTGCATCATAGTTGCCTTTCCTCCAGCTATAACTCTTGCTGTGCATATATACCTATCCCTTTCTATCGTTAAAGTAAACGTAACCAAATTGTGGTCACTATCACCAAAGTACCCACTACCTCCAAATCTAACACGTGGCCAGATTCATTACCCAGTACCAAATCCAATGTGGCCTCGCCTCTTGTTGGACTATCTAATACTGTGTCAAGAAACCCTCCTGCACACAGTGGACAAAAACTGACCCATCACAAGTATTCAAACTACAGAGGAACCTCGATTATCCGAAGTCCATGGGCAGGCAGGTTTTCATTCGGATAATTCATTATTCGGTTAATTGATTTGACCTTAAACAAAGGAAGCCGCGCTGCCTAGAAGTGCATTAAAAAGCATGTTTACAGAGTTTTTATTTCACTCAATCGCTAAAATTTGTACAAACACTGGCTATCTTGTAACAGTGTATCTCCCAAAAATGCAATTGAATAAAGTTAGTGTCATTGATATCACGTAGTGCACCAGCTGCAGAACCAGAAGTAATGTGCCTGTTCTTGTTGCTGCTCCCCACTGCCCTGCAGGCCACGCCATTAGCTACTGGATGCCCAATCATCTCCCTTGCTGCTGGCCACCTCAGCTGTGTTGTTGACCAGTGCCTGAATCACCATTTTGCGATGGTAGTGGGGCAGCGAGTGTGCTGGCAGGCAATACACGGGTCAACAGTTTTGAAATCGATCTTCAGGGCAGCAGGATACTATACGATGTAAGGATTACAGAAGTTCTGCAGCATTGCTTGAAGTGATGTCACAAGCACTGGGACCATGTAGCTGTGAGTATGTTCTATGCAGTTGTAATACTAAATTTAAGCCCCTTTAAATTCCACTCAAAATTACACAGACATAGAAACATATGAAATAGAAGCAGGAATAGTCCATTTGGCCCTTCAAGCCTATTCAGCTATTCATTACGAATTGGCTGATCTTTCAACTAGCCGAACCCCACTTTTCCCCCATATCCTTTGACCCCTTTAGTTCCAAGTATTATATACAAATCCTTCTTGATATCATACAATGTTTGACATAGCCTCAAATTCATACAACCCATCTGTATTAGTCTTTAACTTCATATCCTCTTTGATGTATCTTCCTACCCATCTTTATGTCATCTCTAAACTTAGTTATCAGATCTTTGTTCCATTGTCTAAATTATTGACATAAATTGTAAAAACTGAAGCTCTAGCACAGACGTTTGCAGAATTCCACTTGTCACATCCTGCCAATCAGAAAAAAGGCCCATTTATGTCTACTGTCTATTTTCTGCTAGCCAACATCCTATCCAGGTCTCTACACCACTGGCTTCTACTTTGTGCAATAACCTTTTTCTAAGTACAGAACATCAATGGGCTTACACTTAGCTATAGTGTATGTTCCTTCTTCAAAAAATTGGTTAAAACATGATTTTGCTTTCATAAAACCATACTGATTCTTCCTAGTTACCTTGAATTTTTCCCAAGTTCCCAGCTATAACCTCCCTCATGATCAATGTTGGTGTCTTCCCAACAATGCGACCCTTTCTTCAATCAGTATCCGAGTTCACTTCAGCCAGCTCAGCTTTCATGCCCACATAGTTGCCCTTATTTAAGTTTAAAATGCTAGTCTTCAACACGTTCTTCTCCTTTATTTGAGGTAATCAGTGTATATAATCAATTAACTAAAAATTTTATTCAAAGGCTTAATTTCCTTTTTTATATCCTTTATTAATCTTAGGACAGGACTAATGGTAAGGTTCTAGGGAGTGTTGCTGAACAAAGAGATTTTGGAGTGCAGATTCATAGTTCCTTGAAAGTGGAGTCGCAGGGAGAAAGGATAATGAAGGCGGTGACATTTGGTATCCTTTCCTTTATTGCTCAGAGCATAGAGTATAGGAGTTGGGAGGTCATGTTGCAGGTGTACAGACATCGGTTAGGCCACTTTTGGAATACTGTGTGGAATTCTGATCTCCCGCCTATTAGAAGGATGTTGTGAAACTGGAAAGGGGTTAGAAAAGATTTACAAGGACGTTGCCAGGGTTGGAGGTTTTGAGTTATAGAGAGAGGTGGAACAGGCTGAGGTTGTTTTCCTTGGAGCGTTGGAGGCTGAGGGATGACCTTATAGAAATTTATAAAATCATGAAGGGTATGGACAGGGTAAATAGACAGGGTTTTTTCCCTCGAGTGGGGGAGTCCAGATCTAGAGGGCAGAGGTTTAGGGTCGGAGGGGAAAAATGTAAAAGGGCCCTAAAGAGCAACTTTTTCCACACAGAGGGTGGTGAGTGTATGGAATGAGCTACCAGAGGAAGTGGTGGAGGCTGGGACAATTCTAATATTTAAAAGACATCTGGATGGATATATGAATGGGAAGGGTTTAGAGGAATTGGACCCAAGGCTGGCAAATGGGACTGGATTAAGTTAGGATATTTGGTCATCACGGACAAGTTGGACCAAAAGATCTGTTTCCATGCTGTATGTTTCTATGGCTCTCTACTAAGCAGTTAGCTTCTTTCCCTGAGTAAGAGGAGAAAGTGAGGTCTGCAGATGCTGGAGATCAAAGTTGAAACTTTATTGCTGGAACAGCACAGCAGGTCAGGCAGCATCCAGGGAACAGGAGATTCGACGTTTCGGGCACAGGATTCCTGAAGAAGGGCCTGTGCCCGAAACGTCGAATCTCCTGTTCCCTGGATGCTGCCTGACCTGCTGTGCTGTTCTAGCAATAAAGTTTCAACTTCCCTGAGTAAGAACCAATACTTGGAGGATGACTAAGACTAGATTAGATTACAGTGTGGAAACAGGCCCTTCGGCCCAACAAGTCCACACCGACCCGCCAAAGCGCAACACACCCATACCCCTACATTTACCCCTTACCTAACACTACGGGCAATTTAGCAGGGCCAATTCACCTGACCTGCACATCTTTGGACTATGGGAGGAAACCGGAGCACCCGGAAGAAACCCACGCAGACACGGGGAGAACGTGCAAACTCCACACAGTCAGTCACCTGAGGCGGGAATTGAACCCGGGTCTCCGGCGCTGTGCTAACCACTGTGCCACCGTGCCGCCCAAGTTGAGAAAAAAATCACAAGCAAAACAGCATCACCCTCCCCTCCATACACAGTTCTTCTAATCAGCAAATTCTCAGCACTCTGTTCAAAGCCTTACTTAGTGTCAAGTCACACTAAGATGCATGGCTTTATATATTTCTGAAAAGGAATGACTTGACCCCAGTTGCAGAACAAAACAGTTTCAACTGCTTTCCTTAATTACCTCACTTCAATTGCTCTTACAGTGGAGACTTTGTAAAACACAGTTTTGTAAACTTAGAATTGAAACAGTATTTTAATTAAATATTAAATAAACAAATTTCTTTTCTAAAATTAAGAGATTTAGACTCCCCATGCTCCAGAACCTGCCCAGCTGTAGCAAAGCTGTTCCAGTAATTCTAGAACACTGACATTATTAACAATATAGAACATTATCCACACATATCCTCTCATAAAAGACAAGACAAATCCAATCCGGCCAATTAAGATCCCAGTCTACTCTATTATCAGCAAAATGATGGAAGGGATCATCGACAATGTAAGATGGTTGTGATTGCTGGTGGTCAATCATCTCAGTCTCAAGACATCTTTGTAGAAGTTTGTCAGGGGAGAGTCCTGGACCCAACCATCTTCAGTTGCTTCATTAATTCCCTCTATTATAAAGTCAGAAGTAGGGGTATTCGCTCATGACTGCAGAATGTTTGGACACTTGCAACTCAGTTATTGGACCAGAAATAACAATAGATTCAGCAAATATCACTATTGTAGCAAGAGCAGAGTTAGAGACTGAAAATTCTGTGACAAGTACTTCGCTTTTGATTCCCAAAGCCTGTCCAATAACTAGAAGGCATAAAATTAGGAGTGTGATTTTGCATTTGCCTGGATGACTACAACGTCAACAACACAGAAGCTCAAAAGCAAACAATGCACTGTAACAACTCATCAACGATCCCTTAAACAGCAGCTTCCAACATGCAACTTCTGCCACTAAGGACTGCAAATTCATAGGAACACCACCAATTGCAAGTTTCTCTCCGAGCATTTCATTCTAAATTGGAGCTACAGAAACAGTTTCTTTTTAAGTCACTCAGTCAATATCCTGGAACTCCAATAACAGGATTGTGGGTGTACCTACACTCTGTCGACTGCAGTGGTTGAAAAAGGCAATTATAATTAAGATATTTCAGGATAGGCAATAAATGTTAGCTTAAGCCAATAAAGCCCACATCTGTGAAAAAATAAATAACATGTTTCAGATTATTTAAACTATCAAATGCTTCAATTGAGAGAAACTTTCCCCTCTAGTGGGAGAGTCCAAAACAAGGAAGGAAAACATTATAAGAAGAGAGCAGCAATTCAAGAATCATGCCTGGAAGACTTCTTCACACAAATGGCAATGTAAGACAGCAACTCTGCCTAGAAAGCTACTGAAAATGTAACCAAGTCAAATTCATAGATTTTTGAAAACCAAGTATCCACTGGGTCTTAGAACTGAGGTTACTAGATGGAGTTAGAAATTAGATCAACAATGACCGAAATCAATGTCAGAACAGATCTGGGAGTCACTTTTATGAATTCACAGTTCAGAATTGCTGAATACATTCGGGATCTTGAAAAGTCCTATCAAATGATTGGAACTGATGAAATACAATAAATGACACAAATGCAGTGATTTCCATTAAAGAAATCTGCACCAATTCCAGAAATAACCATTATATGGTTAACATGAGACTCAACAAATAGTTACTTTAAATCAATGTGTTCAGCAATGCTATAATACACCTCCAGGACAGGTCGGACTTGTACTCAAATCCTCTGGCCCAGAAGTTACCACTGTATTACAACACCCCCAAGACTCAGGAAATATACTGAGCTCAATCACCTGAACGAACGACTGCACCTGGAACCAAGCCTTAATACCCATTAATTGTCTCTAGGAGCCACTACAGATGGAGAATGGGAGGAAAGAAAGGGCAGATTAGGTCATACAAATGAATAAATACTTCTTTGTGAAAGTGAAACTGTCTACAGAGGAACCTCGATTATCCGACATTGATCATCCAAACATTGGATTATCCGGCAAGATTCCAAGGTCCCCGATGTTTGGCGAAACTATGTTATCCGGCATTCTGTTATCTGGAATTCGATTAACCGAACGAAATACTGCCCGCCAGTGTCCTTCGGATAATCGAGGTTCCTCTGTATAAGCTGTAGATAAGTACAGGGCATTATCATTCAATTTAAAGCAAATGTTTTTGTGGTACCATTGTGGGTACTGAACATCACAACTGCCTGTCAGCATTTAACAATAGTATGAAAAAGCTTTAGAAAAGTTTTCAGATAGAAGCTTAAACGCCTCTCCTTCCTCAGACAGCTGAGGAAATTTGGCATGACGGCGAATACCCTTGCTAACTTTTAAAGGTGCACCCTCAAGAGCATTCTGTCTGGATGTATCACTACCTGGTATGGCAACTGTACTGTTCAAGATCGGAGACAATTATAGAGAGTGGTGAACTCAGCTCGGACAATCACAAAGTCCAACCTCCCATCTACAGAATCCATCTACCAGGCCCGCTGTCAAGGAAAGGCCGCCAGCATTCTCAAAGATCCATCCCACTCTGGCAATGTTTTCCTACAACCTCTACCATCAAGAAGAAGGTACAGAAGCCTGAATACATGCATCAGCCATGTTTCATAACAGTTTCTACCATACTGTTGTTAGAATATTGAATGGACTCACAAACTCTTAACATTCCCCAATACCTGTGTTTTTGTTTTTGCCACTGTTTATCTATTATTTACTTATCTATGCTCCTTAACTATGTGATCTACCTGTATTGCTTGCAAGACAAAGCTTTTCACTGTGCCTCAATACACGTGACAATAAATTAAATTCAATTAAACCAAAAAATAACATATATCATCACAAGTTCTCACCTCAGAGCTAATGCAGTTGACCACTTGTAACCTCCTGTCCAATTGCAATACATCTTCTTTTGAAATGTACGATTTCCTGAGGAACAATCATTTCATTCTGAGAATCAGACTTTACACATCAATTTCTCTCAGGTTAGCCTGCATCAATATGGTTGACAAATCATTGACAAAGGCATGCTTTACACTTAAAAAAAGTTAAATAAAATATATTATAGAATAACAGTCACAGAAACACACAGTCACCATCCACTTGTACAAAGCCTTCACATGACAGCTATCAGTTGCTCTAGTAACCATGTATACATCACAGAAAACTAAACTGACAAATCAGAAATTGCTGGAAAAACTCAGCAGGTCTGGCAGCACCTGTGGAGAGAATGCAGAGTTAATGGGTCCAGTGATTATTTTTCAGAAGTGATTGTTGCTAGAAAAAGGTTGGTATATATGCTAGAGAAGGGATTTGGTAGTGGGGGTGGGGTTGGGGGTGGTGTGGAAGTGTAAATGATAGGTGGAGATGAAGCCCAGATAGAAAGAAAAACACTTGGGCAGATAAAGGAATGTGTAAAAGGTCAGCCTGGGAAAATAAACAGCTGCTAATGGAAAACGACAGCAGCTGACAATGAGTTGTTTGTGCTAGCAGTCAATGTAATGACCATGCCTGGTGTAAGATGAGAGAAGATGCTCAGATTCTAAAATTATTGAACATGATATGAGTTCAGAAGGTTGCAGAGTTCCCAATCAGAAAATGAGGTGGTGTTCTCCCAGGTTGCACTGAGCTTCGCTGGAGTACTATTGCAAGCTCTTTGTCTAGTCCCTTCCCACTTACATGCGCTTTATGCCAGTTTCAGAATTTCCAGTTTGTAGGCTCCAGCCACTACATCTTCACCATGGGTATGCAATCTCTTTTACATGTCCATCCCTTATCAAGCTGGTCTAAGGGCTCTCGTTTCTTCTTGGAAAAAAGGCCTGAACCATCCTCATCCACCACCACTCTCCTCCACTCAACCTCACTTTGAACTTATCCTTTACATCTTCCCACTTTCTTCAGGTCAAAGGGGTGGTCTTGGGTAGTGTATTGAGCCCAGCTATTCTGGTCATTTTGTCTCTCTCTCTCTCTCACACACACACACGCTGTGTCCCTCTCTGAACTTTGCTTCCAATTTCGAAGTTGCTGTCACCTTCACCGGATCCTCTCTTCTCTTCCTTGACATCTATTTCCACTTCAGGGGAGAGGCTGGCCATCAATATCCAAACTCGCTACCATGCGAATCAATATCTACCATAAAAGCTCACTGCCTCCCACACAGTTACCTGAACTATACATCGTCACACCCTGCTTCCTGTAAAGACTCTTATTTCATTCTCCCAGGTCCTCCATTTCTGTCAATCTGTTCCGATGATGCCAATTTCGAGAAGGGTGCCTCCAAAATGATCACCTTCTTCCTCAACCAAGGATTCCCACCACCGTGATTGATGGTGCCCTCAGCCATGTCCGACCCATCTCCCATACTTCAGCCCTCATTCCCTTCACTTCCTCCCAAAACAGCGACAAGGTCCCCCTTGTTCTCACCTACCATCCCACCTGCATCTACATTCAAAGGATCATTAGCTGCCATTTCCTCCACTAGCAGACACATATTCCCCTCCCGCCCCTTGTCATCTCTTTACCCCAACCTTCACACACCAGGCCCTGTCATCACATGGACTGCCACCACAAAAAAATTTATTGTTAGCCAATAACAGTCCTCATTAGCAGCTGTTCATTCTTGCCAGCTGACCTTTACCCAGTTCTTTGTCTGCCCAACTGTTTTCCTCTGTATCGGGACTCCAACTCTGCCTATTGTTTACTCTTTTCCCCTCCCCCACCCCTTCTCGAACATATATAGAACAACCGCGATTATCCAAACGACACAGGCCAACAGTATTTGGTTCGGATAATCAAGTGTTCTGATCTGATGGCCGCTGGGATCGGCCCAAGCAAGGGGGCCTTGAGATTTTGTTCGGATAATTGATTTTCGGATAACGATGATTGTGCTGTATACCGATCTTTTCCTTGCGACAATCAGTTTCGAAGAGGAGTCACTGGACCTGAAACATTAATTCTGTTGTCTCTCCTTAGACACTGCCAAACCTGGTGAATTTTTTTCCAGCAATTTCTGATTTTGTTTCTGATTTCCAGTTCTTGCAGTTCTTTGATTTATTTTTGTCCTTAAAACTAAACATACAAGTCAGCCAGTTTTTATCTCAAGTCTCTGTTGAATTAATTGACCTTAATGAACGGCACTGCTAAGTTTAGGATTGGTAATGATAGCTAGGGGAATCAAGGGGATAAAGCAAACTAGACATATGTCTTGCTGCCAGCATGACTACTATTTGTTCTAACTTTCTCAGCATAAAACTCAGCATGCCAGTTTTAAATTTATTTTCTGTATTTGTCTTAAAATTTTAATATCAACCCAAGTTATTCTGGGCTGTTTCTATCACATTATTCCAGTCAATAAAAAAGTGGAAACTAACTAGTTTCATTTGTAAGGACTGCCACAATTTAATCTCTCTCTCTCCATATATCTTTCTGAATACACTCACAACACCAACAGTCTATAAAAGGTCACTTACCAAGACAATGCACGTGCTCCAGAGCTGTGCAGTTGAAAATAAAATGTTTGCGTGGGCACTGCACCGTCTTGCATTTGGTCGTGTTTTTGCACCGGTATTCAGTAGGTGGCAGTTGCCAACAGAATTGACAGATCATTGCAATTTGAAATGTTTTCTGTTTCATCTTATTTTCATCCTGAGTGTGAAAACAGTATCATACAGAAACATGAGGTGAAAAATAATGATATAGAGGTTCCTATGAAGTCCCCAAGACCAAAAGAAATAGGAACAAAAGAAGGCTGTTCAGCCTCATCATTCAATTGCATCATGGCTGATCCAACACTCCTCACTTCCACTTTCTATCTTATTCTCATAACCCTTAATTCCTGAAACTGATCAAAAAACCATCTATCTCAGTTTTAAATATACACAAGGACTTGGCCCCCACAGCATTCTTGCAAGGAGTTTCAAAGACTGTCAACCTGCAGAGAAAAAATTCCTCCTATCTCAGTCTTAAATTAGTTCTCAGACTCTGCCCTCTGGTCTCTGGTCTCCCATGAGGGGAAACATCCTAATCCTACACAGATAGCACGAGAGAGTGTGCACGCAAGTGAGAGAGAGCACGCGCGGAGAGACAGAGAGAGACCGCATAAAGAGAGAGGGAGAGAGAGTTAGAGCATGCGAGAGAGAGAGAGAGAGAGAGCGCATGAGAGAGAGAGAGAGCACATGAGAGAGCTCACAAAAGCGCGAGTGAGAGAACGCAAGAGCGAAACAGCGAGAGAGACAGCGCGGGAGACAGTGAGCGCAGGAGTGAGCATGCGGGACAGAGAGCAAGCGTGAAAGTGCGTGCAAGAGAGTGTGAGTGCATGAGAGAGAGAGCGGAGAAAGAGCGCGAGAGAGCAAGAACGCGAGAGATCGAGAACACAAGAGAGAGCCAGCACACAGGACAGAGATAGAGAGCACGGGAGAGAGAGCACGGGAGAGAGAGCACGGGAGACAGACAGTGCGGGGAAGAGCGAGCACACGGGACAGAGCGAGCATGCGGGACAGAGCAAGCGCGGGTGCGAGAGCGCGAGCACAACAAAGAGCAAGAGAGAGCACGAAAAAGAGAGCAAGAGCGCTCTCTCTCTCTGTCGCACGTTTTCTCTCTCCATGCACGCACTCGCTCTGTCGCACGCGCTCTCTCTCTCCACGTGCGCTCTCGCGCGCGCTCTCTCTCTGTCACGCGTTCTCTCTCTCTCCGCGCGCTCTCTCTCTTTCTGTCGCATGCTCTCGCTCTCTCTCTGTCGCACGTTTTCTCTCTCCATGCACGCACTCGCTCTGTCGCACGCGCTCTCTCGCTCCACGTGCGCTCTCGCGCGCGCTCTCTCTCTGTCACGCGTTCTCTCTCTCTCCGCGCGCTCTCTCTCTTTCTGTCGCATGCTCTCTCTCGCGCGCGCGCTCTCTCTCACTCTCCGCGCACGCGCTCTCTCTGTTGCACGCTCTCTCCACGCGTGCTCTCTCTCTCTCGCGTTCTCTCTGTCGCACGCTCTCTCACTCGCGCGCTCTCTCTCTTTCTCCGCGCGTGCGCTTTCTCTCTCTCTGTCACGTGCTCTCTCTCTCGCGCACTCTCTCTCTATCGCACACTCTCTATCGCGCGCACGCACGTGCTCTCTCTCGCTCTCTCTCTCTCTATCGTGCGCTCGCTCTCTCTCTCTGCGTGCACTCTCTCACTGTCTCTCTATGTCGCACGCTCTCTCGCTCTCCGCACGCGGTCTCTCTCTCCGTCGCACGCTTTCTCTAACTCGTGCATGCGGTCTCACTCTCCGTCGCGGGCGCTCTCCCTTGCGCGCTCTCTCTCTCTCGCATGCTCTCTCTCTAACTCGCGTGCGCGCTCGCTCTCTCTCCGCGCGCACTCTCTCTCTAGCGTGCCCGCGCTCGCTCACTGTCTCTCTCTGTCGCACGCTTTCTCTAACTCGCGCACGCGGTCTCACTCTGTCACGCGCTCTCTCTCCACGTGCGTCTCTCTCTGTCGTGGGCGCTCTCCCTCGCGCGCACTCTCTCTCTCTATCGCACGCTCACTCTCTCTGCGCGCGCTCTCTCTAACTCGCGTGCGCACTCGCTCTCTCTCCGCGCGCTCTCTCTCTTGTGCGCGTGCTCTCGCTGTCGCACGTATTCTCTCTCTCTCTCCGCGCGCGGTGTCCCTAACTCGCACGAGAGAGTGCGCGCACACGAGAGAGAGAGAGAGAGAGAGAGAGTGCGCGCACACGAGAGAGAGACAGAGAGTGCGCGCACGAGAGAGAGCACACGAGAGAGAGAGCGCGCGCGCACGAGAGAGAGAGAGCGCGTATGAGAGAGCGCGCCGCACGAGAGAGAGCGTGCACGAGAGAGAGCGCGCGTGCACGAGAGAGAAAGAGCGCGCGCGCACGAGAGAGAGCGCACGCGTACGAGAGAGAGTGCGCGCACGAGAGAGAGCACGCGCGCGCACGAGGGAGAGAGATAGTGCGCGCACGAGAGAGTGAGAGAGCGCGCGCGCACGAGAGAGTGAGAGCACGTGCACACGAGAGTGTGAGAGCGCGCGCACGAGAGTGAGAGCGCGCGCACGAGTGAGAGCGCGCGCACGAGAGAGAGAGCACGCGCGCACGAGAGATAGCGCGCATGCACGAGAGAG
The DNA here is from genome assembly GCF_004010195.1 of Chiloscyllium plagiosum. Lineage (NCBI taxonomy): Eukaryota > Metazoa > Chordata > Chondrichthyes > Orectolobiformes > Hemiscylliidae > Chiloscyllium > Chiloscyllium plagiosum. Next base: position 11,252,888 of record NC_057749.1, read on the forward strand.
AGCACGAACGAGGGAGAGCGCGCACGAGAGAGAGGGAGAGCACGCCGCACGAGAGAGAGAGCGCGCGCACGAGAGAAAGAGTGCGCGCAGGAGTTAGATAGAGAGTGCGTGCACGAGAGAGTGAGACACGTGCACACGAGAGTGTGAGAGCGCGCGCACGAGAGTGAGAGCGCGCGCACGAGTGAGAGCGCGCACACGAGAGAGAGAGCACGCGCGCACGAGAGATAGAGCGCGCACGAGAGAGAGGGAGAGCACGCCGCACGAGAGAGAGAGCGCGCACGAGAGAAAGAGTGCGCGCAGGAGTTAGATAGAGAGTGCGTGCACGAGAGAGTGAGTGCGCGCACGAGAGAGAGAGTGCGCGCGCAGGAGAGAGAGAGTGCGCGCAGCAGAGAGAGAGTGCACGCAGGAGAGAGAGTGCACGCAGGAGAGAGAGTGCGCGCAGGAGAGAGAGAGTGCGCGCACGAGAGAGAGCGAGAGCGCGCGCACTAGAGAGAGCGAGAGCGCGCGCGCATGAGAGTGAGAGCGCGCGCACACGAGAGCGAGAGCGCGCGCACACGAGAGAGAATGAGCGCACGAGAGAGTGCGCTCTTTCGTGCGCGCACACTCTCTCGTGCGCACACTCTAGCGTGCGCACACTCTATATCTCGCTTGCGCGCGCACTCTCTCTCTCGCTTGCGCGCGCACTCTCTCTCTCACTCGTGCGCGCGCGCACTCTCTCTCTCACTCGTGCGCGCGCGCACTCTCTCTCTCACTCGTGCGCGCGCGCACTCTCTCTCGTGCGGCGCGCTCTCTCTCTCGTGCGTGCTCTCTCTCTCTCGTACGTGCTCTCTCTCTCTCGTGCACGCGCGCTCTCTCTCGTGCGCGCCCGCTCTCTCTCTCTCTCTCTCTCGTGCACGCGCGCTCGCTCTGTCTCGTGCGCGCACTGTCCCTCTATCTCTCGTGCGCGTGCGCACTCTCTCACTCGTGCGCGCGCTCTCTCTCTCGTGCGGCGCACTCTCTCTCTCGTGCGTGTGCGCTCTCTCTCTCGTGCGCTCTCTCTCTCG
>NC_057749.1:11254430-11257677 GCF_004010195.1 Chiloscyllium plagiosum
ACGATGACACAATGACAGTTTATTTCCGCTGCCGGATGTGATTCTCCGGCAGGTGAACAGCTCCCGAAAACCAGGCATTGGCCGCTGAATTTGACACTGTCTGACAACCCCTTGAGCCTTCCGCCGTCCCGAACTCACCGGCCTTTAAGAACCCGAACAACTGCCACAAAACCAGGGCCCAATCGAGAACCTTCCACACCGCCATTGCACCCAACCATCGACTAATCGGGTCACAGGAACCACCAGCCAATCGGATCACAGGAACCACCAGCCAATCAGATCACAGGAACCACCAGCCAATCGAATCACAGGAACCACCAGCCAATCGGATCATAGGAACCACCAGCCAATCGGATTATCTTGTGATGAAGGGGCGGTCCTACCTTTTCCAACAAAAACAAAAACTGAAACCGAAACCAACAGCAGAAACGGGAAGAGAAATTGCTGGAAAATGTCTGTGGAGTGAAATCAAAGGTAACGTTTCGGGTCGTATGACTCTTGTTCAGTTTTTGAGTTCTGAGGATCGGTTCAGCTTCTCCAGCGCTTTTTGTTTTCATTTCTGATTTAAAGCATCTATAGTTCTTTCAGTTTTTATTTAGAAACTCAGCAATTACAGTCATAGAGATGTACAGCACGGAAACAGACCCTTCGGTCCCACTCGTCCACGCTGACCAGATATCCTAAATTAATCTAGACCCATTCGCCAGTTTCAGTAGCATCTGTAGAGAGAAAATAAATTCATGTTTCGGGTTCAGAGACTTTGTTTTCAATATGCCTACAGTGTGGAGGCAGACCACTCAACCCATCCTCCAAAGGGTTTCCCACCCAGACCCAACCTCCTAACCTATCCCTAGGAGAAGGTGAGGACTGTAGATGCCGGAGATGAGAGTTAAGTGTGGTGCTGGAAAAACAACAGGGCAGGTTGCATCTGAGGAGCAGGAGAATCGACGTTTCGGGCATAAGCCCTTCAGGAACCCATTCCTGATGAAGGGCTTATGCCCGAAATATTGATTCTCCCGCTCCTCGGATGCTGCCTGAAATGCTGTGCTTTTCCAGCACCACACTCTCAACTCCTACCCTTAACCCTACATACCCTGTAACCCTACATTTCCCATGGCTTACAAACCTAACCTGCATATCCCTGGACACTATGGGCAATTTACCATTGCCAACTGTGAGAGGAAACCAGAGCACCCATATGGACACAGGGAGAATGTACAAACTCCACACACCTGAGGGTGGAATTGAACTCAAGTCCCTCATACTGTGAGGCAACAGTGCTATCTATCGTGTAACCTTCTGAACGTGACTGTGAGAATGGCTGAGTTTCTCCAGCCTTGGCAGTATTTTGTTTTTAAGTATTAAGGGTAAGCAGAATCTATAAGTATATATAGGTGGAGACAGATAGATTCTTGTTAAGCAAGAGAATTTTTTTTATTTCAAAAATATACTTTATTCATAAAATTATTTAGATATCTATACAATTGGGATGCTATTCATACGTATACATTCCTTTTCTTTACATATAGAGATCGGACTTAATCATTTGTATGTACAGACATTGACTATTCAGATATTTAGCTGAGATGTCAGCGGAGCCTGATTACTGAGTGGGCCCCCTGTTCTTGGGCAGGCAGATGTTACACAGTGGTCTTTCCCCACCGCGCCTTGGCGGCAGCTGCCCCAAGCTTCAGCGCATCCCTCAACATGTAGTCCTGGACCTTGGAATGTGCCAGTCCGCAACATTCAGTCGGGGTCAGCTCCTTCAGCTGGATGATCAACAGATTTTGCACAGACCAAAGAGCGTCTTTGACCGAGTTGATGATCCTCCAGGCACAGTTGATGTTCGTCTCGGTATGCGTCCCGGGGAACAGACCGTAGAGCATGGAGTCCCGCGTCACGGTGTTGCTCGGGATGAACCTTGACAAACACCACTGCATTCCTCTCCAGACTTCTTCTGCGTAGGCACATTCCAGAAGGAGGTTGTGACAGTCTCGTCCCCCCCGCAGCTGCTTCGAGGGCAGTGTGCGGTGCGGCTGAGAGTCCGGGCGTGCATAAAGGATCTCACAGGCAGAGCCCTTCTCACCACCAGCCAAGCCATGTCTTGGTGCTTGTTGGAAAGTTCTGGTGATGAGGAATTCTGCGAAATGACTTTGACAGTCTGCTCAGGGAACCGCTTGATAGGATCCGCCCTCTCCTTTTCCCAAAGGGTCTCAAGGACACTACGTGCTGACTATTTCCTGATGGACTTGTGATCAAAGGTGTTTTTCTTCATAAACTTCTCCACGAAGGACAGGTGATACGGAACGGTCCAACTACTTGGAGCGTTCCGCGGCAGCGAGGCCAGGCCCATCCTTCGCAACCCCTGGGACAGGTAGAACCTCAGTACGTAGTGACACTTGGTGTTTGCATACCGGGGATCCATGCACAGCTTGATGCAGCCACACACAAAGGTGACCATCAGGGTGGGGGTGGCATTGGGTATGTTTTTTCCCCCGTTGCCCAGATCTTTATACATGGTGTCCCTTCGGATCCGGTCCATCTTTAATCTCCATATGAAGTGGAAGATGGCCCGGGTGACTGCAGTGGCACAGGTTCTGGGAATAGGCCAGACCTAGAACATAGAACAATACAGCACAGAACAGGCCCTTCGGCCCACGATGTTGTGCCGAACATTTGTCCGAGCTTAAGCACCCATCCATGTACCTATCCAATTGCCGCTTAAAGGTCACCAATGATTCTGACTCTGCCACTCCCACAGGCAGCGCATTCCATGCCCCCACCACTCTCTGGGTAAAGAACCTACCCCTGACATCCCCCCTATACCTTCCACCCTTCACCTTAAATTTATGACCTCTTGTAAAACTCTGTTGTACCCGGGGAAAAAGTCTCTGACTGTCTACTCTATCTATTCCTCTGATCATCTATAAACCTCTATCAAGTCACCCCTCATCCTTCGCCATTCCAATGAGAAAAGGCCTAGCACTCTCAACCTATCCTTGTACGACCTATTCTCCATTCCAGGCAACATCCTGGTAAACTTCCTCTGCACCCTCTCCAAAGCTTCCACATCTTTCCTAAAATGAGGTGACCAGAACTGCACACAGTACTCCAAATGTGGCCTTACCAAGGTCCTGTACAGCTGCAACATCACTTCACGACTCTTGAATTCAATCCCTCTGCTAATGAGCGCTAATACACCATAGGCCTTCTTACAAGCTCTATCCATCTGAGTGGCAACTTTCAA
>NC_057749.1:11259522-11305421 GCF_004010195.1 Chiloscyllium plagiosum
GCACCTTTCCACAATCTGTTTCCCCATCTGTTTCTCCACATCTCTGCTGCTATTGGGGGGGCTATAGTAAACACCCAACAAGGTGACTGCACCTTTCCTATTTCTGACTTCAGCCCATACTACCTCCAGAGGCAGATCCCCCTCAAACTTCCTTTCTGCATTTCTAATTAGCAATGCCACCCCCCCTCCTTTTTTCCCACTCTCCCTAATCTTACTGAAACACCTGTAACCAGGGACCTCCAACAGCCATTCCTGTCCCACATCTATCCACGTTCCGTGATGGGCACAACATCGTAGTCCCAGGTACCGATCCACGCCTTAAGTTCACCCACCTTATTTCTGATACTCCTTGCGTTGAAGTATACGCACTTGAGCCCATCTCTGTGTCCGCAAGTAGTCCCTGTCAGTGCTACCTTCTCCACAGCCTCCCTACAGTCTTGGGCATCCTGACACACAGCTAACCTACTTGCTGGACTACAAGTCCGGATCCCATCCCCCTGCCAAATTAGTTTAAACCCCCCCGAAGAGTGCTAGCAAACCTACCTCCCAGATATTGGTGCCCTTTTGGTTCAGGTGCAACCCGTCCTGCTTGTACAGGTCCCATCTTCCCCAGATTGCAGTCCAATTGTCCAAATATCTGAAGCCCTCCCTCCTAGACCATCCTTGCAGCCATGTGTTCAACTGCACTTTCTCCCTATTCCTTGCCTTACTGTCACATGGCACCGGCAACAACCCAGAGATGACGACTCTGTCCGTCCTAGCTTTTAGCTTCCTGCCTAACTCCCTGAGCTCCTGAATGACCTCCCACCCCTCTTCCTACCTATGTCGTTGGTGCCAATGTGCACCATGACTTCTGGCTACACACCCTCCCCCTTGAGGATTCTGAAGACACGGTCCGAGACATCTCGGACACTGGCACCCGGGAGGCAACAAACCATCTGAGAGTCTCGCCCATGTCCACAGAACAACCTGTCTGTCCCTCTAACTATAGAGTCTCCTATAACTCGCGCTCTCCACCTCTCCCCCTTTCCCTTCTGGGCCTCAGAGCCGGACCTCGTGCCAGAGACCCGGTCACTGCAGCTTACCCCTGCTAGGCCGTCCCCAATGGCAGTACCTCACACCTGATGACCCCAGGTTTTTACGTGATGGAGAGCGACCATTGCTCCCATCTGCCCAGTTTCTGCCTCACTTTACTGATTGTCAGTGCAGTCTCAATCAATGTTGGTGTAGAGCAGTCTGATCCAATTGCACATTCCCTCCCCAAGGCCCATTTTGGAGAGAACATCTCTCATATACCTGTGTGATATCCTGTCAAAGGCTTTCTCCTGGTCCAGGCTGATGAGGCAGGTATCTAACCCTCTGTCCTGCACGGTGGCGATCGTATCCCTGAGGAGTGCGAGACTCTGTGATCTTCCTGTCCGGTACAGCACAAGTTTGGTCAGGGTGAATCACCGACCCCAGAGCAGACCTGAGCAGGTTGGTGATGACCTTTGACAAGATTTTGTAATCCACATTTAACAGTGAGATTGATCTCCAATTTCTGATTTCCTCCCTCACCCCCTTACGCTTGTAGATGAGGGTGATGATGCCTTTCCTCATGGATTCACTCATAGTACATGCCAGAAGCATACTGACAAACACCTCCCCCAGGTCCTGGCCAATCAAGTCCCACAGAGCAGAATAGAACTCGACCAGTAAGTTGTCGCTTCTGGGAGTTTTATTCTTTTCGAAGGACTCTAGGGCCTTGGTCAGCTCGTCCAGAGATAGTGGCTGGTCCAGCATCTCCCATGTCCTGTCATCTAAGACCTCCGTGATAGAGGACAGGAATGACTGGGAGGCCGCGCTGTCAGTTGGCTTTGTGTCATACAGATTGGCATAGAGGGATTTGTTGATCCTCATGATGTCAGCCTGAGATGATGTTACCGAGCCATCTTCCTTCAGGCTGCTGAGCACGGACCTCTCTTTGTGCACCTTCTGGAAGAAGAAAGGTGAGCACGTCTCGTCCTGCTCCACGGAGCGGACCCTGGACTGGAATATTATCTTGGAGGCCTCCAAGGCAAAGAGCAAGGCTTGCTGGCCCTTCACCTCCTGGAGGTCCTCCATGACATCGACCCCCATCATCTAAGAGAATGAAAGGTTATCAGGGGTAGCAGGAATGCAGATTTAACATTATTTCATGGCCACAGCAGGCTCAAGGGGCCTACTCCTGCTTCTCATTCAGGGATGTATGTTCATATATTTAAAACCACACAGATCATCACCAGACTCCTATCACTCAGCCAAAAACACTCATGCTGTTATTGTCCTCTTTGTTTCATAAGCTTCAATTTTAATAAATACCTTTTGGCAAGTTCATGTACATCACATGAACTTCTATTTTAATGAGGGCAAGTAAAAACCAGTGGCTTTTAACAATTCTGCATTGTCTTTAATTAATCCACATATTTTGCCAAGGCTTTTTTTCTACAAACACTCATCAATATTGGTAAATTGACTGATCTGACTGAATGCTTGAGTTCTGAAGTAATGCCCCCTCCACATACATCCACATTTTAAAACCTGAAATCCTGGGGACTAACAAACATTTTAAGTGGGAATATCAATTAAGATGGTGTACTAAATTAGACACAGGTTCATGTATCAGCTTTGTTCACCAAGTCCACTTTTCAGGGAAAGCACGGTCGAGGAGCACCATACAATAATTAATGTTGTACTGAAAGCAATAGACAATCTGTACACATTTTTGTTGCATTTCTCTTTTACAAGTGTCATAGAATTTGTCAGCAAGTTGCCAGATACTCATGAAAACTGTCCATTATATAATTTCCTATATGCAGTTATAATGTCCCCCACACTACAAGGTACCATGCACTATAATCCAGAAACCCAGAGCACAGGATGACAAGAGTCAGAAGTGCAGCCCCAAAACAGATGTGTTTTCATAACACTTGTAGATTAAATACATAAAGCATTAGAACTCAAGAACAGCCAGCCAAGGTTGCAGCCAGAAACAGATTAACAAAGCCACGGCATTTATACCTGGTTCCAAATTCCCAGCAGAGATGTCAACCTGGAGACACTTACATGCCAAAGACTCTAATACCTTCTCCTTTCCCATCCCCTCCAGAAAAGCATACAATTGATTAGACCAACAAATCACCATAATGTTAACATACAAAGCAACCAGTGCCAGTGGAAACTGAGTGGCTAAGCAAATTGCTCTTTAGTTTGGAGACCAGGAATAGGGCACCTTAAAAGCAAGATACATCAACTCAGAAGTCTCCATGCTGCAAAGATGTAACCTTTTTTCATTGAAGTCAATAAAAATGCTCCCAAGATCAATAATTTCTCCCACAAAGGGAGGGTGGAAGGAATGTTAAATAAGAGGCACAGCACTCTATTGAACACTTTTTTATTCACTTATGGGTCATGAACATTGCTGGCTAACCAGTGTTTTTACTTTCCATCCTTAGCTGCCTTTTTGGACTGCTGCAGTTCACATGCTGTAAGTTGACCCACAATGCCCTTGAGGATGGAATTCCACGATTTTGACCCAATGACAATGAAGGAACAGTGATATATTTCCAAGTCATGGGATGGTGAGGGGTGCAGGCGGTGTGTTCCCATGCATCTGTTGCCTTGTCCTTCTAGATGGAAGTGATCATGAGTTTGGAAGGTGCTGTCTAAGGATCTTTGGTGAATTTCTGCAGTGCATCTTGTAGATAATACACACTGCTGCTACGGGTGTCAGTGGTGGAGACAGTGGATGCATGTGGATGTGGTGCCGATCCATCAGGCCGGTTTGACCTGGATGGTGTCAAGGTAGTTCAGTGCTTTTGGAGCTGCACCCATCCAGGCAAGTCCAGACCTGTGCCTTTTAGATGGTGGACAGGCTCTGGGGAGTCAGGAGATGAGTTACTTGCTGCAGTATTCTTAGTCTCTGAACTACTCATAAAGTCAGTGTTTTTGGGACGAGTCCAGTTGTTTCTGGTTAATGGTAACCCCAAGGATGTTGATACTATGGATTCAGTAGTAGTAACACCATTGAATGTCAAGGGGTGGTGATTAGATTGTCTCTTATTGGAGATAGTCATTGCTGGCATTTGTGTGGTATGAATGTTGTTTGCCACTTGTCAGATATTGTCTAGATCTTGCTGTATTTGAACATGGACTGCTTCAGTTGGACTACTTCTGCCCCTTTAAGGTCATACCAATGTGGTACCAATCATATAGCGTGATGTATAATGGTTGGTTCAATGCTGAGTTATACTTTCTAACCCAGGAAGAGTGATATATTTCCAGGTCAATCTGGTGACTGGCTTAGAGGAGAAATTACAGGTGGTGGTGTTCCCATATATCTACTGTCCTTGTCCTTATGATGAAATTGATCACACTCCTGACTTGTGCCTTGTGGATTGGCTTTGGGAAGTCAGATGTTGAGTTGATCGCTGCAGTATATCCTAGCCTCTGACCTGCTCTATTGCTATTGTATAAATTCAGGGAGCTAGGGTGCAAGCTTAGAGCTAGAACAAACAGAGTTGTTACCTCTGGTTTGTTACCCGTGCCACTTGCTAGCAAGGTGAGGAATAGGGAGAGAGAGCAGTTGAACACGTGGCTACAGGGATGGTGCAGGAGGGAAGGATTCGGTTACCCGGATAATTGGGGCTCATTCTGGGGTAGGGGGACCACTACAAACAGGATGGTTTACACCTGAACCAGAGGGGTGCCAATATCATCCGGGGGAAATATGCTAATGCTCTTCGGCAGGGGGATGGGAACCATTGTACAAGAGGTTGGGAGGAGTGAGGTCATAAATAAGGTTTCAAGGTTGCAAGAGTGTACCGGCAGGCAGGAAGGTGGTTCGAAGTGTGTCTACTTCAACATCAGGAGCATCTGGAATAAGGTGGGTGAACCTGCATCATGGGTTGGTAACTGGGACTTCAATGTTGTGGCCATTTTGGAGACATGGATAGAGCAGGGACAGGAATGGTTGTTGCAGGTTCCAGGATTTAGATGTTTCAGTAAAAACAAGGAAGGTGGTAAAAGAGGGGGAGGTGTGGCATTTATAGTCAAGGACAGTATTATGGTGGCAGAAAGGACATTTTATGAGGACTCATCTACTGAGGTAGTATGGCTGAGGTTATAAACAGGAAAGGTCACCCTGTTGGGAGTTTTCTATAGGCCTCCGAAAGGTTCCACAGGTGTGGAGGAAAGGGTTGCAAAGGTGATTCTGGTTAGGAATGAAATTAACAGGGTAGTTATGAGGGGGATTTAACTTTCCAAATATTGACTGGAAACGCTATAGTTTTGAGTATTTTAGATGGGTTAGTTTTTGTCCAATGTGTGCAGAAGGGTTTCCTGACACAGTATGTAGACAGCCCAACAAGGGGCAAGGCCACATTGAATTTGATACTGGGCAATGAAATAGGCCAGGTGTTAGATTTGGAGGTAGGTGAGCACTTTGGTGATAGTGACCACAATTTGGTTATATTTACTTTAGCGATGGAAAGGAATAGGTATATACAGAGGAACCTCGATTATGGGCGGGCAGTATTTCGTTTGAATAATTGATTATTTGGTTAATCGATTCAATGCCTTTTCTCTGGAGCTCAGAGCTTTCTGTTAAGTCTGCTCTCCTGTTCAGGAGATTAGGCAGCAGCACACCACAAGCATGCCCCTGCCACCGCAACCACACACACCCCCGCCACCAGCAGACCCCCCCACCCAACCCCATGACCCACCCCCACCCCATTCGCGCCCCTCTCTCCCATCTGACCCGGCCACCCTGCCTTCCAACCCCCCCATGTGCCCCTGCCCCGTCAGCCCACTATCTGCCTACACTCCTCCCTCTGGGGCAGCCAGAATGGACACATTAAGACTGCTGCTGCTTTTGGGGAGGGTGAGTCTCAAAATAGAACACACACATACATCTTTTTATTGCAACTTTTTGACAAGTTCCACCTCTGTCCTGTGTAGAACTCCAGGGTAAGTGTGGGGAGAGACAGGTAGCGAGAGCGCGAGAGCGAAAGACAGAGAGAGAGAGAGAGAGAGACTGTTTCTCAGAAGCATTTCAGTAAGCCGGGTTCATTTTTAATCATTGGAAACAAAAGACGCGATCAGTGTTGGAAACACGTCTTTGATGTAATATTTCTATCCGGACCTTGAGATCTTCTTCAGATAACCTGAAATTCGGATAATTGATATTTGGATAATCGAGGTTCCTCTGTACCGCAGGGTAAGAGCTATAGCTAGGGAAAAGGCAATTATGATGCAATTAGGAAAGATTTAGGATGCATAGGATGAGGAAGAAAACTGCAGGGGATGGGTGCAATTGAAATGTGGAGCTTATTCAAGAAATAGCTACTGCGAATCCTTGATAAGTATGTGCCTGTCAGGCAGGGAGGAAATGGTCAAGCGAGGGAGCCATGGTTTTACTAAAGAAGCTTAATCTCTTGTCAAGAGGAAGAAGAAGGCTTATGTAAAGATGAAACATGAAGGCTCAGTTAGGGCACTTGAGAGTTAAAAGTTAGTCAGGAAGGACCTAAAGAGAGAGCTAAGAAGAGCCAGGCGGAGGCATGAGAAATCTTTGGTCGGTAGGATCAAGGAAAACCCTAAAGCTTTCTACAGATATATCAGGAATAAAAAGAATGACTAGAGTAAGATTAGGGCAAGTCAAGAACATTAGTGGAAGGTTGTGAATGGAGCCCAGGGAGATAGGAATATCTTTTATCAGCATTCACACTGGAAAAAGACACTGTCAATGAGGATACTGAGATACAAGTTTAGACAAGACGGGATTAAGGTTCATAAGGAGGAGGTGTTAGCAATTCTGGAAAGTGTGAAAATAATTAAGTCCCCTGGACCGGATGGGATCTATTCTAGGACTCTCTGGGAATCTAGGGAGGATACTGCAGAGCCTTTGGCTTTGATCTTTACATCGTCATTGTTTACAGGAATAGTGCCAAAAGACTGGAGGATAACAAATGTCCCCTTGTTCAAGAAGGGGAGGGGAGACGACCCTGGTAATTATAGACCAGTGAACCATACCTCAGTTGTTGGTAAAGTGTTGGAAAGGATAATTGATAGGATTTACAATCATCTGGAAGGAATAATTTGATTAGGGATAGTCAACATGGTTTTGTGAAGGGTAGGTCGTGTGTAACAAACATTGAGTTCTTTGAGAAGGTGACCAAACAGGTGGATGAGGGTAAAGTGATTGATGTGGTGTATATGGATTTCAGTAAGACATTTGATATGTTCTCCATGGTAGGCTATTGCACAAAATACGAAGGTATGGGATTGAGGGTGATTTAGCAGTTTGAATGATAAATTGGCTAGCTGAAAAAAAACAGAGGGTTTTGGTTGATGTTCATGCTGGAGTTCAGTTACTAGTGGTGTACTGCAAGGAGCTATTTTGGGGCCACTGCTATTTGTAATTTTTATAAATGACCTGGATGAGGGAGTAGAAGGATGGGTTAGTAAATTTGCAGATGACACTAAAGTCAGTGGAATTGTGGACAGTGCTGAAGGATGTTGTGGGTTACAGAGGGACATAGATAAACAGCAGAGCTGGGCTGACAGGTGGCAAATACAGTTTTATGCAGAAATGTGTGTGATCATTCACTTTGGAAGGAATATAGAGTACTGGGCTAATGGTAAGATTCTTGGTGATGTGGATGAGCACAGAGATCTCGGTGTCCAAATACATAGATCCCTGAAAATTGCCACCCAGGTCGATAGGATTGTTAAGAAGGCGTGTGTTCGGTTTTATTGGTAGAGGGATTGAGTTTCGGAGCCACGAGGTCATATTGCAGCTGTACAAAACTCTGGAGGTCCCTGGATGGAGATGGAGGGGTTTGGGAACTCGTGGATGGAGATGGAGGGGTCTAGGAACTCATGGATTTAGACCAACTCAACACTCACATTTTTTTACAAACCCATCGACTCCCACAGCGACCTGTATTACACCTCCTCCCACAAAAATGCTATCCCGTATTCCCAATTCCTCCGCCTCCGCCACATCTCCTCCCAGGAGGACCGGTTCCACCATAGAATACACCAGATAGCCTCCTTCTTTAAAGACTGAAATTTCTCCTCCCACGTGGTTGAAGATGCCCTCCAATGCATCTCATCCATGTCTCACACCTCTGTCCTCACATCCCACCCCTCCAACTGCAACAAAGACAGAATCCCCTGGTCCTCACATTCCGCATAAATCGCATCATCTGCCGACATTTCTGCCACCTACAAATGGGCCCCACCACCAGAGATATATTTCCCTCCCCACCCCTATCTGCTTTCCGCAAAGACCATTCCCTTTGCGACTACCTGGTCAGGTCCACACCCTCTAACAAGCCACCCTCCTGGCACCTTCCTCTGCCACTTCAGGAATTGCAAAACCTGCACCCACAACTCCCCCCTTACCTCTGTCCAAGGCCCCTAAAAGAGCCTTCCACATCCATCAAGGTTTCACCTGCACTTCCACCCATGTCATTTATTATATCCGTTGCTCCCAATGCGGTCTCCTCTACATTGAGGAGACTGGACGCCTTCTCGCAAAGAGAACATCTCCAGGACACCCACACCAATCAACCCCATCGCCCCGTGACCGAACATTTCAACGCCCCCTCCCACTCTGCTGAGGACATGCAGGTCCTGGGCCTCCTCCATCACTACTCCCTCACCACCAGACGCCTGGAGGAAGAACACCTTATCTTCCACCTCATGACCCTTCAACCCCATGGCATCAATGTGGACTTCACTAGTTTCCTCATTCCCCACCTTACCCCAGTTCCAACTTTCCAGGTCAGCACCGTCCTCATGACCTGTGCCAACTGTCAATCATCCTTCCCACTGATCCACTCCACCCTCCTCTCAAACCTATCACCTTCACCCCCACCTCCATTCACCTATTGCACTCTCAGCTACATTCTTCCCTGCCACACCCCCTCCCATTTATATCTCCACCCCGAAGAGTCCCAGCCGCATTCCTGATGAAGGTCTCTGGCTGAAAATGTCCATTTTCCTGCTCCTCAGATGCTGCTTGACCTGCTGTGCTTTTCCAGCAACACACTGATCTTATTGAATATGACTATAAGTTGCTTCAGTATCTGAGGTGTTGCAAACATTCCCAATTCTGACCTTATGATGGAGGGAAGCTCATTATGAAGCAGTTGATGATGATTAGGCTTGGGACACTACCTTCTGGAACTCTTGCAGAGATATCCTGGAGCTTAGATGATTGATCTCCAACAATCACAACCATCTTCCTCCGTGCCAAAGAAGACTCCAAACAGCAGGTGATTACAATTTAGCTAGGACTCCTTGATACCACACTCGATCGGACATGGTCTTGACATCGAAGGCTCTCACTCTCACCTCCTCTCTGGAATTCAGCTCTTGTAATGAGGTCAGGAGCTGAATGGCCCTGGCAGAACCCAAACTGGATATCCATGAGCAAGTTATTGCTAAGCAGGTGCTGTGTGATAACTGTTGATGACACCTTCCATCACTTCACTGATGATTGATAGTGGTAATTAGCTGGCTTGGATTTGTCCTACTTCGTAGGTCATGCATATACATTAGGAACTTTCCCCATTGTTAGATAGATGCCAGTGTTGCATCTGTACTGGAAGAGGTCAGCTGGGGAGCAGCAAGTTCTGGAGCACAAGTCTTCAGTATTATTGCCTGAATGATGTTAGGGTCAATAGCCTGAGCAATATCTAATATCTTCAACCATTTCTTGATATACAAATTGAATTGGCTGAAGACTGGTATCTGTAATGCTGGAAACTACTTGAAGAGGCAGACATGACTCATCTGGGAACAGAAAACAGAATTAACATTTCAGTACAGTGACCCTTCTCGACAACTGATTTCCAGCATCCGCAGTTCTTTAGTTTTTTTGAGATGGATCATCCTCTTGTCATTGAGGATGGGGTATTTGTGGAACGTGCTCCTCCAAGTTGCTCAATTGTCCACCACAGTTTACTCATTCCCCTTCACCACCATTTACGACTTATGTGGCAGAACTGCAGAGCTTGGATCTTATCTGTTGGCTGCAGGATCATTGAGGTCTGTCCATCACTTTTTGCTTATGCTATTTGGTATGCAAGTAGTCCTGTTTGATAACATTATCAGGTTGACACCTCATTTTAGGTATTCATGGTGCCTCTCCTGTCACATTCTTCTGCATTCTCCAATGAACCAGAGTTGATCCCCTGGCTTGATGGTAATGATTGAGTGTGAGGTACGCTGGACTTTAAGGTTGTAGATTGTGCTGGAGTACAATTCTGCTGCTGTTGATGATGCATTCTAGAGCTCAGAGTGATTAGGAGATAGTGAGGACTGCAAATGCTGGAAAGTTAGATTTGATAAAAAGAGGTGCTCAAAAAAGCACAGCAAGTCAGGCAGCATCCAAGGAGCAGGAGAGTCAACTTTTCAGGCAGGACCCTTCATCAGGACTGGGGAGGGGGAAAGAGAACTGAGAGATAAATGGTGGGGGTGGGGGTGGGGGTGGGGGTGGGGTAGGCTAAGTGGGATGGTGATAGATGGATGCAGGTGGAAGGTGATTGTAATAGGTTAGTGGGAAGGGTGGAACAGAGAGGTGGGAAAGAAGATGGAGAGGTAGGTCAGGTCAGGAGGGCAGTGCCAAGACATTCTGGGCCTCCTCCACTGCCTAAACTGGAGAAAGAGCACCTCGTCTCAAGACCAAATCAAATGTATGTCTCACACACTAGGCCATCAGAAGCCAAGAAACCAGAGAACTGCACAAAATCATGGGACATTTTATTCAATAAAAACAAACCTTGGTTTTTGGTTCTGTAATTACATTTACCTTTATTTCCTTCACGCAATGGTACTGAGAGCATCAGCTATGAAAGTGATTTCCACAAGTCCCTGAATCTTTGTTAGTTATAGCTAAAAATTTATATTTCACAGAGTTTCATTAAACTACAGATAAATACTAAAATTGGATTAACTATGTTTCATACTTGTACAGAATTCTTTCCAGTCCAGAACATGAACATTGAAGCTTTAATTATTTATTTTAAATAGCTCCTAATGATAGGTTTCTCTCAATGTTTTTCACTGTTGACAATCATCCATTAAACATAAAGGATGGAAAGTTAAAATTCCTCTTCGGCCCTAATTTTACGCATTTGCTGCAGACACTTCATTTTCTCTATAGTTGCAGCCAAAGAGTGTTCACCATGTACCTTGCTGTCTCTTGTTTGGACAGTCACCGAACGATTTACTTTTTCCTTTTCCCCGACCACTACAGGCAGAGAGATTTTACAAAAAATTACTCAATTTCCAGTCTAGGTCACTGATGATGCAACAAAATTTCTGCAGCAAACATTTAAACAAATCAAGACAGAGTGTAGGTTCCAGTGTTCAAGGGTGATTGCATTGCCATTTCTTGCAGTAAGTAAAAGCTTTAACATAATTACTCTAGTTGATTTCATCTTCACACACACACTTGTGTAGGTCACAACTTCAAAAACCTCTACTGAATTCTACCCAATTTTATCTCCATTGTACAGGTATCCCTGATTTAACACTGCCCCATTCCATGAAAAGACTTTTGAACGTTTTTTTTATAAGCAGCCTATTTCACTGTTAGATTGGTATTTCTGGTTTTACATAGTGTATTCCTCATATCAGCAGCCCTGATCATAGCTCGCTGGTAATCTAGTATGACGTGATCATTGGATTCAGACAAGTGGGTGAATGGAAAAGGTGGATTTCAGCTTGTGTCATTCCTGCTGGCGCCACATAGGAAGTACAACTATCAATTCAATGATTATCCGAGAAAACAATTGCTCAGATATCATACAAAGGAATCAACAGAAATATCCCAACAACCTCATATGTACACTGGTCATTTTTAATATGAAGTGCAATTAAACAACCAGTTATATGACAGAGGGAACATCATGCACTTAATTATGGAAATGAAGTTATACCAACATGGATATAATTTATATTAGCGTAGATTGACTAGCATTGATTCAGTGCGAACATATGAGTGCTGTGGTATTGTTTACAAATTATGGGATCGTAGTTGGAAACACTTACATGGTATATCCAATACCATTTTCAAACAAGTTTACTTATGCAGTATTTTTCTTACATTCAGTGGTTTACTTTACTTTGCAAGATGAACTATTATTTAAGTAATTGCTTTTTATCCTTATTGTACCTAATATGGTTGGCTAACTTGGTGCCACTGTTTAAGAAAGGTAGTAAGGAAATGCCAGACAACTAGAGACCGGTGAGCCTGACATCGGGAGTAGACAAGTTTTGGAGGACATTGTGAAGGACGGGATTTACATGTATTTGGAAAGGCAAGGACTGATTGGGGATAGTCAACTTGGCTTTGTGCATGGCAAATCATAACTCACTAATTTGAGTTTTTTGAAGAGGTAATAAAGAGGACTGATGAGGGCAGAACTGTGGATGTGAGCTATATGGCCTTCAGTAAGGTATTTGATAAGGTTCCTCATGGTAAACTGCTTAGCAAGGTTAGTTCTCATGGAGTATAGAGCAGAACAACCATTTAGATATAGTACTGGCTTGAAGGCAGAAGACAGAGGGTGGTGGTGGAGGGTTACTTTTCAGACTGGAGGCCAATGACCAGTGATATGCCACAAGGATTGGTGCTGGGTCCATTGCTTTTCGTCATTTATTTGGATGTGAATACAGGAGGTATAGTTAGTAAGTTTGCAGATGACACCAAAATTGGAGGTGTAGTGGACAGCGAAAAAGGTTACTTCAGTACAATGGGATCTTGATCAGATGGTCCAACGGGCTGAGGAGGGTCAAATGGAGTTTAATTTAGATAAATGTGAGATGCTGCATTTTGGAAAGGCAAATCAGAGAATGATTCAAACACTTAATGGTAAGGTTCTGAGGAATGTTGCTGAACAAAGAGATCTTGGAGTGCAGGTTCATAGTTCCTTGAAAGTGGAGTCGCAGGTCGATAGGATAAAGGCGGCAGCATTTGGTATGCTCTCCTTTAATGGTCAGAGCATTGAGTGTCGGAATTAGGAGATCATGTCATGGTTGTACAGGACATTGGTTAGACTACTTTTGGAATGTTGTGTGCAATTCTGGTCTCCCTCTGATTGGAAGGATATCATGAAACTTGAAAGGGTTCAGAAAAGGTTTACAAGGATGTTGCAAGGGTTGGAGGACATGAGCTATAGGGAGAGCCTGAATAGACTGGGGCTGTTTTCCCTGGAGCGTTGGAGGCTGAGGGGTGACCTTATAGAGGAACCTTGATTATCCAAATGAGATGGGCAGGCAGTATTTTGTTTGGAGAATTGATTATTTGGTTAATTGATTCAATGCCTCTCCTCAGGAGTTTTCTGAAGTTTCCTGCTCGTTTCTGAGCAGACGCACACTTGTGTGTGTAAGGGACCTGCAGCATTGCAGAAACCTCCCACACCTCACCTACACCCCCCCCCCTCCCCCCCGAATCAGTTCAATGTGATTGACACAGCGAGCACTTGGTAAGTCTGTTCCCCGTTCAGACTAGGCAGTAGCACACTGTGCACGAGCCCCCATCCAACAACCACCCCCCACCCCCGACACGAACAGCAAAATCGCTGCTGCCTTTGGGAGGGGCGAGTCTCAAAATAGCATGCACACACACAACATTTTACTGCAGCTTTTTGATAAGTTCCATCTTTGTGTAGAACTCCAGGGAAAGTGTGGGGAAAGAGAGAGGGGGCGATAGGTCATTTGGAGACGCTGCCTGGGCTCCCATCCATGTCCAGGACAGTTCTCGGCAGCATTTCAATAAGCCGAATTCACTTTTAATCATTGTAAACAGAAGACATGATCAGTGTTGGTAACACCTCTTTGATGTAATGTTTCTATTGGAATTTTGAGATCTTATTTGGATAATCCGAAATTCAGATAACTGATATTTGGATAATTGAAGTTCCTCTGTGAAGGTTTATAAAATCATAAGGGGCATCAATAGGATAAATAGACAATGTCTTTTCCCTGGGGTGGAGCGAGTCCAGAACTAGAGGGCATAGGTTTAGGGGGTGAGAGGGGAAAGATTTAAAAGGGACCGAAGGGGCAACTTTTTCATGCAGAGGGTGGTGCGTGTACAGAATCAGCTGCCAGAGAAAGTGGTTGAAGCTGGTACAATTACAACATTAAAAAGGCATATGGACGGGCATATGAATAGGAAGGGCTTAAAGGGATATGGGCCAAATGCGGGCAAATGGGACTAGATTGGATTAGGATATCTGGTCAGCATGGACGAGTTGAACCGAAGGGTCTGTTTCTGTGCTGTACATCTCTGTGACTCTATATAAAAAAAAATTTCACAGTATCTTAAAGATATATGCGATAATATATAAATCATTCATACATCAAGTCATCTCATTTCGGAATGCACTGTGCTGCACCTCTCTAGTAAAGTAACTCAACTTGTACATTAGCTTTTTTGGACAAGATAATATCCAAAGGAATACAACATTAGCATTAACAGATTCCGATGAGAACCCATGATTCTCTGAAGACCATTCCAGTTAAAGTAACAATTCTGAAGAAACAAAACACTAAATAAGGGGGTACCTTTTGTTACTTTTGATTCAGTTGTGTTGTTGCAGATGGGGCAATGCTATCCTCTAGTAGCAGAAGCTTTAGAGCTGAGACACCTCCCTCCTTCCATCCCAAAATTTGCATATTGGGTACACCCTCAGCTGTTAGCCCCAACACTTAATTTTGGGAGATACACCTGTCCATCTGTCATAGAGTCATATTCTTCAGTCCATGCCAACCAAGTTTCCCAAATTAAAATTAGTCCCACTTGCCTGGTTTTAGCCAAAAATCCTCTAGACCTTTCCTATTCATGTACAGGTCCAAACATCTTTTAAATGATATAACTGTACCTGCACTGTCATTCACCTGACAGTTCATTCCACATACGAACTATCCTCTGTGTGAAAATGTCAACCCCTCAGGTCACTTTTGAATCTTTCTCCACTCACCTTAAAAATATGCCACCTAGTTTCGAGCTCCCCCACCCCCAGGAAAGGACCATTGCTATTCGCCTTATCTATGCCCCTGATGATTTAAAAATTCTCAATAAAATGTGACAGTGCTATCACTTTAATAGTTTATTTTGTCCGTTTTTTTTGAAGAGAGCTTATAAGGCAAAGATGCCAAGCTGGCTAGTTAAGACCACTTGGGTATACAGCTTGGAGTTCTTTTCTCTTTGAAAACACCCTAATGGGTGTGGCCAGCTCTCTCAGATTAGAATTTCTGGGTTTTGGTGTTTCAGTAACATCAGAACCTATTGGGGTCTCAACAGAGTTGAAAGTTTCAAGGAATGTCTCCTGACTGCTGTTCTCTCTGAATCTGCTCTTGATCACTTTTCCTCCTGGATGGGAAGACTGCATGCACGAATTTATGTCTGAAACTTGCCTGTTTGCCAAGGGACATGTTTATAGGATGTTACTATATTCTAACAGTTAATGAATAATTATTTCTGTATCTATTATTCTGTTAAGTTTCCAAAAGAGTTAAGTTATTTTAAGTTCCTTTTTGTTTAGTTGCATTTTAACCAGAGAAGTCTGACCAATTGCACTGCATCTAGAACACACACATTACATTACAGTCATACAGCTGTACAGCATGGAAACAGACCCCTAAGTCCAACTTGTTCAGGCTGATCAGGTATCCTAAATTAATCTTGACCCATTTGCTAGCATTTGGCTCATACCCTCCCCCCCAAACCTTTCCTAACCATTTACCCATCCAGAAAACTTTTAACTGTTGTAATTGTACCAGCCTCCACCACTTCCTCTGGCAGCTCTTTCTATGCATGCACCACCCTCTTGTGAAGAAGTTGCCCTGAGGTCCCTTTTAAATATTTCCCCCTTACCTTAAATCAATGGCCTCTAGTCTGGCACTCCCCATCCCCAGAGAAAAGATCTTGGTTATTCACTCTATCCACGATCCTCATTATTTTATCAACCTTTATAAGGTTATCCAAGAAATGAGATAGCTGCACCTCTGGCAATGATCTTTGCATCCTCACTCTCCACGGGAGTAGTAGCAGATGATTGGAAGGTGGCGAACTTTGTTCCTGTGTTCAAGAAAGGGAATGGGGAAATCACTGGTAAGTACAGACCAGTCAGTCTTATGTCTGTGGTTAGCAAGGTACTGGAAAGGATTCTGAAAGATAGGATTTATGACCATTTGCAAAAGCATAGTTGGATTAAAGATAGTCAACATGGCTTTGAGAGGGGCAGGTCATGTTTCACAAGCCTAATTGAGTTTCTTTGAGGATGTGACGAGACAAGTTGACAAAGGGTCAAGCAGGGGATGTGGTGTATATAGATTTCAGTATAAGGCATTAGATATGGATCCCATGGTAGGCTCATTCAGAAAAGTAAGAGGTATGGGATACAGAGAAATCTGGCTCTCTGGACACAGAATTGGCTAGATAAAAAAAAGACAGTGAGTGGTAGTGGATGGAAAGTATTTCACCTGGAGGTTGGTGATCAGTGGGGTCCCACAAGGATCTGTTCTTGGGTCTCTGCTCTTTGTAGATTTTATAAATGACTTTGATGAAGAAGTGGAAGGGTAGGTTAGTAAGTTTGCCGATGACACAAAGGTCGGTCGTGTTGTCGATTGTGTCAAGGGCTATTGCAGACTACAAGAAGACATCAGGAGAAAATGAGGACTGCAGATCAGAGTCAAAGTGTGTGTTGCTGGAAAAGCACAGCAGGTCAGGCAGCATCCGAGGAGCAAGAGAATCGGTGTTTTGAACATAAGCTCTTCATCAGGAAATCCTGATGACCAGCTGTGCTTTTCCAGCACCACACTCTTCGACTACAAGACATTGACAGGATGCAGAGCTGGGCTGAGAAGTGGCAGACAGAGTTCAACCTGGCTAAATGCAAGTGATTCATTTTGGAAGGTCGAATTTGTGGAGGAATAGCGGTCCATGAACATAGATCCCTCAAAGTTGCCCCCCCCCCAAGTTGATAAGGTTGTTAAGAAGAATATGATGCTTTCATTAACAGGGCAATTTTAGTTTAAGAGGTTTTGCTGCAGCTCCATAAAACCCTGGTTAGACCACATTTGGAGTACTGTGTCCAGTTCTGGTTGCCTTATTATAGGAAGAATGTAGATGTTTTAGAGAAGCTGCAGAGGAGATTTATCAGGATGCTGCATGGATTGGACACAAAAAAACTGATGCTGTAATACAAAATAGGCAGGCAGGAGGCTGTAAGAACACAGCAAGCCATGTAACAAGAAGGGTTAAACCCAAAATGTTGACCTCCACCTCCTGATGCTTCCTGTCGAGCCTGGATTGGAGAATAAGCCTTATGAGAGGTAGAGTTAGCCAGGGCTTTTCACACTGGAGAGAGGGAGGAAGAGAGGTGACTTGATCGAGGTTACAAGGAAATGAGAGGCATAGATAGAGTCAATAGCTAGAGGCTTTTCTCAGGGCTAAAATGACTGTCATAATTTTAAGGTGATTGGAGGAAGGTAAGAAGGGAGATGTCAGAGGTCGGTTCTTTACACAGAGTGGTGGGTGCCAGCTGTGGTAGTAGAGACAGAGACATATGGACATTTAAGCGACTGCTGGATAAGCACATGGATCGCAGTAAATTGAGGGGTGCGTAGGTTAGGCTGATCTTACATAAAGACAAATGCTTGGCACACCATCGTGGGCCGAAAGGCCTGTACTGTTTATGTTCTATAAGGTCACCCCTCGTCTCCTACGCTCCAGGGAAAATAGTCCCATCCTATTCAGCATCTTCCCATAGCTCAAACCCTCCAACCCTGGCAACATGCTCGTATATCTTTTCTGAACCTTTTCAGGTTTCTCAACATCCTTCCTCTAGCAGGGAGACCAGAATTGAATGCAATATTCCAAAAGTGGCCTAACCAAGGTCCTGTACAGCCTCAACATTACCTCCCAACTCCAAATTAAGAAAACGTTTGGGTAAAGGCTACCTTCTTAAAATATTTTGAGGGGGTCTCGTCCGGTCCATAACAAAAGTCACCCCTCAAGCTCCAGTGAAAAAAAGGCCCAGCCTTTCTTTCTAACTCAAACCCTCCAGGCCCGGCAACATCCTGGAAAACATTTTTCTGAACCCTCTCCAAAACTGTATTCAAAAACTGAATTTGATAACATCCTTGCAAAACAGGATGACCAGAACTGTACACAGTACTCCAAAACTGATCCACCAACGTCCTGTACAACCTCAACATGACGTTCCAACTCCTATACTCAATAGTTTGAGCAACGAAGACAAACGTGCAAAATACCTTAACCACCCTGTCTACCTGTGATGCAAATTTCAAAGAACTATGTATTTGAACCTTGATACTACCCAGGGCCTTAACAATAACTGCGCACGTCCTGCCCTTGTTCACTTTACCAAAATGCAATACCTCACATTTATCCAAATTAAACTTCATCTGCTACTCCTCAGCCCATCGGCCCAATTAATCAAGATCCTTTTGTAATCTTAGATAACCTTCACTGTCCATTTCACCAATTTTGGTGTCATCCACAAACTTACTAACCATGCCTCCTAAATTCCCATATATATAAATAACAAATAACAATGGACCCAACAGCAATCCCTGTGGAACACTGCTGGTCACAAACCTTCTGTCCCAAAAACAACCCTCCATCACCACCACCCTCTGAACCTTACCATCCAATCAAATCCAATTAACAAGCTTTCTCTGAATCCCATGTGATCTAACTCCAAGCACAGTTAAAAAATGAAACTTACTGTAAAGGAGGCTCTCAACCTCAATCATTCCATTCCACATTCCCAACATTACAATGCATCATACCAACTTTGTGGTACAATGGTTGACACACTGGGACACCATATGATTTACACATTTTGAATAGGGAACCTGAAGAGAATATCTCCACATCCCACAGCGAGTATGAACCAAATAGATACATTCACTGATTGTGAAAGGGACCTTTTAGGATTTGGACCCAACATGTTCAAGACCATGCAGAGGGAGGGGGGGGGGGGGGCGGAGAGAGATGTAGAAACTGGGAAAATTGGATCTTCAGAGTAAAGTGGGAGCATCAGATTTTATTTACCCAGAATGAAATTATACTGAGCAAGCTGAGAATTTTGAATCTTCTTATTCAACAATACATCAGGATCCAGATCCACATCGGCCATGAAACCTCTTTCAACAAACTCTTGACAAACCTAAAAGAAGAATGGTTAAGATTGCTTTACATAAAGATATGCGAAGACAAAGATATATCAAGTGCTACAATCAGCTCTGCTCACCCTCTGACCATACTCCTCACAGCCTGGTCCATCAGGTATTATCATAATCTGACGTGGAGACAGCCAGAATGGCCTACATTAAAACAAGAAAAAACAGTCAAAAGATTTCAACAATTAACAACTTTATCTTTCCAACTTTTGGAATTTGCCCTTTACAGGATATTATCTCAGTTTCCTATTGTTAAAATGAAATGCACAAGGCTATGCTATGGTGATTCTTGGATCATTTGTTTACTTATGGTCTTTCCCTTTCTTAGCCAGGGAACATTTAATCTTAGGACTGTCATTCTCTCCCTGACAGAGCCTAAAGCCTAAAGCTGCTTTCACCACCCCAGATTTAAATTGCTTTAATCAAACGTAACATGTAAGGGTATTCATGTAACCTATTCTGAAGTTTTCCTGACAGCAAGTCTGGTTGTTTGGATTACTGGTCTTTAAAGGAATTTTTGAAGAAGGTAAAAAGTGTTGACACATAAAAACAATGGCAGTAGCCTGTATGCTAACAATGGATAGACAGAGTGTCTCTGAAGTTGCAAAAATGTCATCTTGTAAACAGTTAGGCTTTAATCAGTCAACTTACTTCAGATAAAAGAGTTGTTGTTTCAAGGTTGGTTAATCTGTATTTCTAACTAGATACAATGTTTTTGTGGTTCACATTGTCATGCAGATTTTTTTTAAAAAACTTTCTTCAAGTCCAAGATATCCCTGAAACATTCAAAATTTTATCCAGGACATGGGAGAATGAAAGCAGATACAGATAGCAAGCCACTGGTTCACTGCACTAAAAGGTAGGTGGGAGCTTGTGCTTACGTCAAGAAGCTGGAAATGTGTTGCTGGAAAAGCGCAGCAGGTCAGGCAGCATCCAGGGAACAGGAGAATCGACGTTTCGGGCATAAGCCCTTCTTCAGGAAACGTCGATTCTCCTGTTCCCTGGATGCTGCCTGACCTGCTGCGCTTTTCCAGCAACACATTTCCAGCTCTGATCTCCAGCATCTGCAGACCTCACTTTCTCCTTACGTCAAGAAGACCAAATTCATGGGGAATTAAAATGAGGCTGGAGGATTCACCTTGCCTGTGCAAGAAGAACCTCTAGCAAAAATGCAGACTCTGATAAAACAAAATAAAACTTAGCACACTAAGAGCTAAGAATCATCTTGGTCAGGTCCCAGAGGATCAAACACCTACTAAAACAAATGGGCAAAAACTTAGCAGATGGGGTAAAATGCGGGAAAACGTGAAGTTGTCATGCAAGTACATCAAGTAATCAGGAAGGCAATTGGAATGTCAACCTTTATTGCAACAATTGGGAAAGTCTTGCTACAACTGTACAGAACCTTTTTGAAATCACATTTGACTGTACAACATCAGCCTCCTCCTTTAAGAAGAAATGTACAAGCATTGAAAGCAGTTCAGATTTTTTTTATTCATTCACAGGATGTGGACCTTCCTGGCTAAACCAGCATTTATTGCCCACCCCTAATTGCCCAGAGGGCAGTTAAGAGTCAACCACATTGTTTTGGGCTTGGAGTCATGTGTAGGCCAGGTAAGGTTAACAGATTTCCTTCCCTAAAGGACATAAGTGAAGCAAATGGGTTTTTCCTGACAATCAATAATGGCTTCATGGTCATCATTAGACTCTTAATACTAGATTCATTATTGAATTCAAATTCCACCATCTGCCATGGCAGGATTTGAACCAGGTCCCCAAAACATTCGCCAAGTTTCTGGATTAAAATTCTAATGATAATACTGCTAGGCCATTGCCTTCCCATAAGACTCAGCAGTTTTGGATATATATTCATTGGAATATAGAAGTTTGAGAAGCGATCTCATTGAAATATTTAACATTCTGAAAGAGTTTGGAAGGGCAGGATGCTTCCCATGATGTGTTACAGAGAAAAATAACAACTCTCCCACTTATGACGAGGATGAGAAGTCATTTCTAACTTCTCCTCTCATTAGGCCATTAGTCTTGGCAAATTTCTGCCAGAGAGAGCAGAAGAGGGTGGATCATACAGTCTATTTAAGGCAGATTCAGATTTTTGGTCAACAGGGAGGAAAATTGAGTTCTGGCCCCAATCAGATCAGTCCTGAACTTGTAAAATGGTGATCAGACTTAATTTGTGGATAGTTAAACTGAAGTAATCAGAATGTCAAAACCGCAGAACAATGGCATGTCTTATTGCCAGATTGGAAAGAACAGACAGTCCCATTGGAGTGAGGTGAGGGGAGAAAGGACATGGTGGCAGACAATGTAACAAGCAGACCTCAAAGGGAAGGAATAGGTTCACAATTTGAAAGCGTTGAACTCAATATTGAGCCCAGAAGGTTGTAAAGTGCCTAGTTTGAAGATAAGCTGTTGCTCCTCCAGTTTTCGCTATGATCTGCTGGAACATTGCAGCATGCCGAGGACAGACAAGTGGGCATGCGAGTAGAATGCTGTGTTAAAATAATTAGCTATGGGAAGGTCAGGGTCATGCTTGAGCACAGACTGGAGATGTTCTGCAAAGCGATCACCCAGTCTGCATTTGGTTTCCCCAATGTAGAGTCACCCACGTTGGGTGCAGTGAATACAATATACAAGATTGGAGGTGGTACAGGTGAAATGCCGCTTCACCTGCAAATCCCACATTCCAATTCTTAGCCTGTAGTCCTGAAAGTTCCTGCACTCTAAATATATATGAATAAATCTAGTTTAATGCAGTGAGGTTTCTATGTCTACCATCCTTTCAGGCATTTCTAACAGATACCATTTCATTTATAAGTGGCTTTATTAAAGGTTAATAATGTTTGAACATTCAGACAATAAAGCACTTTGATGCCTCTTCCAATTTCCTTCCAGGAAACAGATATGCACAATAAGTTTATGAAATATGTTTTAAATAGCTTTGGGAACAGGTATAAAGTATAACCATATGCAGCTGAAGTGCCAGATGGATGGTGATAATCTAATATCTTGCACCTTTCCTCCAGCATCTACATTCTGCAAACTGCAAAGAACAGCTTAGATGGAAAAGTCCTGCAGTTAATTTATAAATCTCAACAGTGAGTGCAGTCATGGAACTAAGCAGGTCCTTAGTGTGGTTGACAAGATGGGATAAGGAGAGAAAAAACGAGAGTGCCTTGGAGGAAAAACATTTTAGGAGGCAGTCAGAGTTCAGACGGGTAAATTAGAAAGGCCAACAATTAAACAAATGTCACTTTTTCCCAGTGGTGGTCTGCAACGAACACTGGTTGAGAAATAAATCATTAAAAGCTCTGGTCTAATCCTGACTGACCATTTGGTGACATTTTAAATGTTTGCAATGACATTAATAATTTCGTAATAGTATGTTTACTCATATGTTGCCTTCTTTCACCCAGCAGCATTGTTGCACTCAGAATAAAACAGCTGATGATTTCAGCAGCTTAGCCACTTCTACAAGTGATAAAGTTGGATAGGATCCAAAGAGTATTTACAAGACCTCAGATATCTGACTCTCAGCTCTGGGATCCAGTCCAGCTCAGACAGATGGGACTGAAGTGTTCTTGTCTGGAAATGTTCTGTGAAATGAGAGGCAATCAAGTATAAGAATGTACAGACTAAGATTAGAAAAGCTTCATGTTCAATATGAACAGGGTGAGTGGATGGATCCTGAGAATGGGCAACATTTACAAGCGGGTCACAGGGCAGTATCAACCGGCCTTTGAAATCTGAATCAGGAATCCAATTCAATTCACGTTAAGTGACTCATTCCAGCTCTATCCAGTCCCATGCACATGACTGCCTCGAGTGGATACTTAGAATGGAGATATATACCATAAAGAGGCAGCCCTGCAGCTTCACAAGGGCTGCACTTGAGGAATTCACTCACAATGAATGGAGCTGATTCCGTAATAACACTCAAACTCTGAAACCAAAGAGGATGAGAACAGCACAATTTCCAAGTGAGACATTCACTCTGTAGCATCAGATATTTGAAACGTTACCATTTCCCAGCATAGTCTTCAGCAAGAATTGCAACCATGCGTTCCAGTGATCCCAGCACAGCACGATGAATGATAACTGGGCGGCTTTCATTTGTTCCATCTTTACTATAGAAAACAGGAAAGTGAACCAGCAACAGCATGACAAAATTAATGGCTTTTTCCACAATTTCAGGCAACCCCTCCTCAATCTCTTTATTGTCAAGCTTCTCTGAAGTCACTGATCTTACTGTGATACTGGTCAATAGGAGTCGCTATTAACTAAAAGCTCAATCAAGTCACTATTATTCATACAAACTCGAGCTACTTACATATCACTCCAAGCTGGCAACAACAGAGTAGCAGCATTCAGGCCTGGGTCATGAGCATGGATCTCATCCATTTCTTCTTTTCTTCCCCTCTTTGTTTCACCTTTGCTGTCTTATTCTATTCTGTTCTGGAAGCACTGGTCCTCTAAGAGTTTTAGGAGTATCAGTGGCAGTCCCCTTCACAGTGGACAGCAGCAGTTCCTTCCCAGAGTGTCAGAAGCCTGGGGGGGCGGAGGTGGTGGCTCCTCACCAGAGGAGTTGGCAGTCAGGGGAATAATTCCTTCTCGGAGCACAGCAGCCAGGGGGATGCGGTTCTTTCCCAAAGCGTCATCAGCCGGGCGGGGGTGCAGTTCCTCACTGGAGCGTCAGCAGGAGCATAGTTCAGTACCCAACTGCTTCGGTGGCAGCTGCGTTGCTGAGATTTGCCCAGCGCAGACATTTGGCAACAGTACAGTGGAGGTAAGGTAGCGTTAAAGAATGGAGACACCATTCCAGCAGCTGTGATGCAGATCCATACCATGGCTGGTCCTGGCTACCTGACAGCAGAGGTCGTGGTGTTCTCGCTGCACTGGCACGCAGGTTCTTGTGGCACCTGAGCCCTCCTAGACTGAAGGATGGACTTTGTGGCTTTGCTTTGCTGGTGGAGGACTCATGGTAGAGGCAGGGAAGTGATCTAGACATTGTTTCCTTTTGGCTGTTTCTTTAATTTCTGCTTCTGTTTTCAATTCTGTCTTCAATATTCTACAATGATGCCAGAGAATGGCGACTATGTATACTTTTCATTGTACTCCTGTATTCCTGTACTCAAGTACATATGACAATAAAATCTAAATCTCTAGGTACAGCATCTCATCAAATCTGATCCAACTCTAACATGTGACTTCTTATAAAAGTTGTTAAATTGATTTGTAGCAAGAGCTAACTGATCTCCTCCATGCCCAATAAAAGCCAAGGAGAGTTCCAACAGCCTAACTATTGTCCAACTTACAATCAGCATACCTAGCAAAGAGAAGAATTTGAATTGTCCAGTCTGTAAAGCTTGATCTTATATTATGTAATTACCTACAGAGTAACTGTTGCACCAGTTAACCCTACAGTGTGCAGACATTACAGATGGGAAATCAAAGACAAAATTCTGAGAAGTCACAATATCAAAGCTGTACTCACCTAACATACGCTAGGTTAAACTGAATGGGCAGCTGGAAATCCAGCTGAATTGTGGCACATTGATGGTATCGGCCTAGAGCATCCTTTATCTCAATGTCGATCTGCGGTGAATCAGAGAATTAGAAAATACATGGAAGGCTTGAGGGGATAAAAACATACTGCGTTAATACGCTATACTAACCTTTGGTCCATAAAATGCTCCATCTCCAGCACTCAGTCGCCACTGCTCATCAAATGCATTCAAACAGCACTCCAACTGCTAAACCACAAGAAATAAAAACATGAAACTCAGTATTAATTTACAGCTTATTTTACTGATACATTTGTTTAAAACTGGTCTTTCACAGAGTTCATCTCACTGGAGATCAGAAATTCATGTAGGACAATGTACATTGTCCTGATGTCAGCATCAATTTTGCTGGGACCATGAGTTAAAAACAGAATAAGTTGTCTCTACAATGTCACTCCCAAGGTGGATAGCAAGAGTGCAGAAAGGAGAGTTCATATTTATTGTGCTGCAAGAAACAGCTTCCTTTTCAATTGGGGACATGATAGCTTAGAAATGTGGAATTGGTTTTATCAAGACAGTTTTGGTTTGAAAGGCTCTCTATAAAAACTAAACACAGTCTCCTTGTTGCAAGACTGAGAAAAATAGTGATTTCATCCACATGCAGTTGATGTCAAGCCAACTCACCATCTGCACCAATTATTCTTTCCATGATTAGCCAATAGTCCAGCAACCACTTGCCTTTTCTGCCTGATTCCACAAATGCAGATCGCCCAGAAACTTTTCTGGTCGTGTGGAAAGAATGTACTGGAAACTGAAGCCAAACACTCCATACACTGAGCGGACAAAGTCCAGACATTCACTTATCTCCTCATCAATCTATAAAAGGAGAAGGAAGATAAGAATAGACACCAAATCCAAACCAATAAAGTAAAACAGAAACAGGGAGTATTGGATAAGTCAACTGCTTTTAATGGCCATTGTTTTTATTTTTCTGTATTTCCAACTGTGGACTGAAATGGGAAAAGAACTGCTTGAAAAACAAAGCAAGCAATCTGACACTCATTGTAAATACATAACCGCTGGCTCTAGCAAAGAAAGATGGTTTGCAGATGAACTGGAGCCAAAGGCGGCATACAATTGTTGATTCAGCCAGTAACAAACAGTTGTTTAATCTGCGGATCAGTGATCAGTTATCAATGAAAAAGGTCATCTTCCTAACATACCAACTGTGAGATTGGGGGAGATCTCATGTAGCTGAACTGTTTAGGGCTGTGAACAAGATAGCGAAAAGTCTTCCGATCTCCATTGGCTCAGGAGTTCTCTCTATTCTCTATAGTCAAAATGTCTTTAAGCTTGAAGAAAACCAGTTACATTATCTTCAGTTTCTGTAAGCTTTTACTTTTAACTAATACATCAAAACTTCAAAAAGTCAGCACATTCAAGTATTGTCCCCGACAATGATAGTCATCCCTTAAGGAGAATAATTTCAGATCAAAAAATAGATATTATAAAAGCATAAGATATTGGAGCAGAATTAGGCCATTCGACCCATTAAGTCTGTTCTGACACTTGAGCATGGTTGATGTGTTTCTCAACTGCATCTCATGCCTCCTTCCTGTAACTCTTGAGCTCCTTACCAATCAAAAACCTACCTATCTCTATCTTAAATACACTCAACAATTTGGCCTACACAGCCCTCTGCAGAAATGAGTTAACAGATTAACTACCCTCTGTCTGATGAAATTCCTAATCTATAGAAATTCACCAAAGACCCTCAGACAGCACCTTCTAAATCCATTATCACTTCCAACTAGAAGGACAAGAGCAGCAGATGTATGGGAACACTACCACTATCAAGTTCCTTCCAAGCCACTCACCATCCTGACTTGGAAACATATCACCGTTCCTTCTAGGTCGCTGGGTCAAAATCCTGGAATTCCCCCTCTAATGGCATTTTAGATCAACCCACAGCAAATGGACTGCAGCGGTTCAAGGCAGCAGCTCACCACCACCTTCTCAAGGACAACTACGGATGGACAATAAATGCTGGCCAGCTAACAACACCCATATCACACAAATGAATAAAGAAAAAAAAAATCTCAGTTCTAAAGTCACACCCTTCACTCGGAGGCTGTGCCCTCCAGTCCTGGTCAATCATACTAGTGAAAACGTCTTTTCCACATTGAAACTTAGAGAATACTGAGGGGCCTGGATAGAATCTAGTCCTTAATGATGGACTCTAAAATCTTACTAATGACCAAGGCCAGGCTAACTGGCTTACAGTTTCCTGTCTTCTGCCTCCCTTCCTTCTGTTACCACACGGCAGTGAATCCTTCTGTTAAATTAAATCAAACACCCGAGAAAGCTCACCTCGCCTCGTAATCTGTTAAAGCATGAGTGACAGAGTACTCCCAAATTCCACTATTTAAAGAGAATACCAATTTATTCTCTAAAAGTGAGCATTAAACAACAACTGTTAACAACACTAAATTTGCTTTATCTTAACTGCTTATTATCTGCCTCCAACGCTATACTGTTCCAATAAAACTCTTATTAAAATTACATCAACTTAATTTCAAAACCATACAGCAGCTGTTCTCTTTGAAGTCTTTCTTCCTTCGGTTGAAGATCTCTCTGGATCTTCTGCTTTCGGTTACTGCGAATATGTTTCATTTGAAAAGATCCCTTTGATAGGGAGGGTTTTGATGACAGTTACTCTGTTGATGGCAGTTACTCTGTCTGACTTTAAAAATGCCTGCCTTTTTCTACCCCCAATATCGGATCACCTCATTGGTTCGAGATTAGCAAAACAATAATTTCAAGCTCAACTGGCTTTTGGTATCCTGAGGCATAATTAAAAACTGATTGGTTAAATTCAAATTGTTGTCAAAACAGCAACCAACTCAGGTATCCATTTCACAGCCAAATGTTACATATTTTCAATTTTCCAGTACACTCCGAGACTGCTAGCTAGTCATATAACAGGTGCTTGTACAATCTCAGTGAAAAACAGCATTTACTCTCTCATAAAGAACAAAGGAAATTTACAGCCCAGGAACAGGACCTTCGGCCCCGAAAGCTTGAGCCAACCCAAATCCACTGTCTAAACCTATCCTAAGCATCTGCATTCTTCTGCTCCCCACTCACTCATGCATCTGTCCAGATGCACCTGAAATGAATTATCATGCCTGTCTCTACTACTTCTGCTGGCAACGTGTTCCAGGCACCTACCACCCTCTGTGTAAATTACTGGCTGCATGTTTCCCCTTAAACTTTTCTCCTCTCACCTTGAATGCATGACCTCTCATTGAGTCTCTCACCTTGGGAAAAAGTTTATCTCTATCCAACCTGTCCACAAACAGTCCTAACCTACTCAACCTCTCTTCATAGCTAGCACCTTTCATACCAGGCAACATCC
Organism: Chiloscyllium plagiosum; assembly: GCF_004010195.1. Taxonomy (NCBI): domain Eukaryota; kingdom Metazoa; phylum Chordata; class Chondrichthyes; order Orectolobiformes; family Hemiscylliidae; genus Chiloscyllium; species Chiloscyllium plagiosum. Next base: position 11,287,708 of record NC_057749.1, read on the forward strand.
TCGAACATTCTCTGCATCCTCTCCAAAGCGTCCACATCCTTTTAGTAATGTGGCGACCAGAACTGCACACAGTATTCTAAATGTGGCCAAAACAAAGTCTTGAACAATTTTAACATGACCTGCCAGCTCTTGTACTCCATAACCCGTCTAATGAAGGCAAGCATACCATATGCCTTCTTGACCATTCTATCCACCTGTGCAGCAACCTTCAGGGTACAATGGACGTGAACTCCCAGATCTCTCTGCTCATCAACTTTTCCCAAGGCTTTTTCACTTACTGTATAGTTCGCTCTAGAATTTGACTTCCCAAAACGCATCACCTCACATTTGCCTGGATTGAACTTTATTTGCCACTTCTCTGCCCAACTCTCCAGTCTATCTATATCCTCCTGTATTTTTTGACAGTCCTCTATGCTTTCTGTTACTCCACCAATCTTAATGTCAAACGCAAGCTTACTGATCAGACCACCAATGCCCTCTTTCAGATCATTTATGTATATCACAAACAACAGTGGCTCCAGCACTAATCCCTGTGGAACACCACTGGTCACCTTTCTCCACTTCAAGAAACTCACTTCAACTACTACTGTGTCTCTTTATCCACCTAGTTAGAACACCTTGTACAGCATGTGACGTCACTTTTTCCATTAGTTTACCATGGGGAACCTTATCAATCGCCTTACTAAAGTCCATTTATATGACATCTACATCCTTTCCTTCAACATCAACTTGGTCACTTCCTCAAAGAACTCTAGTAAGTTGGTAAGGCACAATCTCCCCCACACAAAACAATGTTGCCTATCACTGATAAGCCTATTCTATTCCAATTATGAATAGATCCTATCCTATTTGTGGGCGGCACGGTGGCACAGTGGTTAGCACTGCTGCCTCACAGCGCCTGAGACCCGGGTTCAATTCCCGCCTCAGGCGACTGACTGTGTGGAGTTTGCACATTCTCCCCGTGTCTGCGTGGGTTTCCTCCGGGTGCTCCGGTTTCCTCCCACAGTCCAAAGATGTGCAGGTCAGGTGAATTGACCATGCTAAATTGCCCGTAGTGTTAGGTATGGGGTAAATGTAGGGGTATGGGTGGGTTGCGCTTCGGCGGGGCGGTGTGGACTTGTTGGGCCGAAGGGCCTGTTTCCACACTAAGTAATCTAATCTAGTCAGTACCTTCTCCAGCAACGTTCCCACAACAGATGTCAGACTCACTGGTCTATAGTTATCTGGAATATCCCTACTACCCCCGACAGGGGAACAATATTAGCAACTCTCCAGTCCTCTGGCACTTCACCTGTGTTTAAGGATGCTACCAAGATATCTGATCAGGGCCTCAACTATTTCCTCTCTTGCTTCCCCCAGCAACATGGGATCGATCCCATCCTCTCTCCTTATGTCAACATGGTCCAGAATAAACAAACTTCTATTTCTAATCTCAACATTTATCATGTCCCTCTCCTCAGTGATGCAAAGTAATCATTCAGAATCTCACTTATTTTCTCAAGTTCAACACACAACCTTCCTTCCCTATCCTTTAGTGGACCAACTTTTTCTCTAGTTACCCTCTTGCTTCTTATATATGAATAAAAGACCTTGGGATTCTCCTTAATTTTGCTCACTAAAGTTATTTCATGACCCCTTTTAACCCACTTGATTCCTAGTTTAAGATTGGCCCTACTCTCCTGATATTCCTCCAAAGCTTGTTCTGTTCTTAGCTGCCTGGACCTTATGTGCACTTCCCTTTTCCTCTTGGCTAGTCGCACAATTTCTCCTGTCATCCATGGTTCACAAAACTTGCCTTTCCTTTCTCTTGTTTTCAAAGGAACATGCCTATCCTGCACTATCTTTAACCTATCTTTGAAAGCCTCCCACATATCAAATGTGGACTTCCCTTCGAATAGCTACCCCCAATCCACATTTCCCAGCTGCTGCCGAATTTAGATATAATTGGCCTTGGCCCAGTTTAGTACTTTTCCCTTAGGACCACTCTTGTCTTTGTCTATGAGTATTCTAAAACTTACAGAATTGTGGTTACTATTCCCAAAGAAATCCCCCATTGCAACTTCTACCACCTGGCTGGCTTATTCCCCAACACCAGGTCCAATATGACCCCTTCCCTAGTTGGACTTTGACATACTGCTCTATAAAACTTTCTTGGATGCTCCTTACAAAGTCTGCCCCATCCAGACCTCTGACACTAAGTGCATCCCACTCATTGTTGTGAAAATTAAAATCTCCCATCTTCACCACCCTGTTGCCTCTACATCTTTCCATAATCTGTTTACCTATTTGTTCTTCTATCTCATGCTCACTGTTAGGAGGCCTGTCGTACAGCCCCAACAATGTAACTGCACCCTTCTTATTTCTCAACTCTACACATAATGCCTCACTGCTCAAGCCCTCCATAGTGTCCTCCTTTAGCACAGCTATGAAATCATCCCTGACCAGCAATGTAACTCCTCCACCCCTCCCCCCCACATCCTGCCTGAAGCATCTATATCCTGGAACATTTAGTTGCCAGTCATGCCCTTCCTTCAACCAAGTCTCTGTGATCGCGATAACGTCATATTCCCATGCACCAATCCAAACCCTAAGTTCGTCTGCCTTATCCACTATATTCCTTGCATTAAAGCATATGCACTTCAGACCACCAGTTCCTTGGCGTCCATCTACTCTCTGCCTACTTTCTCCTTGATAATGCTAACTTCATGATCCTGTTCCTTACAGTCTCTAGTTTCCACCTCACTGTCTACTAGCCTTCTTTTCTGATTCCCAGCCCTGTGCCACATTAGTTTAAACCGTCCCCAACAGCAGTAGCAAAAATTCCCCCAAGGACATTAGTCCCAGTCTGGTTCAGGCATAGACCATCTAATTTGTACTGGTCCCACCTTCCCCAGAACCGGTCCCAATGTTTCACAAATCTGAACCCCTCCCTCCTACAGCATCCCTCAAGCCACGTGTTCATCCTGCCTATTCTTTCATTTCTACCCTGGCTAGCACGTGACACTGATAGCAATCTGAGATCACTACCTTTGAGGTCCTCCTCTTTATTTCTCTCCTAGCTTCCTGAATTCTGCTTTCAGGACCTCATCTCTTTTTTTACTTATATCATTGGTGCCTTATATGCACCATGACAACTGGCTGTTCACCCTCCCCTTTCAGAATGCTCTGCAATCGATCGGTTACATCCCCGAACAGAGCACCTGGGAGGTACAGTACAAGCCTTCAGCTTCAAAACATTTCTTAAATCAAGAATGATAAATTATCCATATTCCAGTCTTTTGTGATCCTCCCTGACTCCAGTGATTACTGAATGAACACCACCAATGCCTCTACAATCTCCTCAGCTACCTCCTTCAGAACACTGGGGTGTAGCCCATTCGGTCTGGGTGATATAGCCATCTTCAGATCTTTCAGCTTCCCCAACACCTTCTTCTTACTGACGGTCACTACACTCACCTCTATGCAGCCTGTCTTGAAGTTCCAGTATGCTGCTGATATTTTCCACTGTGAAAACTGATGCAAAGTACCTATTCTGTTCCCCACTACTATTTCTCCAGCCTCATTTTCCAGCAATCCATCAATGAGCATTCTTGCCTCTCTCTTACCTTTTAGATAAAGAAAACTCCTGCAATCTCCTTTTATACTACTAGCTACGTTGCCCTCCTATTTCATCTTCTCTCCTCCTTGATGCTCTTTTAATTGTCCTCTGTTGGTTTTCTGGCTTCCCATTAGTTTTCATCACACCCCGATCTCCCTTGTCAGTCATGATTGACTCATGCTCCCTTTAGTATGTTTCTTCTTCATTGGGATGAATTCTGCCATGCCCCAGAAACCCTTGCCATTACTACTCCACCATCTTCCCTACTGGGTTCCCTTTCCAATCAACTCAGGCCATGTCCTCGTTCATCTCTTTGTAGTTACCTTTACTCAATTGTAATACCATTACATCAAATGCAAACTTTTCCCTCTCAAACTGCAGGGTGAATTCCATCATATTATAGTCACTGCCCTCTGGGTTTCCTTCACCTTAAACACCTAATCAGGTCTGCCTCATTACGTCACCAAATCCAGAATTGTCTCTCTCTCTCACAAGCTGCTCCCAAAAACCATCTCATAGACATTCCACAAATTCCTTTTCTGGAGATCTGCTACTAATCTGATTTTCCCAGTCTACCTCCGTATCAAAGTCCCCATGGTGATTATAATAGTGCCTTTCTTACACACCTTTTCAACTCCTGATTTATTTCATCTCCTGGGGAGGTGATGGCCCAGTGGTATTATAGTGCTAGTGTTGATTCAGAGACCCAGAGAATGTTCAGGGGATCTGGGCTTGAATCCCACCATTAGATTCAATAGAAAACCTGGATTTAAGGGTCAAATGATGGCCAAGAAACAATTGTCAGTTGTCAACAAAACCGATATGGTTCGCTAAGATTCTTTAGGGAAGGAAACTGCTGTCCTTATCTGGTCTGGCTTACATGTGACTCCAGACCTCTAGTAATGTGGTTATTCTTAACTGTCCTGTGTTATTATAGATGGGCAATAAATGCTGGCCTACTCAGTAATACCCACTTAAAATGAATGATAAAAGAAAATTCTTCCCTACATACTGACTACTGCTAAGAGGCCTGTACACAATTCCGATCAGAGGTTTTTCCCTTTATGGCTCTATCTATGTTATATATATGTATATTATATATATGTATATTATATAGAGTCGGAAGGCATAAATCTCACTTCTTGCTATTGATTTAATTCCATTTCTTACTGGAAAGGTAACCCTGCCCATCTGCCCGTCCTTTCAGTAGGACGTGTCCTTGGATACCCAGCTGTGATCCTTGCAGCCATGTCTGTGATACCCACAACATTGTACCTGCCAATTTTTAAACTGCGATACAAGTTCATTTGTCTTGTTTCATATACTCCATGCATTCAACACCCTCAGTCCAGAGGCTCACTGCCCTCTCCTTCTCATACTTGTCCCTTTACCTGCTTTGGTTGAAGTTAGATTCCTGACACTTTCACTACCCTCTGTCCTATTACTTATTCAAATTCAACTAAAGTTCAACTGTTACTCAAGTTATAAGGGGCCATATCTTATTCAGATTAAAAAGGGGAATGAGATTAGAATGTAACATTTCACTCACCTGCTCTACCATACAGAAGATGTGAGCATCATCCTGTTCGAACCGGCGTACTCTGCTTAATCCTGTTAAGGTGCCTGAAAACTCATTCCGATGAAGAACCCCAAAGTCAGCTAATCGCAAAGGGAGCTCACGCCAAGATCGTGGACGATGGTCAAACATCAAACTGAAACAAACAGTATTTTAAGCATTCTGGCACTACCGGTCTGATACGTCACTTCTCATGGGAACCAAATCTCCCATTATGTCTGAAACGGATCTATCCAAATTCACAGAGAAGATTCAGTATTGGTGTTATTGGGCTCAGTCCCCAGTATCCCACTGGTATTATGGAGCTGTTGGTATAAATTGGATATATGATGCAGAAACAGGCCTAGCTCAATCACCAATCTTAGTGAATTTGCTTTAATCAAGCCTCCTTCATCTTTCCTCATCCAAATCTACAATATGCAACTATTTTCTTCGCCCCCATGTTTGTCCTGCTTCCCCTAAAATACATAAATTATACACTCAACCACTCCCTGTGATACCTGTAAATTCTTACCACTCTTTCTGAATTCTATATTAGATTTCTTAATGACAGTCTTAGATTGACGACCTTTATTATGTGTTTCCACATAAGAGAAAACTGTCTTTTTCAAACCTCTCATAACGTTAATTGCTTCCATTTGGTTTTTGTTCAGCCTTTTTTTTTAAAAACAGAAACCCATCTGATCTCATTTTCCTGATGTCGACCCACACGTTTATTATCAACCTTATGAATGGTCTCTGTTCCTTTTCTCGTGCCTTCTTTTGCATAATGTGCCAACCACTCCGCACTCAGGACTTTTACATGATCTAGCCAGGAATTGATGCAGGTTGGGGAGACAATGGCACAGTGGTATTATCACTGGACTATTAATCCAGAAACTCAGCTAATGTTCTCAGGATCTGGGTTCAAATCCCACCACAGCAGATGGTGGAATTGAAATTAAGAATCTATGATGACCATGAAATCATAGTCAGTTGCTGGAAAAACTCATCTGGTTCTTTAATGAAATCTGCAATCTGGCCTACATGCGAATCCAGAGTCACAGCAGTGTGGTTGATTCTCAAATGTCCTCCTTAATGATATAGCAAGTCACACAGCTGTATTAATCACAAAATCTCAAAGAAATGAAACTGGACATACCACCTGACATCAACATAGGCAGCAGAAAAGACAACAGCACAAACAGCGCTGCTGACTCTGCAAAATCCTCCTTACTAACATCGGGGGGGGGGGGGCGCGGGCGAGCGCCAAAATTGAGAGTTGTCTCACAGACTAGTCAAGCAACATTAATCAAATCTGAAGAAAGCATCTTCCAAACCCATGACCACTTCCATATAGTAGTACAAGGGCAATAGATACATGGGAATACCACCAACTGCAAGTTTCCCTCCAAGCCACTCACCATCCTGACTTGGAAAATATTGCCATTTTTCAGTGTCTCTGGATAAAAATCCTGGAATTCCCTCCCTAATGGCAATGTGGGTCAACCCACAGTGTGTGGACTGAAGCAGTTCAAGCAGTAGCTCACCACCAGCTTCTCATGGGCAACTAGGGACAGGTAATAAATGCTAGCCGGTCAGCAATGCCCACATCCCACAAAAGAGTATGCAATTTCCAAATAATAAGGGTTTGTTAAATGGGCGTAACCTATAGTACAACCTTTAATATTTGTACGGAGGTCTCTTTTACCCTCTCTACTCCACCTACATTTACATCTTATCAGTGACCTCCACATTCTTTCTACTAAAATGCACTTGCTCACATTTAGTGTTGAACCTTTTTTGGCAATTATTAGCCTGTTCTGTTATAGAGGGTGTGTTCTTGTATTGCAGTATCTGACCATATGTCCACTCATCACAATTTAGAAATTGTACTTTTGATTCCAAACCTAAATTGGGAATGTATACTATGAACAGCTATCCTTGAGAAACACCATTGCTCACTGCTGGTCACTCAATATCAATCTTTTACTCCCAATTCTTGAGGTTTCTCTTGAAGCCAGTACTTCTTGTCCCCAGACTCCACTTCTCTAACCTGATTCATTAGGGTGCTATGGGTTACCCTATTGAAGGCCTTTTTAAAAATCTAGATAACTACTATGTCTACTCTGTTCAATCCTTAAATGTAAGAAAGTCTAACAAGATTTTCCCTTTCCAAATCCACACAGAGTATTCATTTTTATATATTATTTTTCTAACTAATCTCCCATTCTCTCCTTTTGTAAAGTTTCTGACCTGTTGGCCATTACTGATCTTAAGCTGTCCAGTCTAATAGTATTTCTTGAATGTGCTCTGCTTTTGGTATGCTTTCCTTTATTGGTCAGAGTACTGAGTACAGGAGTTGGGAGGTCATGTTGCGGCTGTACAGGACATTGGTTAGGCCACTGCTGGAATATTGCGTGCAATTCTGGTCTTCTTCCTATCGGAAAGATGTTGTGAAACTTGAAAGGGTTCAGAAAAGATTTACAAGGATGTTCCCAGGGTTGGAGGATTTGAGCTATAGGGAGAGACTGAACAGGCTGGGGCTGTTTTCCCTGGAGCATCGGAGGCTGAGGGGTGACCTTATAGAGGTTTACAGAATTATGAGGGGCATGGATAGGATAAATAGACAAAGTCTTTTCCCTGGGGTGGGGGAGTCCAGAACTAGAGGGCATAGGTTTACGGTGAGAGGGGAAAGATATAAAAGAGACCTAAGGGGCAACTTTTTCACACAGAGGATGGTATGTGTATGGAATGAGCTGCCAAAGGAAGTGGTGGAGGCTGGTACAATTGCAACATTTAAGAGGCATTTGGATGGGTATATGAATAGGAAGGGTTTGGAAGGATATGGGCCGGGTGCTGGCAGGTGGGACTAGATTGGGTTGGGAAATGTGGTCGGTATGGACAGGTTGGACCGAAGAGTCTGTTTCCATGCTGTACATCTCTATGACTCTATAATTACATTTGTATTCTGAAAACCCTGTGGCAGGCACTATACTTTTTTCTAAGAGAATATTAAAGAGACATTATTAATTTCAATAACTTTTATAGATTACTTTTAAAATAAAAAGATGAAATCTCTCTGGACCAGCCCCTTCGAATTTGTTTAGTTTATCGAAATTATCCTCATTTTCTCAGTTTAATTTTAAATGATGTGGAGGTGCCAGTGTTGGACTGGGGTGGACCAAGTCAGAGGTCACACCTGACGAAGGAACAGTGCTCTGAAAGCTTGTGATTTCAAATAAACCAATTGTACTATAATCCAACATTGTGTTACTTCTAATTTTAAATGCACATCTAATTGCTTAATCCATCACTTATTATGTCTACTTGTTAATTCTCCCTGATTAATTCCAAAGTGAAATCTTAATTTAAATTCCCAACATTTCTACAGTATTGCCTATGGTATTACTTGGCAAAAGTGAGGACTGCAGATGCTGAAAACCAGAGTTTAGATCAGAGTGGTGCTGAAAAAGCACAGCAGATCAGGCAGCATCAGAGGAGCAGTAAAATCAACGTTTCAGGCAAAAGCCCTGAAGATTTTCCTGCTCCTCGGATGCTGCCTGACCTGCTGTGCTTTTCCAGCACCACTCTGATCTAAACTATGGTATTATGTTGTCTGTCCCTTAGTATTGTTATGTCCATCACAGCTTTCTTCACTTTAATGATTTGGCTATAAAGTATTTGACTACTTAGCTGAATGTTCCCTGATAATTTAGATTAGATTAGATTACTTACAGTGTGGAAACAGGCCCTTCGGCCCAACAAGTCCACACCGCCCCGCCGAAGCGCAACCCCCCATACTCCTACATTTACCCCTTACCTAACAATGGCCAATTCACCTGACCTGCACATCTTTGGACTGTGGGAGGAAACCGGAGCACCCGGAGGAAACCCACGCAGACACGGGGAGAACGTGCAAACTCCACACAGTCAGTCGCCTGAGGCGGGAATTGAACCCGGGTCTCTGGCGCTGTGAGGCAGCAGTGCTAACCACTGTGCCACCGTGCCGCCCACAAAGTTTCAACTTCTTTATTTACTTTTCTTTTAACACGTTTCCTAACTTCTTTGAATTCCCCCTTATATATTCCTGTCTATGAACTTGACATGTTTCATTCATAAATTGTTCCATTATTCCTTTATTCCATCATGCAGTCTCGTTTGTGTTTAGCTTGTTCTTTACTTTCACAAGTATATATTGTTCCCTAAATTGTTGACCAAAGTTTTAGATGTTTTTCATTTGTTTGCCAATATTGCTTCTTTTTGCCAATATTGATCTTCAGCTCCATTGTTAGCCTCTTGAAATTACTTTTTATCCAATCTCTCAACCTATGTTTTCATCATAATCTTGTATATTGTCGTGATCATTAATATTTTATTATGGCCACAATTTTCTAGATATTCTCCTCCTTTTACACATCTATTCTGATGCAGGTGGTGTCAGCTGGACAGCTGGTTTGTAATGTACAGTGATGCTAACTGCACGGGTTTAAATGCTGTACAAGATAAGGTTATGAAGCGCTCACCTTGCCTGAAAGGTAGTGATCCTCAGACTAAACTATTACCAGTTATCTCTGCCAAATGAGCAGCCCTCTGGTCTGGTAAGACCATGGCAACTTTACATACTCTGGCTCATTTTGCAATTCTACATCACATTTTCCCTAATGGGGCCTTTACCTATTGATTACAAATGTACCCCATACACACAATAGGGATCTTATTCACTTCTCCTCTTTCCGTAACTTCTCTGCCGAATTAATATGAGAATTGAAATTTCCCTTAACCGTTTGCCATGATTATAAATAATTCATTGAATTATCTATATTTCTTCCTCCACTTCTGTTCCCCTATTAATGGTCTGTGGGGTATTCATGTGGTGTGTCCTTTTCACTCTATCCAAATAGATTCCATTTTGAGCTTACTGAGACATGTCTCTATTTTATTGCCATGTGTGACAATGCTGTCACTTTAAGAGATTATTTTGTTCTGGTTTTCTTTTGAAGAGAGGTTGTAAGGCAGAGATTCCAAACTAACTGAGGACAACTTGAGTAAATAGCTTGGGAGGCCCTTTTTTAAAAAAAACAGCCTGAATGGGTGTGGCCAGCTCTCAGATCCAGATTTCTGGGTTTTGGTTTGTTTCAGTAACATCAGAAGATATTGGGATCTCAAAAGAATTGGAAGCTTCAGTGACTGCCTCTTGGCTTCTACTCACTGAGTCATCTCTTGACAATTTTTCTCTCCTCGATTGGAGAGCTGTGTGCGAGAATCTGTGTCTGAACTTTCCTTTTTGCTAAGGTGTGTGTTTATGGAATGTTACTATATTGGAACAGTTAATTAATAATAATTATAGAGTCATAGAGGTCTTCAGCATACAAAGAGGCCCTTCAACCCAACTTGCCCATGCCACCCAGTTTTCACAATTGAAACTATTCCCACTTGCCTGGGTTTGGTCCATACCCTGCCATCCCTATCCCATCCATGTACTTGTCTAAATGTTTCTTAAATGACAAAATTGCACTTGCCTCCACTATCTCTGGCACTCCATTCCAGATACTCACCACCATCTGTGTGAAAAAAAATGCCTCTCTGGACCCTTCTGTATCTCTTCCCTCTCACCTTAAACCCACGTCCTCTAATTTTACACTCCTCTATCAATGGGAGAATCTGCCACCTATCTTTCTTACCTATACCTCTCATGATTTTATAAACCTATGTAAGGTCACCTCTCAGTCTCCAAGGTTCCAGTAAAAACATTCCCAGCCCATCCAAGCTCTTCTTATAATTCAAATCTTCCAGCCCAGGTAGTATCCTAGTAATACCTTTCCTAGTTTAACAATATCCTTTCTACAGTAAACCAACCAGAACTGCATGTAGTACTCCAAATGTTGCCTCACCAACATCTTCTACTTTCTTATAGCATCTGTACCCCAGAACATTGAGTTGCCAGTCCTGTCTCTCCCTCAGCCAGGTTTTTCTCCTAGTTATAATATCCCAATCCCATGTGCCCAGAGTTCATTTGCCTTACCTGTCAGGCCTCTTGCATTGGAAATAAGTATAGTTTAACCCAGACTTCCCACTGTGCTCTTGCCTGCCCTGAGATTACCAACACTGCCTTTACTGTTTAACTTGCTCTCATTAACCTCTATATTGTCCTCAATCTTCTCTTTTGTCTCCCCATTGCTTTGGATCCCAACCCCCCTCCCAGACTAGTTTAAAACCTCCCATGTGGCTCTTGCAAATCACTCTGCCAGGATATTGGTCCTCCTCCAGTTCAGGTGTAAACTGTTCCTCTTGCACAAGTCATGCCTGCCCCAGATAAAATCCCAATTATCCAAGAGTCTGAATCCATGCCCCCTGCAGCAGCTCTCAAGCCACGCATTCATCTGCCAAACCTTCCTCTCACTAACACATGGCACTGGAAGCAGTCCAGAAATTATGCCCTTGAGATCCTGCATTTTAAACTTCTATCTAGCTCCCTATAACTACTCTTCAGGTAGGAAAAGGGATGAGGTCCTATGTACAATGAACTCTGGCTGCTCACTGCACGCGCCGCCCTCCCCTCCACTTTAAGAAGTTCATGCAATCGCTCAGTTATTGTATCCATTGTTAAGTTTCCAATCTGTTAAGCTATTCTAAATTCCTCTTTCTCTGATTGTATTTTAAATACAGCATTTAAATAAAATGTGTTTTTAACTTCAAGTAGTTTGACCAGTTGTACTGCACCTGAGACTTTACATTTGCCTTTAAAATAAGAAAAAGTTAGGGTCTAGACTTCCTTAGAACATTCTTGAGGGGGTCTGATCTGATTCATAACAAACTGGGGGGGTTCTTGTTGGGCCGAAATCTATAATTCAAAATTGAGTTTAGGATTGTTGAACTCGAAGGCTGCGAGTGGCAATTGTTGGGGTCTTTTATTCCTGGTATTGAATTCAGTTGGTTTAAACAGGGTGCACCTTGTGCAGGAATAGCTCTTTTGGCCACTAAGTTTTCTCGGGTGGAAGAAGTGATTGCAAAAGTTTTACAAAAAGTGAGCAAGGCAAAGCTGTTGGAATTGGCAGACCAGGTGGAGTTGGGGTTGATTTTGTTATGCAAAAATGGGAGATAATTCTATTTTGCTCAAAAAGCACACAATCTGCAAGTCAATTTATGTAACATTTTCTAAATTCCTATTTTGGAAATAGAACCTGTCTGACTCAACAGACTCTGAATTCACATCTTTAATGCATTGTCTGAGCTGAGATGCCACTTTTTAAAAAATAAAACCCTAAGTTATCTCGAGAATGCGACCAGAAAGGAATTCTGGGATTTACATATAAATGAACTGAAACCCATTCTAAAAGATGAAGGACTTAACAGCAATCTATGTTTGTTCAACATAACGCTTCAGTTGCATGATATGTGATCGTTTGCTATACATTCTGTGCCCTATGATCCTGCTCCAAAGCTATATGATGAAGGAACAGTGCTCTGAAAGCTAGTACTAATAGACTAAGACTAAGGGTTTTAAAAATGAAGACACCTTTGGATTTTGAAGTTTTTTTTAAGGGGATGGGAAGTGTTACAATGCTGTCACTTTAAGAGATTATTTTGTCATTTTCTGGGAAAGAGGTTGGAAGGCAGAGATTCCAAACTGGCTACTGAGGACAACTTGAAAGCTTGGGAAGCCCTGGGTTTTTTTTTAAAATAGCCTGAAAGGGTGTGGCCAACTCTCTCCGATCTAGATTTCTAGATTTTGGTTTTTTTCAATAACATCAGAAGATATTGGGGCCTTAAAAGAGTTGGAAGCTTCAGTGAATGTCTCTTGGCTGCTAGTCTCTCTAAATCTTCTCAATGATTTGTTTCCTTCTGTATTGGAGAACTGTATGTGAGAATCTATGTCTGAATTTTCCTTTTTGCCAAGGAGTGTGTTGAAAGGATGTTACTATATTGGAGCATTTAGTGAGGAATAGTTACTGTATCTATTATTCTGTCAAGTTTCCAATCTGTGAAGTTATTCTGAATTGCTCTTTCTCTGGTTGTATTTTAATGAGTGTTTACATTAATGGTATTTTGCTTCCCGTCGAGTAGTTTGGCCAGTTGCACTGCATCGGAGACACTTTATACTTGCCTTTAAAATTAGAAAAAGTTAGGATCTAACCCTAACCTTCTTAAAATATTTTTGAGGGGTCAGATATGTCATCCTTTAGACTCCAATATTGCAGCAGGACTGAGCATGGGCGTTGTCCACTTACACCTGCTTTCTTTTTTATTTAGATTAGATTACATTACATTACAGTGTGGAAACAGGCCCTTCAGCCCAACAAGTCCACACCGACCTGCCGAAGCGTAACCCACCCATACCCCTACATTACTTTTTGCTTTCACTCTTTATCTTTCTTGTTTTCTTTAAAAAGTAGAGAGCGATGGGTGGAGGAGGCGGCATCCAGTGGCAGCAGTAGTGACAGCAATGTCAGGATGAGTTCCAACTCCACACCTGCCAAGGGTATCCTGGCAGCAAGCAACAGGTCCCAAGCTAACTCCCCCAGCACCGACTCACAGGCCGAGGCGAAGTCCCACGTCAGTAGCTAGACTAGCTTCCAGAACTGAAAGTGCTGGTGGTGGACTCCAACGACTGATGACTGGCAGCAGCATCTGGAGGAGCATCAGATGGGACACAGGAGATAGAGAACCCCCACAACCCCAGGCCGATGGTTCCAACTCAGAAGTTGCAACTGCGGCATAGGCGGAGGCCCACAACAGAGACCCCAGAGATCATTACATAGACTGCTCCAAAGACTGTCAAGCAGCGATGAGATGAGCAGTGGAGGAGGAACAAGATAAGGAGAGAAAGTAAAATTTTGCCACATGTTCAACATTTCAAGATGGCGCTAAAATGTGGCGACACTGTGTATAACACATGAAGTCACTTTTCACAATATTTTAAATTCATGTGACGATAAATCTAACCTAAATCTTGATGTATCGCTCCTCGTCCTTTGCAGTCAGCACCCAACTTCAACAGATAAACATAGATCCACAATGTCTGTTTGACTCCCAAGGGGATTAGAATACCAAACACTGCCTCACCATGACTCATGTTCATTATAACTGACCTCTGAACATCTCTTCCAAAAAAACATACAATTTTGAAATACTCTAATAGAAGCCCAAGTGTTTAACACATACCAATGACCTGGGCAATTCATGGGCTTCAGCGCAAATATCTCTTTCTCCACCTGAAAGCTAAACATTTTCTCATGGTAGTGCTGCCAGTGGCCAGATATTTCCCACAGGCAACTGCTGTAGATATTTGGAGATATCACTTCAGTGAATCCATGTCTATGATACTCCTCCTGTAACAGATACAGATAACAGTCAAGAACAAACTTGCATTTATTTGCACCATCTATGACATCAAGCATCCTTTATGCATGACAACTATGGAGAACTTTTGAAAGCATCATGGTTCCAAAGGTTGCAAACTACAATCCAGTAAAACCCCACAAAATAGCCATGCGATTGAAGACCACAATCTGTTACTGTCACACCATTAGAAAAATAAATATATTCAAGGGAAAAATGGAAAATATCTACGTATGACATGAGCATCACTCAAGATCAATATTCATTAACCATTCTTAATCACCCTCAGGAAGACAGCAGTGTGCCAATCTTGAACCACTTATGATCATCTCACTTAAGTATTCGTATTGTTAGGGAGGAAGTTCCAGGAATTTAACCCAGTGACAGTGAATGAAGATGATAATTCCTAGTCAGCATGGTGTGGAGTTTGGAAGATGTGAGATTTTCATGTGATGGTGTTCTCACGTATCTATTGTCCTTGTCTTTCCACATGGTAGAAGTCATTTATCGTCTTCTAAATGTACCATGCTCTCTCTCTCTCATCCTACTGGAGGGGGAAAGGCAAGGTTGCAATTTAATAAATCATCCAAAGATCAGCACCTATGACTGCATAACACTCCCTAAGAATTGAAATTGGCATTTTGTGCTCAACTCCTGAAGTGGAGTTGGAACCCATGACATTCTGATTCAGAAAGTACTATCCACAGAGACAAGCTGACATGAGACAGCCCATGCTCTTGTTCAAACGGTAGTTTTGCCACCATTTGCTTCATGTTCTCCCCATCCCCATCCCCACTTATACCACAAGGAAAGCATTGCTCCTCATGGAAGACCAGGTAGTACAAGTCCATATGTTATTTCATTGTGAAGTACCACAGCTGGAGCATATCCTGTTCACAAATAAACTAGGTCAGTGGAAATACCCAGGAATTGTATTCGCTGATCATTTTTCTTCCTTAAATCCATTAGCACAGAGGCTTTACGTTTCTGAGCAGATACCAGAGGATGATGATCTTTATACTTGGGCATGTGTTACGACAAAAGGTAAACAGCTCTGCTAATTTAAACCCAGCACACAGAGAAGCTCATTTTACACCGTAATTTGCTGTCAAATCTTCTCTTTGTATCTTCCTCTGCAGATTTTCCTCTGACGTCTTTTCTTCAGTATTCTGTTTCACAGGTCTTTCATTTGAACAGATACCTTTCGGAGAGTTATTCGGCTGCATTTATACTTGTTGGTTTTCTTGGCCGTTCTCTCTCCAGTTCAAAATGTCCGGTTTTATACATCAAAATATCGGATCATTTCATTGGTTTAATGTCATCCCAAACAGTAAAATTCAAATTCAATTGGATTGTGGTACCTGGGGCATAATTTAAACTGATTGGCCAAATTTGAATTTGTTTTTGTTCCATGGCAACACAACTCCAGCTATTTGTTTCGACCAAGCATTACATTTTTACCTTGTCCAGCACTCTGTGCTTTCAGTCATCCTTAAAATTCACACCACACCAGGTTATAGTCCAACAGATTTAACTGGAAGCACTAGCTTTCAGAGCGCTGCTCCTTCATCAGGTGGTTGTGGAGTACACAATTGTAAGACACAGAATTTACAGCAAAAGTTTACAGTGTGATGTAACTGAAATTATACATTGAAAAACACCTTGATTGTTTGTTAAGTCTCTCATCTGTCAGAAGGACCATGATAGTTTCACTTCTTTTATATGTAAATCACTAAACTTTTTTTAAAAAGTCACAACCGTCTCCAACACATTGTCTGTGACATATACATTAAAATGCTCCAAGGCCAGTACCAAACTTAATAGCTCCCTTTCGATCATGGAGTATTTCTTCTGGTGGATGTTGAGTTTCTTCAAAAAGTAACCAACTGGCAGTTCAATCCCATTATCATCTTCCTGTAACAGTACAGCTCCAACCATGTCACTGGCATCGATGGCAACTTTGAAAGGTTTCGAACGGTTTGGTGTAGCTAAAATAGGTGAGGTGGTTAACATGGGTATTATGCCTCCTGGCATTGTTCTGTCCCCTGAAACTTTGCATTCTTCTTCAGCAAGTCAGTTAACAGTGCCACTACACTGCTTAAGTTCGGAACAACTTCCAAAAGAATCCGCTTGGTCCCAAGAATCAAAGCACCTCTTTCTTCGAAGTTGGTCATGGAAATTCCTCAATGGCCTTCGTCTTTGCGTTCTGTGGGAGCAACCTTCCAAGGCTGATGTTACGTCCCAAGAACGTCACCTCTGTTTTCGTGAACTCAGTTTTGTTTAAGTTTATTACCAGTTTTGCTTCTCATACTCATTCAAAGAGTTCTGCCAACTGTACCATGTGATCTTTCCAGGACATACTAAAGATCACTACATCGTCCAAATAGACTGCACAATTTGGTAACCCAGCCACAACTCTGTTCATGAGTCTTTGGAATGTGGCAGGTGCATTCTTCGTTCCAAAGGACATCACTCAGATTTGATGTAGCCCATTTGGGGTTACAAACACAGAAATTTCTTTCTCCGTCTCTACTAAAGATACCTGCCAGTTACCAAGCATCAAGTCCAACTTGATAATGTAACTGGCTTGTCCAACTTTCGCGATACAGTCCTCCAATCTCAATACTGGATATGAGCCTGATTTTGTAACAATGTTGACCTTCCGATAATCCATGCAAAATTGTTGAGTCCAGTCTAGTTTGGAAACTAAGACAATCAACAAACTCTACTCGCTCTGGCTCAGTTCAATGATATCCACATACAGCATAGCATCACCTCCTTCTGGACCTGTCTGGCTTTGAAAGGATTAAGCCGATAGGGGTGTTGTTTTATCGGAGCAGTATTCCCTACGGCTACTTCATATACAATAGCATTAGTCCTCCCCATCTGATTCCTACATATGTCCTCACACTGCAGTAACAAACCTTTCAATTGTGTTCTGTACTCCTGAGACAGACAGTTTATAAACTATCCCATTCCTCAAGGACTTCATTTTTTAACATACTTTGGTGCGTATCAAAATTCACAACATCTGGATTTGATTCCTCACTCTGCTGGGCAGTAACTAACACCTCTGGATCAATGGTGCTGGAAGAGCACAGCAATTCAGGCAGCATCCGAGGACAGGCAAAATCGACGTTTCGGGCAAAAGCCCTTCATCAGGAATAAAGGCAGAGAGCCTGAAGCATGGAGAGATAAGCTAGAGGAGGGTGGGGGTGG
>NC_057749.1:11310981-11326405 GCF_004010195.1 Chiloscyllium plagiosum
GGGGTGGTGCCAGTGTAGTTGCGGAAGATGGATTGTTCCACATATCCTACGAAGAGGCAGTCATAGCTGGGGCCCATGCGGGTGCCCATGGCTATTCCTTTCGTTTGGAGGAAGTGGGAGGATTGGAAGGAGAAGTTGTTCAGGGTGAGGACCAGTTCAGTCAGTCGAAGGAGGGTGTCTGTGGAAGGGTACTGGTCGGTACGGCGGGAAAGGAAGAAGCGGAGGGCTTTGAGTCCTTCGTGATGGGGGATGGAGGTGTACAGGGACTGGTTGTCCATGGTGAAAATAAGGCGTTGGGGACTGGGGAAGCGAAAATCATGGATCAGGTGGAGGGCATGGGTGGTGTCCCGAACGTAGGTGGGGAGTTCTTGGACTAAGGGGGACAGGACGGTGTCAAGGTATGCGGAGATGAGTTCGGTGGGGCAGGAGCAGGCTGAGACAATGGGTCGGCCGAGGCAGTCATGTTTGTGGATTTTGGGCAGGAGGTAGAAGCGGGAGGTGCGGGGTTGTGGGACTATGAGGTTGGAGGCGGTGGATGGGAGATCCCCCGAGGTGATGAGGTTATGGACGGTCTGGGAGATGATGGTTTGGTGGTGGGAGGTGGGGTCATGGTCAAGGGGGCAGTAGGAGGAGGTATCTGCGAGCTGGCATTTGGCCTCAGCGGTGTAGAGGTCGGTGCGCCAAACTACTACCGCGCCTCCCTTGTCTGCTGGTTTGATAGTGAGGTTGAGGTTGCAACGGAGTGAGTGGAGGGCTGCGTGTTCCGAGGGTGAGAGGTTGGAGTGGGTGAGTGGGGTGGGGCAGTTCAGGTGGCACCCCTCCCCCCAGTGGGAAACTTTTCCCACAGTGCCTTTCTTTAACGACCAGCACTGTGACTTTATGTGTCCCACTTTATCACAATGAAAACACCGGAGGCCTTTCAACTCCTTTCCACCCTCCTGAGCTTCTTTGTTATCTTGTGGTGTAGGATTCTCCTTTCTCCCAACTTCTATATCTCACAGGACGGAATTCTGGCCAGAAGCTTGTCTTATGCACCAGTACTTATTCATCTGGATGTCAAGTTTGCTTGCTGAGCTGGAAGGTTAATTTGCAGACATTTCACTACCATACAGGGTAACATCATCAGTGAGCCTCCAGTAAAGCACTGGTGGCATAGCCCGCTTCTTATTTATGTGTTTGTGTTTAAGTTTCTTTGAGTTGTTGATGTCATTTCCTGTGATGTCACTTGCTGTTCTTTTCACAGGGGGTGGCAAATGGGATCCAAGCTAATAAAAAACAAAGAAAATTTACAGCCCAGGAACAGGCCCTTCAGCCCTCCAAGCCTGAGCCGATCCAAATGTACTGTCTAAACCTGTCGCCCAATTCCTAAGCATCTGTATCCCTCTGCTCCCCACCTACTCATGCATCTGTCCGATGCATCTTAAATGAATCTACCGTGCCTGCCTCTACTATCTCTGCTGGCAACGCATTCCAGGCACCTACCACCTTCTGTATAAAGTACTTGCCGGGTGTATCCCCCTTAAACTTTTCACCTCTCACCTTGAAAGCGCAACCACTCATTATTGAATGCTTCACCCTGGGAAAAAGCTAACCTATCTAACCTGTC
Source organism: Chiloscyllium plagiosum (assembly GCF_004010195.1). Classification (NCBI taxonomy): domain Eukaryota; kingdom Metazoa; phylum Chordata; class Chondrichthyes; order Orectolobiformes; family Hemiscylliidae; genus Chiloscyllium; species Chiloscyllium plagiosum. Next base: position 11,312,588 of record NC_057749.1, read on the forward strand.
TATACCCTTCATGATTTTGTACACCTCAATCAGGTCCCCCTCAATCTCCTTTTTTCTGATGTAACCAATCCTAACCTTCTCAACTTCTCTTCATAGCTTGCACCTTCCATACCAGGCAACATCCTCGTATACCTTCTCTGCACCCTCTCCAAAGCGTCCACATTCTTTTGGTAATGTGGCGACCAGAACTGTACACAGTATTCTAAATGCCACCAACCATGTCTTGTACAATTTTAACATGACTTGCCAGCTCTTACACTCAATACCCTGTCCAATGAATGCAAGCATACTATATGCCTTCTTGACCACTCTATCCACCTGCGCAGCAACCTTCAGGGTACAATGGACCTGAACTCCCAGATCTCTCTGCTCAGCAACTTTTCCATTTACTGTATAGTTCACTCTAGAATTAGATTTCCCAGAATTCATCACCTTACATTTGCCTGGATTGAACGCCATCTACCATTTCTCCACCCAACTCTTCAGTCTATCTATATTCTCCTGTATTCTTTGACAGTCCTCTATGCTTTCTGCTACTCCACCAATCTTCGTGTCATCTGCAAACTTACTGATCAGATCACCAATGCCCTCCTCTAGATCATTCATGTATATATCACAAACAACAGTTGCTCCAGCACTGATCCCTGTGGAACACCAATGGTCACCTTCCTCCATTTCGAGAAACTTGGTTCAATACTACTCTTTGTCTCCTGTTGTTCAACCAGTCCTTTATCCACCTAACTAAAACACCCTGCACAGCACATGATTTCACTTTCTCCATTAGTTTACCATGGGGAAACCTTATCAAACACCTCACTAAAGTCCATTCGTATGACATCTACATTCCTTCTTTCATCTATCAACTTGGTCGCTTCCTCAAACAACTCTATTAAGTTGGTACGGCATGATCTCCTCTGCACAAGACCACGTTGCCCATCACTGATAAGCCCATTCTTTTCCAAATATAAATAGATTTTATTCCTCAGTACCTTCTCCAGCAACTTTCCCAGCACTGATGTCAACCTCACTGGTCCGCAGTTACTTGGAACATCCCTGCTACCCTTCTTGTACAGGGGGACATGAGCAACTCTCCAGTTCTCCTGCACCTTACCTGTGGTTAAGGATGGTACAAAGATATCTGTCAATCTGCATGTTGATAGAATTCCGGTTGGTGTGCCATGCTTCGGGGAATTCTTGTGCGTGTCTGTTTGGTTTGTCCTAGGATGGGTGTGTTGTCCCAGTTGAAGTGGTTTCCTTCCTTATCTGTATGTAAAAATATTAGTGAAAGTGGGTCATGTCTTTTTGTGGCTAGTTGATGTTCATGTATCCTGGTGGCTAGTTTTTTTGCCTGTTTGTCCAATGTAGTCGTTGTTACAATTCTTGCACAGTATTTTGTAAATGACATTAGTTTTGCTTGTTGTCTGAATTGGGTCTTTCAAGTTCATTAGCTGCTGTTTTAGTGTGTTGGTGGGTTTGTGGGCTACCATGGTGCCAAGAGGTCTGAGTAGTCTGGCAGTCATTTCCGAGACATCTTTGATGTAGGGGAGAGTGGCTAGGGTTTCTGGAACTGGAACTCTATCACCAAACACATTGACTTGGATCCCATTTACCACCCCTTGAGAAAAAGAACAGGAAATGACATCACTACAGGAAATTACATCACCAAGCCAAGGAAACCTAAACACAAATAAAAAGCCGGCCATAACACCAGTGCTTCACCGGAGACTCACTTATGATGTTACCTTGTATGGTGATGAAACATCTGAAAATGACCCTTCCAGCTCAGCAAGCAAACTTACATCCAGAACTTCATCCTGAGCTACAGATCTTCTCAAAACTCGCGAATGTATTCCTCTGCTAGTTCTGCTGCCCTTTTCACTTTCTGAACTTTCTGTTCCTCCACATGAATTCTTATCATCTCTGGAAGTGAGTTTTTAAACTCCTCCAGCAGAATAATCTCTCTTAGAGCCTTATCGGTCTTATCTACCTTTAAGGCCCTCACCCATCTATCAAAATGACTATGTTTAATTCTTTCAAACTCAACATAAATCTGACCTGATTCCCTCTTTATGTTTCTGAACCGCTGTATATATGCTTCTGGTACCAATTCATAAGAACTTAAAATAGCCTGTTTGACCTCTTCATAATCTCTTGACTGCTCATCTGACAGCACAGCAAGTATTCCACTAGCTCTGCATACCAGTTTAGCCTGAACTAGCATTACCCATAAATCCTCAGACCACTCCATCTGCCTAGCCAATTTTTCAAATGAAATAAAGGCTGCTTCAACATCTTTCTCATCAAAATTTGGCACAGTCTTGACATATTTGTATCTATAACTGCCTTCTCTTTTAATCTCCATCCTGTTAACTTGACTTTGCTGACTAAGTCGCAACTTCTCAAGTTCAAATTTTCTTTTTGTCTCTCTCTTTCTTCTCTCCCTCTTTGCTCAGCTAAGAACCTTCTCTCTCTCTCTATCTTCTAACTCCATTTTCCTCAATTGTGATTTAACTTTTTCTAACTCGACAGGTGTGTCAGAGAAACAGACAATTCCAAGTGTTTGAGTAAATCCCTTACAATTTCAGTTTTACTTTTGTCCTTGGTTAAACTCAATTCTAGTCTCTTTGCTAATTTTAAAAGTAGGGTCTTTTCTTTCTAAACTTCCTTGGCAAATTTGGGAATAATCTTCAAACCCCATAACCCCTTGAGCAAATTTTAAGAGCCATTTCTCTCACTTTTAATTTAACCAACCACAAGTAACCAAAATTAAACAAATTGTCTCACCTACGTTATATTTAAAGATCAAGGACACTAACCAGCAAGTGTTTAAATCTACCCCAAATCTATTCAAATCTCAGACTGGATCTGTCTAAACGGTTCAAATCACAGACTAAAGCCCCCAACTTGTTACGACATGGGGTAAACCCTCTGTTAATTTAAACCCGTCACACAGAGAAGCTCACCTTGCACCGTAACCTGTTACATTCCGAGAGGCAAAGAACTGTCCCAGAGGTCACTATTTGAAGTAAAAATTAACAATTTTATTCTTTAAGTTCAAAAGAGAATATGAAGCAACTATTTACAACTCCTTTTACCTCCCACTCTACAATAATGGTCCAATAAAAACCCCGCATAAGATTTTTTTAAAATATTCAAACTTCAAAACCAGCCAGCTGTTGAATCTTTTCTTTGTATTTTCCTCTGTCATCTTTTCTTCAGTATTCTGCTTCACAGGTCTTTCCTATGAACCTTTCAGAAAGCTATTTGACTAGCATCTATACTTGTTGGTTTTCTTGGCAGTTCTCTCCTCTAACTGTTCAAAATGACTGGTTTTATACACCAAAACATCAGATCATTTCATTGGTTTGATGTCATCCCAAACTGTAAAATTCAAATTCGACTAGATTTTGGTACCTGGGCATAATTTCAACTGACTGGCCAAATTTGAATTTGCTCTCATTCCATGGCAACACAACTCCAGCTATTTGTTTTGATCAAGTGTTACATTTTTACCTTGTTCAGAACTCTGTGCTTTCAGTCAGTCCTTGGTAGCTTCCTCTCTCTTTCTTAAAGGTACAATACACCTTCATAACACGTTACCCCACTGTGTTGAGAGTGTAGTGCTGGAAAAGCACAGCAAGTCAGGCAGCATCCAATGGGCAGGAGAATCAACCAGGGAAAAGACCATGTCTATTTACCCTATCCATGCCCCTCATTATTTTATAAACCTCTATGAGGTCACCCCTCAGCTTCCAATGCTCCAGGGAAACAGCCCCAGCTTGTTCAGCCTATCTCGACAACTCAAATCCTCCAACCCCGGCAACATTCTTGTAAATCCTTTCTGAACCCTTTCAAGTTTCACAACATCCTTCCAATATGAAGGAGACTAGAATTGCACGCAATATTCTAACAGTGGCCTAACCAATGTCCTGTACAGCTGCAACATGAACTCTCAACTCCTGTACTCAGTTCTCTGACCAATAAAGGAAGGCATACCAAACGCCTTCTTCACTATCCTATCTACTGGTGACTCCACTTTCAAGGAACTGTGAACCCTGCTTTTCAAGGTCTCTTTGTTCAGCTATATATATGAAAAAAAGCATTCAATTAATACATGAATATGACCAATACCTGTATAAATGCTTTCAGCGTGTTGTAAATAAAAGCCCCTCTTGGCAGAAAGAAACAGCTCCCAGGACTGAGCTCATGGAAGAAAAACAATTCTTGCTCCTGTAAAGCACATGGAAGTACAATTAGGGTGATAAGTAATGCACAATCCAGGCAAAAACTGGTCAAAGACTCCGGTCTACATTAGGACAACAGAAACACAAAGAAACTTGTTACTTTCTTTTCCCTCCACAGTCGATGTCTATTTTCGGCAACTCATGACAGTTTACTCATACCTAAGCTTGTCTTATTGTATGCACGGTTACAACTACGGCAGCTACATTGCTAGTCCGCTCAGAGTGAGAATAGGAGACCGCCAGTATGCAAAGTAGGGGTAAATTTAAATAGGAGGAGAAAGTGAGGTCTGCAGATGCTGGAGATCAGAGCTGAAAATGTGTTGCTGGAAAAGCGCAGCAGGTCAGGCAGCATCCAAGGAACAGGAGAATCGACGTTTCGGGCATAAGCCTGAAGAAGGGCTTATGCCCGAAACGTCGATTCTCCTGTTCCTTGGATGCTACCTGACCTGCTGCGCTTTTCCAGCAACACATTTTCAGCTCTAAATTTAAATATGGGAACACTCAAAAAACAGTGCTTTTATAAGGGGGGTGGGGAAGAATTTGACTAATTGGTATTAACCTTCAACAAGTTTATTGAATAGAACCTTTTCAATAACATCAATTTCAGAGATCTTTGTAAAACGAGAAAAGGATTAAAATCAGTTTAATGATTTCATAAATGTTCAATAGCCCTTGGTCTTCAATGAGTGAAACTGCCCCAATCTGACAGAGTAGTCTGTTTATGAATGATTGCAAATAGACCGTACCTTCAGCTTATTGACCTTCCAGAATTGACCTGAAATTATCAGGATTGTTTATAACCTAGAAAAGAAAATTGTGGGAATTGAAGCATCGTCTCCCCTATTTTCTGAGGGAAGTTTTGTTTATTTATATTAAACTTTGCAAACTAATATTAAGTTGAAGATCAACAAGGCCCCAGGCCTGATGACATGCCAGAGGGTCTTAAAAAGAGGCTGCAGGGCAAGTGGGTGCTTTGGGTACAGTCTTCCAAAATTCCATAGATTTTGGAAACGTAACACAAGTTTATTCCAAATGTAACACCTCTATTCAAGAAAAGCAAGATGAAAAGACAGAAAGCAGGAGATTATGGGTTAGCCTATTTAACATCTGTCATTTGGAAGATGTTTGGACTCATCATCGAAGCAGTAGCAGTAAAATGCTCAGGAAATCGTAAAACAATTAGAGAAAATTAACCTGGTTTTGTGAAAGGGAAATAGTGATTGACAAATTGATTTGAGGATATAAGCTGGGTAGGTAAAAGGAAACCAATAGATGCGGGTATTTAGATTTCCAAAAGGCATTTGATAAGGTTCCACCTAAAAGGTAAGAACTACTCATTGTGTTGAGGTGACATATCACAGAGCACGAAAATAGACCCTTTGGTCATCCATGCCAAACAAGTTTCCCAAACTAAACCAGTCCCACTTGCCTGCATTTATGTATCCTTCTAAACATTTCCTCTTCATGTACATGTCTAGAAGTCTGTTAAATATTGTAACTGTACCTGCACCTACGACTTCCTCTGGTAGTTCATTCCACACACGAACCACACTGAAAAAGTTGATCAGGTTCCTTTTAAATTTTTCTTCTCTCACCTTAAAAACATGCCCTCCAGTTTCGAACCTATCCACCTTAGGGAAAAGTCCTTTGCTATTCACCTTATCTATGCCCCTCATGATTTTATAAACCTCTGAGGTCATCCCCTCAACTTCCTACCCTCCAGGCAAAAAAGTCTCAGCTTATCCAGACTCTCAAATTCAGAATCATACAGCATGGAAGCAGAGTCAAAGAGTCTGGTTCTGGAAAGGCACAGCCAGTCAGGCAGCACTGAGGAGCAAGAAAATTGACATTATAAGCATAAGCTCTCTGACCTGCTGTGCTTTTCCAGCATCACACTCTTCGACTCTGATCTCCTGTATTTGCAGTCCTCAATTTCTCCTAGCATAGAAGCAGACTCTTGGGTCCAATTAGTCCATGTTCACAAATATTCCCACTTGCCTGCATTTGCCCTATATCCCTCTAAACCTTTCCTGTTCATGTACTTATTCCACACACGAACCACTCTCTATAAAAATGTTTCCCGGCATGTCCTTTTTAAAACATTCTCCTCTCACCTTAAAAGTATGCCCTCTAGTTTTGAACTCCTCTATCTTAGGGAAGAGACTCTTGCTATTTACCTTATCTATGCCCCTCATGATTTTATAAATTCTTATAAGGTCACTCCTCACCCTCCCAAGCTCTGCTGGGAGGAGCTATCCAGCCTCTCCATATACCCCAGCAACATCCTGGTAAATATTTTCTGAAGCCTCTCCAATTTAATAATATCCTTCCTATAACTGGGTGACCAGAACTGTACACAGTACTCCAGAAGAGGCCTTACCATCATCCTGTACAACCTCAACATGACAACCCAACTCCTATACTCAGAGTTCTGACCAATGAAGGAAAATGTGCTAATCACTTTCTTCATGCAAAGAATTATGTACCGGAGCCCTTAGGTCTGTCTGTTTGACAACACAACTCAGGGTCGTATCATTATTGTATAAACCCTGACCTTGTTTGTATTAACAAAATGTAATACTTCACAGTTATCTAAATTAAACTCCAAAGCCCACTGACCCATTTGATCAAGGACTATTTGTAATCTCAGATAATAATCTTTACTGTCCATTATACCATCAATTTTCATGTCATCTGCAAATTTACTAACTAATCCCCTATACTCTCACCCAAATCATTTGTATAAATAATAAACAAAAGTGGACCCAGCACTTATCACTGTGGAACATTGCTGGTCACAGGCCTCTAGTCTGAAAAACAACTCTCACCACCACTCTCTGTCTCCTGCTGTTAAGCCAATTTTGTATCCAGTTGACAAGCTCTCTCTGAATCCCGTGTGATCTAATTTTACTAATTAGTCTACCATACAGAATCTTATCAAAGGCTTTAAAGTCCATGTAAACAATGTCTACTGCTTTGCCCTCATCAAGTGCTTTGGTTACTTCCTGAAAAACTCAATCAAGTTTGTGAGACACGATTTCCTATGCACAAAGCCATGCTGACTATCCCTAATTTGTCCCTTGCCTCTCCAAACGCATCTAAATCCTAACTCTCCTAATCCCCTCCATCTTGTCCATAACTAATGTCAGACTCACTGGTCTATAGTTCCCAGGCTCCTCCTTACAGCCTTTCTTAAAGGCACAACATTTGCCACTTCCAGTCATCTGGCACCTCATCCATGGCTGTAGGTGATACAAGTATCTCTGCTAGGGCCCCCACAAGTTCTACCCTAAACTTTCCACAATGCCCTGGGATATACCTGATCAGATCCCAGAGATTTATCCACCTTTCTGTTTTAAGATCTCCAGCACGTCTTCTTCTGTAAATGTGAACTGTTTCAAAGACATCAATACTTATTGCTCTGAGTTGCCTTGCCTCCATGTCTTTCTCCACAGTAAAAGCTGACACAAAATAGTCACTTAGTATCTCTCTCATCTCCTGTGGTTCCACACAAATGACTTTGTTGATCTTTTAACAGGTCCTACTCTCTCTCTAGTTGCTCTATTGTCCTGAACGTACTTGTAGAATCCCTTTGGATTCTCCCTAACCCTATTTACCCTCCTAACCTCCCTCTTAAGTATACTTCTACTCCCTTTATAACCCTTTATGCATTCACTCGATTCCTTCTTTTACTTGACCAAAACCTCGATTTCTCTAGTCTTCCAGCACTCCCTTCACTTACCAGCCTTGTCCTTAACACTAACAGAAACATACTGTCGCTAGACTCTCGTTATCGCATTTTTGAAGGCTTCCCAATTTTCATCCATCGCTTTACTGGTGAACTTCCACCGCCCCCAATCAACTTTTGAAGGTTTTGTCCAATACCATCAAAATTGACCTTCCTCCAATTTAGAAATTTAATGCGTAGATCCGGTCTATCCTTTTCCATCATGATTTTGAAATTAATAGAATTATGATCACTGGCCCCAAAGTTCTCCTGTGGAAGATTAGAATGCTTTAGAAGCCAGCATGAAGGATAGAATAGATGGAGAATTAAATTTTTCATTGTAAGTAACTAACATGCTTTTAGTCAAAAGCAGAAAGCTATAGTTTACACAAATAGAACTGCGTTAGTATTTACAGAGGAACCTCGACTATCCAAACAAGATTGGTGGGCACTATTTTGATCCGATAATTGATTATTCAGATAATCGATTTTAGCATAAACAGGGGAAGCCATACAGATCTAACGCTGTGCTCTACTGAAGAATTTGTTTAAATCTATAATTTTATGGGGTCTGCCATTTAAACAAACTAATCTTTGCAGTCTGCAAATTGCAGGTTAAAATGAGAAGTAGTAAACCCTTAACATGAAATCCCAGCATTAAACAAGGTCCCAAACAGCTTCTATGATTGCATGACCATTTACAGTATCAGTTTCCAGGAACTCAGTCTCATGATTGAAAGATGGAAGCCCCACTGCGCACATGTGTTTACATTCTCGGCCTTTAATTTTAAATCAATGGCCCAGTAAAGTGCCTGGAATACTGTAAAACATTTACTTTTGCAGAGTGCTGTGTAACAACCCTAACTAAAAAATATCCAGTCGCTGATGCTTGAGCTGTTTGCGTTTCTTTGTTTTTGCCAGTGTTTTCACATGTTCTTCAGTAAAGGCAAATTAAATACACTTACCTCTTTGATGCAACCTTTTTGTGGGACTTTGAAATTTTCTTAGGATAATCCGATATTCAGATAATCGATATTCATAAAATTGAGGTTCTCTGTATTTCCTATGTTATCGCAACTTTGTACTACTGCTTTTCTGAATAAATGTAGAGATTTTCCTATGTTTGTTATAAAAAAGCTGTATTTTGAATCACTTGTTGGAGTTGTTACCTATTATGTGAATGGGCACTTTCTCCCCTTGTATGTATGCAGGAAAAATAAAGATTTGGACAAATGTCTGAGCCTTGTTTCAGATCAATAAAAGACGTCAACACTCCCCCCACCGACACGCCTCAGTAACCTGCTCTGCCTTATTTCCCAAGAGAAGGTCAAATTTTACTCCTTTTCTAGTAGGTGCATCTACATACTGAATCAGAAAATTTTGTAGTACACACTTAAATTCCTTTCCATCCAAGCCCTTAATGCTATGGCAGTCCCAGTCTATGTTTGGAAAGTTAACATACCCTACCATTACCACCCTATTATTTTAATAGATAACTGAGCTCTCCTGACAAATTTGCTTTGTAATTTCCTGCTATTAGGGGGTCTAAAGTACAATCCCAATAAGGTGATCATCCTTTCTTATTTCACAGTTCCACCCAAACAACTTCTCTGGACTACTCCCAGGAATACCCTCTCTTAGTAAAACCATTATGTCATCCCAAATCAAAAACATCACTCCCCTCCTCTCGTCTTCCTTTCTATCCTTCCTATATTGTCTATACCCTGAAACATTAATCTGTCAGTCCTGTCCATCCCTGAGCCACGTCTCTGTAATTGCTATGACATCACAGTGCCATGTTCCCAACCATGTCCTGAGTTCATCTGCCTTCCCTGTTCGGCCTCTTGCATTGAAATATTTGCAGTTTAATGTATCAGTCATACGTCATGCTCTGCTTTGTTCCACCTGCCCTGACTGTTTGACTCAATCCTTTTCCCACTTCTATCAGTCTCAGACTGATCTCTTTCCTTAACACCGCCCTGCCAGTATATTAGTCCCTTCCAGTTCAGGTGCAATCCGTCCTTCTTGTTCAGGTCACTTTTACACCAGATGAGATGTTAATGATCCAAAAATGTGAATCCTTCTCCCCTACACCAGCAACTCAGCTACATATTCATCTGCTCTATCCTCCTATTCCTACTGTCACTAGCTTGTGACAGCAGGTGTAATCCAGATATTACTACCCTCGAGGACCTACTTTTAAAATTCCAATCTAATTCCCTTCACTCTCTCCACAGAACCTTGTCCTTTTCTCCTATGTCACTAGTTCCAATGTAAAAATCGACCTCCTACTGGTCCCTCTCCCCTTTGAGAATATGCTGCACCCTCTCAGAGATATCCTTGACCTTGGCACCAGAGAGGCACCATTCTGATGTCTCATTGTCAGCCACAGAAACTGCCTCTGACTAGAGCGTCCCCATCACAATCAATCACTTGGAACCCAGCATACTCATTACATTACAGCCACTCTAGTACCAGAAAAGTGGCTATTGGTGCTACATATCCTCTGCATTTTCCAAAACAGCATACTTATTTGAGATGGGGATAGCCACAGGTGATTCCTGCACGACCTGCCTCCCTCACCTACCTTTCCTGATGGTAACCCATCTACTGGACTGTATATGTAGTTGTTCTCCCTTTCTGAAACTGTCATCCATCACATCCCCAGGCTCCTGTAAATTCCTCATTGCCTCTAACAGCCGTTCCAACTGATCCCATAGGATTTGCAACCAAACACACTTCCTGCAGCCATAATCATCAGGAGCGGTGAAATTTATAAATGAACTGTCAGAGCAAGTAGTATATGCAGGTATTATAACAACATTTAAAAGACATTTGGATAAGTACATGAAAAGAAAACATTGAGGGGAATATGAGCCAAACACATACAAGCGAGACCGGTTTAGTTTGGGAAATTTGGCCAGCAGGGACAAAGTCGTAAAGTCATTCAACACAGAAACTAGGTCTTCAGCCCAACGTGTTCATGCCAGTCAGATTTCCTAAACTAAACTAGTCCCATTTACCTGTGTTTGGCCCATATCCCTCTAAACATTTCCTATCCATGTATCTGTCCAAATGTCTTAAATTTTGTAATTATACTTGCTTCTATCACTTTCTCTGGCAGATCACGGACACAAAGTTGGTGAGAGTTGTGGAGTTGTAAGTTGCAGTGGGACATTGACAGGATGCAGAGCTGGGCAGATGTCGTCCCATTTCCCCCCCCTCAGTCAAAGCAAAACATTCAGAGACACAGAGTAGTTTTACCTCCTCCATCTTTATTCTGGGCCCTGGAAGGAGAGAGAACGATCACCCATATGCACAGAGCAATGAGTTCACAGTGTTCTCTGGAACAGCAGTTTCTCAATGAATTTTACAGGGAGGAGCATCCAAATAAGGCAACATGTATATTGACTGGGTGCCCATTACAATCAGCAAGTGTCAATAATAATGATTAAGCCATCTGCTGTTACACAATTAATAATTGACTTCACATAATGAATACTTTACACCTCGTTAAACTGACCTCACATACTGAATGCTTGCAATATTGTTAAATGGCTCTACATAATGAATGCTTTTCAACCTTGTTAACCCATTACCCTTCCTGCAGAATCCCATTGTTAACTAAGTTCTTATCTGATCTGATTCATGCTCAGCTGAACCTCTTGTTTCACAAAACTCAGAACTTAACTATTTCCCTGCCTGTTTATACCCTATACACATTTTCACTGAGAAGTGACAGACAGAGTTCAACCTAGAAAAATGTGAAGTAATTCATTTTGGAAGGTCAAATTTGAACGCAGATTGTAGTCCTCTGCCTGGACTGGAGGGGCATGTCTCCTGAAGAAAGGTTGAGGGAATTAGGGCTTTTGTCATTGGAACGAAGAAGGATGAGAGGTGACTTGATAGAGGTGTATAAGATGTTGAGAAGTATAGATAGAGTGGATTGACAGACGTTTTCATGGCAGAAACGGCTATCACAAGGGGGCATAATTTTAAGGTGATTGGAGGAAGGTTTAGGGAAGATGTCAGAGGTCAGTTCTTTACACAGAGAGTGGTGGGTGCATGGAATGCAATGCCAGCAGAATCAGATATATTAGGAACATTGAAGCAACTCTTGGCTCGGCACATGGATGATAGTACAATGTAGGGTATGTAGGTTAGCAGGGGATGGGGACAATCAAAATGTGGAGATGGTTTAAGAAACAGATATTGCGTGTCCTTGATAGATATGTACCTGTCAAGCAGGGAGGAAGTGATAAGGTAAGGGAACTGTGGAAATTGCATCTCTTGTTAAGTGGAAGAAGGAGGCTTATGTCACTATGAGAGGAGATGGTTCAGATAAGGCTATAGAGAGTTACAGATTAGCTAGGAAGGACTTAAAGAGAGAGTTAAGAAGAGCAAGGAGAGGAAATGAGCAGTCTTTAGCAAGTAGAATAAAGGAGAACCCTAAAGCTTTCTACAGGTATTTGAGGAAAAAAAGGATGACTAGGGAAGGAATAGGGCCAGTCAAAGGCAGATGTGGGAAGTTGTGTGTGCACTCTGCGGAGATTGGAGAGGTGCTAAACGAATATTTCTCATCTGTTTTCACTCAGAAAAAGGAGAATATTTACAGGAGAAGAATGAGATACGAGATATTAGACTAAAAAGGATTGAGGTTAATAAGGAAGAGGTGTTATCAATTCTAGAAGGAGTGAACATCAACAAGTCTCCTGGGCCAAATGGGATTTATCCGAGGATTCTCTGGGAAGCTAGGGAGAAGATAGCAGAGCCTTTGGCTTTGATATTTGAGTCGTCATTGTCTAGGTTTAGTTCCAGAGGACTGGAGGATTGCAAATGTTGTGCCCTTGTTCAAGAAGGGCAGCAGAGATGACCCAGGTAATTATAGACCAGTGTCTTCTGTCTGTTGTAGGAAAGGTTTTGGAAAGGATTATAAGAGATAAGATTTATAATCATCTAGCAAGCAACAATTTGATTTCAGATAGTCAACATGGTTTTGTCAAGGGCAGGTCACATCTCACAAACCTCATTTGAGGTGACCAAGCATGTGGATGAGGCTAGGGCAGTTGATGTAGTATACATGGACTTCAGTAAAGCCTTTGATTAGATTCCACATGGTAGGATGTTGGAGAAAATGCAGAGGCATGGGATTGAGGGTGATATAGCAGTTTGGATTAGAAACTGGCTTTCTGTGAGAAGGCAGCGAGTGTCGTTTGATGGAAAATATTCAACTTGGAGTCCAGTTAGTTGTGCCACAAGGATCTGTTTTGGGACCACTGCTGTTTGTCATTGTTTTAAGTGACTTGGACGTACGCATAGGTGGATGGATTAGTAAATTTGCAAATGACACTAAAGTTGGTGGAGTAGTGGACAGTGTGGAAGAATGTTACAGGTTGCGGGGCACTTGGATAAACTGCAGAATTGGGCTGAGGGTGGCAAATGGAGTTCAATGCAGCTAAATGTGAGGTGGTTCACTTTGGTAAGAACAGGAACGCAGAGTACTGGGCCAATGGAAAAATTCTTGGTAGTGTGGACGTGCAGAGGAACTTCCGTTAGCCAAACAAGTCGGGCAGGCACTATTTCGTTTGGATAATTGATTATTCGGTTAATTGATTAAATGCCTTTCCTCTGGGGCTTGAGTTTTTAAAGTCTGCTCCTCGTTCAGAAGGCAGCAGCACGCCATCCACGGGCCCCCGCCCTGCCCTAAACGCCGTCCAACACCACCTCCCCCAACCACCCTAATACCACCCCCTCCTCCCATCCCCAAAACTGCCCCAACCCCATCTCATCCCACCCCCTTCCTGTGCCCAAGCCCATCCCCCCAACCCTGCACCCCTCCTGTCCCCA
>NC_057749.1:11326441-11330737 GCF_004010195.1 Chiloscyllium plagiosum
CCGTCCAACCCCACCCCCCAAACTCTTCCAACCCTGCCCACCTCCCACACCCCAACCCTGTCTAATGCCACCCCCAAATCCCACCCAACACCACCCAACACCCTCCCCCCACACTCAGTGCCCCCAACGCTGTATAGGACAATGTTGGAGAAATTAACTGGGGAAGGGAGTTTAGGTACACCTCTCTGTAGACCTCCAGGGCAAGTGCGGGGACAGAGTGAGTACGGGAGGTCCATCATTTGGAGACGGCGCCTGTTTAATCATTTTGAACAAAAGACGCAATCAGTGTTGGAAACACATCTTTCATGTAACGTTTTTATCGGGACCTCAAGATCTCTGTCGGATAATTGATATTTGGTTAATCGAGGTTCCTCTGTGTTCAGTTAATCAATTCAATGCCTCTCCTCTGGGGCTCAGAGTTTTTCTTTAAGTCGGTTCCCCAGTCAGGAGACTGCACCACACTGCAGGTGAGCCCCCGCCCCTCACCCCAATCTAACACCCCCCCCACCCCATCCAACACCACCCCCCAACCCCGTCCCTGCCAGCTCCACTCCGGGCAGCCAGACTGTACATCAACAGTAAGACTGCTGCTGCCTTTGTGGGGTAAGTCTCTAAATAGAGTACACGCGCACGCACACACACACACAACTTTTTGACAAGTTTTACCTCTGCCCTGTACAGGACAATATTGGAGAGAATATCTGGGGAACGGGGGGTTTAGGGTTCACCACCGCATAGAACTGCAGGGACCGGGAGAGAGGGCGGGTGGTCACTCATTTAGAGATGGTGCCTGGGCTCCCATCGATGTCCAGGACTGTTCTTGGCAGCATGTCAGTGTGTCAGTGAACCGAGATCGTTTTTAATCACTGTAAACAAAAGACGTGATCAGGGCTGAAACAGCTCTTTGATGTAATGTTTCTACTGGGACCTCGAAATCTCCTTCGGATAATGTAATATTCTGATAATTGAGGTTCCTCTGTGCATAGATCCCTGAAAGTTGCCACCCAGGTTGATAGTGCTGTTAAGAATGTATACGGTGTGTTAGGTTTTATTGGTAGAGGGTTTGAATTCCAGAGCCGTAATGTCATGCTGCAACTATACAAAACGCTGGTGCGGCCACACTTGGAATATTGTATACAGTTCTGGTCGCTCCATTACAGGAAGGATGTGGAAGCATTGGAAAGGGTGCAGAGGAGATTTACCAGGATGTTGTCTGGTCTGAAAGGACGGTCTTATGAGGAAAGGCTGAGAGATTTGGGTCTGTTCTCATTAGAGAAAAGAAAGCTAAGAGGGGATTTGATAGAGACATACAAGACGATAAGGGAATTAGACAGTGAAAGTCTTTTTACGAGGATGATGATCTCAGCTTGTATGAGGGGGCATAACTACATATTAAGGGGTGATAGATTTTAGACAGATGTCAGAGGAAGGTTCTTCACTCAGAATGATAAGGGCAGGGAATGCCCTGCCTGCCAATGTAGTTAACTCAGCCGCATTAGGGAGATTTAAACAATCCTTGGATAAGCACATAGATGATTTTGGGATAGCGTAGGGTGAAGGGCTTAGATTAGTTCACAGGTCGGTGCAACATCGTGGGCCGAAGAGCTTGTTCTGCGCTGTATTCTATACCTTCTGGGAAAGGTGGAACCTGTACAAGGGCCTATACTGTTCTATTTTGTACATGCAACACTGTGAAAAACTTACCCCTCCTTACAGTGTGGAAACACGCCCTTCGGCCCAACAAGTCCACACTGTTGGCAAACATGGTGCCACTGTTTAAGAAGGGCGGTAAAGACAAGCCAGGGAACTATTGACCGGTGAGCCTGACCTCGGTGGTGGGCAAGTTGTTGGAGGGAATCCTGAAGGACAGGATGTACATGTATTTGGAAAGGCAAGGACTGATTAGGGATAGTCAACATGGCTTTGTGCGTGGGAAATCATGTCTCACAAACTTGATTTAGTTTTTTGAAGAAGTAACAAAGATGATTGATGAGGGCAGAGCAGTAGATGTGATCTATATGGAGTTCAGTAAGGTGTTCGACAAGGTTCCCCATGGGAGACTGATTAGCAAGGTTAGATCTCATGGAAGACAGGGAGAACTAGCCATTTGGATACAGAACTGGCTCAAAGGTAGAAGACAGCGGGTGGTAGTGGAGGGTTGTTTTTCAGACTGGAGGACTGTGACCAGTGAAATGCCACAAGGATCGGTGCTGGGCCCCCTACTTTTTGTCATTTACATAAATGATTTGGATACGAGCATAGGAGGGACAGTTAGTAAGTTTGCAGATGACACCAAAATTGGAGGTGTTGTGGACAGCGAAGAGGGTTACCTCAGATTACAACAGGATCTGGACCAGATGGGCCAATGGGCTGAGAAGTGGCAGATGGAGTTTAATTCAGATAAATGCGAGGTGCTGCATTTTGGGAAAGCAAATCTTAGCAGGACTTATACACTTAATGGTAAGATCCTAGGGAGTATTGCTGAACCAAGAGACCTTGGAGTGCAGCTTCATAGCTCCTTGAAAGTGGAGTCACAGGTAGATAGGATGGATTAGAAGGCGTATGGTATGCTTTCCTTTATTGGTCAGAGTATTGAGTACAGGAGTTGGGAGGTCATGTTGCAGCTGTGCAGGACACTGGTTAGGCCACTTTTGGAATACTGCGTGCAATTTTGGTCTCCTTCCTATCGGAAAGATGTGAAACTTGAAAGGGTTCAGAAAAGATGTACAAGGATGTTGCCAGGGTTGGAGGATCTGAGCTACAGGGAGAGGCTGAACAAGCTAGGGCTGTTTCCCTGGAGTGGAGGCTGAGGGGTGACCTTATAGAGCTTTACAAAATTCTGAGCGGAATGGATAGGATAAATAGACAAAGTCTTTTCCCTGGGGTCAGGGAGTCCAGAACTAGAGGAGCATAGGTTTAGGGTGAGAGGGTAAAGATCTAAGAGACCTAAGGCACAACTTTTTCACACAGAGGGTGGTACGTGTGTGAAATGAGCTGCAAGAGGATGTGGTGGAAGCTGGTAGAATTGTAACATCTAAGAGGCATTTGGATGGGTATATGAATAGGAAGGGTTTGAAGGGCTATAGGCCGGGTGCTGACAGGTGGGACTAGATTGGGTTGGGATATCTGGTCGGCATGGACAGGTTGGACCGAAGGGTCCGTTTCCATGCTGTACATCCCTATGGCTCTATGGCCCTCTGAAGAGTATCCCATCCAGACCCTATCCCTAACTAATGTTGGGCCTATGAGTCTGTTTCCATGCTGTATAACCTATATCGTAGATTTCTGAGACAAGTTGCAAACGAGCAGAAAAACAGGACTTTGTGATCTGGAGAAACGAGAGGACAGCCCAATGAGTGGGTCACCGGTACCTGGGCTTCGGTCCATCTCTCTTGCGGCGTCTTGCCCAGCTCAGCCCGAAGGCTACGCTCCAGATGCAGCCGCCGGTATTTGAGCTTCTCGTTCTCCTCTCTGAGACACTGCAGTTCCGGACCGCCCAGAACCTCCTCACACTCCCGCTGCAACCGCTCCAAGGTGGCACTGAGTTGGTACAACTGCACCTCCTGCGCAGACAGGCGCAACTCAACTTCCCACACGGCTGCCATTGCACGACACAACACAACGCAACCGCAATGGACACTGACGGCTCGGCGCAATCGTACTAACCGCCACCGGCACGGCGCAACCGCAATGGCCACTGACGGCTCGGCGCAATCGTACTAACCGCCACCGGCACGGCGCAACCGCAATGGCCACTGACGGCTCGGCGCAATCGTACTAACCGCCACCGGCACGGCGCAACCGCACTAACCGCCGCCGGCCCAGCGCAATCGCTTTTGTAGTGTATAAGATCATGATCGCAGAATTTATGCCAAGTTTACAGTGTGATGCAACTGAAATTATATAATCAAAAGACCTGGACAATCCAATATATAATTTCAGTGAAATCATACTGAAAGTTTTTGCTGTATTTCTGTGGACCTTATTCTCCACAACCGCCTGATGAAGGAGCAGCGCTCTGAAAGCTAGTGCTTCCAAATAAACCTGATTCGGAGATGCCGGTGTTGGACTGGGGTGCACAAAGTTAAAAATCACACAACACCAGGTTATAGTCCAACAGGTTTAATTGGAAGCACACTAGCTTTCGGAGCGACGCTCCTGCATCAGGTGATTGTGGAGGATGAAGGAGTGTCGCTCCGAAAGCTAGTGTGCTTCCAACTAAACTTGTTGGACTATAACCTGGTGTTGTGTGATTTTTAACTTTGTACACCCCAGTCCAAAACCAGCATCTCCAAA
>NC_057749.1:11330935-11333604 GCF_004010195.1 Chiloscyllium plagiosum
GTGTGCGCGTCTGTGTGTATCTGTGTCCGTGCGTATGTGAGAGTGTGTGTGTGCAGGAATATCTGTGTGTGTGTGTGTAGTGCAGTGGTGATCACCTGTAATGTGACATGAACCCAAGGTCCCGGTTGAGGCCCTCCTTATGGGTACCGAACTTAGCTATCAGCCTCTGCTCAGCCACTTTCCTCTGCTGCCTGTCCCAAAGTTCACCTTGGAGGATGGTCACCCGAAGGTCCGATGCTGAATGTTCTGGACCAGGTGTTGGTGATTTTTTAGTGATTTTAACCACAGTAAAGCGTAACTGGAAAGGACATTATCGACATCGCGCAGCCGCTGGTAAAGAGGACCTGCAATAATCCCCCCAACCAGAATAATCGCCGGGGGGAGGGGGCGATCGCAGAAAGAACCACTTGATGCTGGAAATCAGAAACAAAATCTGAAGTCGCTGGAGAACCTTAGCAGGGCTGACAGTATCTGTGGAGAGAAAGCAGAGTTAACCTTTCAGGTTTAGTGACCATTCTTCACAACAAAGGATCTTGCCTCTGGTCTCATGAGACTTTTCTGAATTTTATTTGCTTTAATCTCAAAATTTTTGAGATCCTATCAGCTTAAAAAAAACTTTATCGAAATATTCAACCCACTTTATGTCAGAGTGTATAGTCACAGTCAGGGGGTGGGGGGAAGAGTGTAGTAGTGAACCAGCGTTTGAGGTAGGTATTGTCTGGTCTTGTGTAAGAGTCTCAGCAACTCCACCTCCGACAGCTGGGTGGAGCTGCTATTCCACGTTTGGCTGGTTCCAGATGCACCCTGTACCCTGACCCCTTCATCCAAGTTCCCAAAGTATCCTTCCATATCTGACATTTCCTGCACATCATAACACCACATCTACTGTGTCCGTTGCTCGTGACATGATCTTCTGTACACTGGGGAGTCAGGACACCAATATGTGGAACGATTCAGGGAACACTTCTGGGACACACACACCAAACAACGCCACCGCCCTGTTGCCAAACACTTCAACTCCCCCTCCCACTCAGCCAACAACATGCAAATCCTGAGCCTCCACCACCAAATCCTAGCCACCCGACACCTGGAGGAAGAATGCCCCATCTTCCACCTTGGGACCCTCCAACTACATGGGATCGATGTGGATTTCACCAGTTTCCTCATCTCTCTTCCCCCACTTATCCCAGATCCAACCCTACAACTTGGCACTGCCCTCTTGAACTGTCCTACCTGTCCATCTCCCTTCCCACCTATCCACTCCAATCTCCGCTCCAACTACCTTCCTCCACAGCCCCAACCCTTCCCATTCATCTCTTATCCCCCTTCCCCACCCCTAGACACACACACACCACAACCCAATCCATATTCCTAATGAAGGGCTTATGCCCAAAACGTCAATTCTCCTGCTCCTCAGATACAGTCTGACCTGCTGTGCTTTTCCAGCACCACACTTTTTGTCTCCAGTTGCCTCGCTGATTTCGCTGATCAACCCACTGCAAAAGGCTCTAAAGAGAAGAAAAACAAAAGGAAAAAACTAAAGGAAAGGAGCAGAAGTAAAATTTAAAAAAGCATGCAAAAGTGGATGAGCCCACATGCAGCCTTGCTACTCCACACAAGTTCACATAGGAGAAGGAAACAGTATCCAGAACAAGAACTTCCAGTTTCCTGGCTATACCCTAATGGCAGACCAGAGACAGGGTGACCACTCTTTGCAGATAAGGCCATCACAATTGAGTTAAAGTTTGCTGAATGGAGGCTCAATATTGTGTCAGGGAAGGGGCAACACCATGTTTTCAATACCCTGGGCAAAGTGCAATTTCTCCATGTGCATGAATGTTTTTATGGGACAAAAAAAACTGCAGATGCTGGAATCCAAAGTGGGCAAGCCGGAGGCTGGAAGAACACAGCAAGCCAGCCAGCATCAGGAGATGGAGAATAGGCGTTTTCTGTAGTGGAATTTGGACAGTCCAGAGAAGACTCACTAGGTTGAGCCTGGATATGAAGGGACTGTCTTATCAGGAGCAATTGAGTGGGTTGGTCTGTACTCGGAATATAGAAGAATGAGATGCAACCTTATTAATAAAGATCAGATTCTTAGGGAACTTGACCGGTTAGTTTCAGAAAGGTTGTTTCCCCCTTGTGTAAACATCTAGGTCCAGAGAGCATAATCTCAGCATATGGGTCGCACATTCAATACAAAGATGAGGAGGAATTTCTTTTTTGAGGGTAGTGAATCCATGGAATTCTTTATCACAGAGGGCTATCAAGGCTGCATTGTTAAGTAAATTGAAGGCTGAATTAAACAGATTTTTAATCAGAAAGAGGTTAATGGGCAAGATGGAAAGGACAGGAAAGTGGAGTTGAGGATTATCAGACCAGGCAATAGACAATAGACAATAGACAATAGGTGCAGGAGTAGGCCATTCAGCCCTTCGAGCCTGCACCGCCATTCAATATAATCATGGCTGATCATTCCTAATCAGTATCCTGTTCCTGCCTTATCTCCATAACCCTTGATTCCACTATCTTTGAGAGCTCTATCCAACTCCTTCTTAAATGAATCCAGAGAGTGGGCCTCCACTGCCCTCTGGGGCAGAGCATTCCACACAACCACCACTCTCTGGGTGAAGAAGTTTCTCCTCAGCTCTGTCCTAAATGGTCTACCC
>NC_057749.1:11335973-11344620 GCF_004010195.1 Chiloscyllium plagiosum
TTTTACCCTTAGTATTTCGAAGCTCTATCCACACTGACTCTACATCTCCTGACTCTAGGTCCCCCTGCGCAAGGGACTTAATATCGTCCCTTACCAACAAGGCCACCCCACCCCCTCTGCCCGTCAGTCTGTCCTTACAATAACACGTGTATCCTTGAATATTCATTTCCCAGGCCCTGTCCACTTAAAGCCACGTCTCAGTTATCCCCACAATATTGTATCTGCCAATTTCCAAAAGAGCCTCAAGCTCATCCATCTTATGTCTAATGCTTTGTGCATTCATGTACAGTATTTTTAATTTGTTACTGCTCTCACCCTTCCCATCAACCCTTATTTCAGGCATGATCTTATTGAAGAAAGAGATCCAAAGAACTGTGGTTGCTGAAAATCTAAAACAAAAACAGAATTTGCTGGGAAAACACGGTAGGCCTGGCAGCATCTATGGAGAGAAAGCAGAGTTAATATTGTGGGTCCAGTGATGCTTCAGAAATGATTGTAACTAGGAAGAAATTGGTATATTTGCTGAAGATAGAGTGGGAGGTGGTTGGGTGGGGGGGTGCTGCTGATGAGTAAACAATAGTTGGTTATGAGGGTAGCCTTGGTGATGACACAGCTTGGTGTGTAGAGGTCAGGGTAAGGACATGGGAGAAGGTTCTCATGGCGCTAAATTATTGAACTCTGATTTAAAGTTAGCAGCTGATCTAGCATCAGCTGCTGTTTGTGGAAGAGAATTCCAATCACTTCCACCCTTTGCGTGTAGAAGTGCTTCCTCACATCTCTTCCGAATGGTCTAGCTCTAACCAGTGAAAATTCTTTATCCATCTTGTCTTTCCCTGTTAATATCTTGAAGACTTCAAACAGATCACCCTTTAACCTTCTAAATTCTAGAGAAAACCGGCCTAATATGTATAAAACTTTTTTTTATTCATTCCCATGATGAGGACCTGATGACTAGGCTAGCATTTATTGCCCATCTCTAGTTGCCCAGTGGGCAATTAAAAGTGAATGACATTGCTGTGGGTTTGGAGTCATATGTAGGTCTGACCAAGTAAGGATGACAGTTTCCTTCCTTAAAGGACATTATTGAACCAGATACGTTATTCCTCATAATCTCTCCTCAAACTTCTGAAATCTATGTATTATTCTTGTAAACCTATCTTGTGCTTCTTCTAAGGCCAATATATCCTTCCTAAGGTACGGTGCCCGGATCTGCTCATAGTACTTCAAGTGGGGTCTAACCAGGGTTTTGTAAAACTGCATCATAAATTCTGGCCTCCTTGCACTCCAGTCATCTCGATGTAAAGCCAATATTCCACTTACTTTTCTGATTTAAAATAAAAGTCTGTTTGTGGCATTTTAAAGATCTATCACGTGAACCCCAAGTCTCTTTGGTAATCCACTGAATTTAACTTTATACTGTACTGATTGTAAAGAGGTCAACCAGGTGGACCTCATAGAATAGGAGTTCCCTGATTGAGTCTATTAATCTGATCCAATCAGGGAGGCCTGGCTGACAGATATAATCAGGCGTGTCAGAGGTTCTGCTCACTCTGACAGCTGGCTCTGGGGGAGCTGGATCAGTTTCAAGGACTCTCCGCATGTAAATAAAGGAGGACTTAGTGATGGGATACTGGCCTCTGTGGAGTTTATTTCAAAACAATCTGGATGGTACCCTGATGTATTCCTTTTCAGTCCAAAATGGATAACCTCACACTTGTTTACATTGAAATCCATCTGCCACAGTTTTATCAACCTAGTCTATCAATATTACTTTGTAATCTTATGCAAGCGTCTATGTTGGCTACAATGCTACGAACTTTATTTCATCAGCAAATTTTGCTAGAGAGCTTTCTATATTATTAATAAATAATGTGAATAATTGAGGCCATAGCACAGTTTCTTGTGGGACACCACTATCATGTCCTGCCAATCTGAGAACTCACCCATTATCCTTACTTTCTACCACCTGCCATTTGATTAGTTTCCCAGCTATGTCAGTAATTTGCCAACCATTCATGAACAGACTATTATGTGAGATTTTATCAAATGCTTCTGGAAGTCCAGCCATCCCACTATCTTAGTGCCTCTTCGAAAAATTAAAAGAGATTTGTCAGACATGACCTATCCATGCTGGCTCTACTTGAGATGTTCAGTTACCCCATCCTCAGTGTATAGACGTTAATAATTTCCCCATCACATATGTTAGGCTTACTGGTCTGTAATTCCCTGGTTTTCCTCTTTCGCCCTTCTGAAAACTTGAAGTGACATGTAATTTTCCAATCCAGAAGGATGATTCTAGTATGGAGGAAACTTTGAAAGACTATAGTTAGGTCATCTACAATGCACTCTTGTACTTCTTTTAACACCCATTTTGTACCTAGGTACTTTGTACTTAAAATAGCACCATTTGAGGTGACAGTGTATACTTTTCGCTGTACTCTTGTACCCCATACTTGAGTACATGTACAACAAAACCTAAATCTAAATCTCAGCTCAAAACTGTAAAGATTTGTCACTCCTTAATTCCATTAATTTCTTCATCAACATCCTTGACATTCAACATTGTTCAGTCCCTATCTCCAATTCATTAGTAATTTTCTCACGACTTCAGACAAGCTATTGTCCCTTTCTACTGTAATACATAGGCAAAGTAATTCTTCAACATGTCTGCCATTTCCCCATAGCTATTGACAATATCCCCACTTTCAGTCTTTAGTGGGCCAATATTGCTCCTGACCACCTGCTTTCTCCTTATGTAACTATAAAATTTCTTATTATTGATTTTGATATCCTTTGCACATTTCCTTTAATAATCTCTTTTAGTAGTTCTTATAAGCTGATTTGCAGTCCTTTGTTGGTCATTGTATCTTTCCCATTCATAGAGTCAATGAGTTATACTGCATGGAAACAGACCCATGGGTTGAACTCATCCATGACAGCAGATATTCAACTGCTATGATCTTGTCCAATTTCACAGCATTTGGCCAATATCCCTCGAAACCCTTTCTATTCATATATCCATCCAGATGCCTTTCAAATGTTCTAATTGTACCAGACTCAACCACTTCCTCTGACAGCTCATTCCATACACACACCTCATCTCATGCTTTTTAAAATTTTAGTCAGCCCTTTCTTTTACTTTTATGCTGTCCATTTTATTTTCAGTTGCCCTTGGCAGTTTTTCTTTTCTGTGAAGTGTTTTGTTTTTCCTTCTCAGAAGTATAAACGGGTTCTGAACATCTTCTACTAGTCTTCAGGTATTTGACCCATTAGCAAGTTTCCCATCTTACAGTCTCTGTCTCATCTCATTAAATTCAGCCTTACCTAAATCTAAACGTCTAGTAGCTGATCCGTGCTTTTCACTTTTAAATGTTACATTGAATTCAATCATGTTATAATCACTGTATCATAAATGTCACACATTTAGATTACTAATTAAATCTGGCTCATTATTCATTACTAAATACAATTGTGCTTATCTAGTTGTTGCATCCAGGGTATGTTGTTATTGGAAACTGTCTTGGACACACTTCAGAAATTCACTATCTTTCTGACAGATGGTTGTCTGCCTCTTCAAATCTATATTTAAGATAAAATTCCCCAATAATATCAGAAGTCAGATGACACCAGGTTGTAGTCCAACAGGTTTATTTGAAACTCACAAGCTTTTGGAGTGTTGCCCCTTCGTCAGGTAAGGTCCCCCAATAACACAATGGCTTTGCCTTATTTCTGTATTTTTGCAATCTTGCACCTCAGCAATGTTACCAAGGGTTCTAATACACAATACCTCTTACAGTTTTAGATCCATTATTGTTCCACAATTCCACCTATACGAGCTCCACTGGATATTTTCCACTCATTAAATCCTCCTTCTCCACTGAAATAATTTGTTTCTAATCAGCTTCTAACCACTCTCTCCAGCATTATAACCTGGCATATTTAGTTCCCAATCCCACCAACCCCGCAGTCATGTCTCAGTAATAGCTATTATAGTTTGAACTTGTGTCTGCAGTTCATTTAGTTTGTTTCCTGCACTCTAGGCATTTGTATATAGAACTCTTATTTTGGCCATACACTGTAACCTGTCCCACAGCATTGATGCTTTATTCAAACATTTATTATTTCTTTTTTTCTGGTTTAATCAATACACTTCTAATAGTTTTGCCATTACCTCCTGTACCTAAAGAAGGATTCCTGATTGCCTCTTTACTCTTTGTCCTGTTACTTGTTCTTGAAACAGTATTGCCTTCACTTGAGCCCTCTTCCCCATTTATTCATTTAAACTCTTTATGATCACCCCATGTAGCCTTTCCAGTAAGACATTGGTTATCAATTTAAGTGGGATTCTTTGCTTTAAAATTTTTTAAATTTCAAAATATACTTTATTCATAAAAAGATTCTATCTATACACGTATACACATTCACAAATTCAACTCAGTTCTGTACAGTAGTCTAGCAAAGAAACAAACATTGGACACCGTGGGCGGCACGGTGGCACAGTGGTTAGCACTGCTGCCTCACAGTGCCAGAGACCGGGGTTCAATTCCCGCCTCGGGCGACTGACTGTGTGGAGTTTGCACGTTCTCCCCGTGACTGCGTGGGTTTCCTCCGGGTGCTCCAGTTTCCTCCCACAGTCTAAAAATGTGCAGGTCAGGTGAATTGGCCATGCTAAATTGCCCATAGTGTTAGGTGCAGGGGTAAATGTAGGGGAATGGGTCTGGGTGGGTTGTGCTTCGGCAGGTCGGTGTGGACTTGTTGGGCCGAAGGGCCTGTTTCCACACTGTAAGTAATCTAAGTAATCTAATCAGAAGGATCTGCGGATGCTGTAAATCAGAGGCAAAAACAGAAATTGCTGGAAAAGCTCAACAGGTCTGGCAGCATCTGTGGAGAGAAATCAAAGTAACATTTTGGGTCCAGTGACCCTTCCTCAAAACTGTTCTGAGGAAGGGTCACTTGACCTGAAACATTAACCCTGATTTCTCTCCACAGATGCTGCCAGACCTGCTGAGCTTTTCCAGCAATTTGTGTTTTTGCCTCTGATTTACAGCATCCGCAGATCCTTTTGTTTTATTAAGTTGTTTAATTGTCCACCACCATTCACAACTAGATATAGTAGAATTGCAAGGCTTAGAGCTGATCTGTTAATTATGGGATTGCTCAACTCCACTCCATTGCTTGCTGCTTCTGCTGTTAGCCCTGAGTTGTAGAAACACCAGGTTGACACCTCACTTTTAGATATGTCTGCTGTTGCTCCTGGCATCCCTATTTCACTCTTCATTAAATCAGGCTGGATCCTGTGGCTTGATGGTCATGATAGATTAGATGATGTGCTGGGCCATAAGATTGCAGATTGGATCTTTTCATACTCTTCCAAAACCCATAAATAACCAACAACCAATGATCAAGATTGACAAGTTTAAAGTTACTTAAAGAGGCATTGTTATTGAAAATAAATATTAGAGGATGATAGAATCCCTACAGCAGCCATTCAAGTCCATGCTGACTCTCAGAAGAGCATTCACCCAGACCCAATCGATCCCCAAAGCCTCACATTTGCCATGGTTAACCCACCTCGCCTGCCCATCCCTGAACAATTTAGCATTGCCAATCCACCCTACCCTGCACATCCTTGGACTGTGGGAGGAAATCCATAAAGACATGGGCAGAATATAAAAACTCCACAGTTTCCAAGGGTGGAATTGAACCCAAGTCCCTAGTGTTATGAGGCAGTAATGCTAACCACTAACCACCGTGCCGAACACTAAATCTCCCTTCCCTATTGTGGAAAGATTTTTTTAAAATCTAAATTAAAGTTCCACTCCCAGAGCTGGTGATGTACTCCAGCACTTACAATACTTACGGATTTGCAGAAGGCCTCTAATGTGCCAGTTGATACAACTTACCCCTTCTCTAGGGACACCATGTTGTGGGTCACTTTACCACAAAAGAGAGCAGGCAGTCAGTACCAAACAACCCTACTCCACTTTAAATGATGTGGACCTATTACTGGTGACCTTGGCCAGGCCTGCATATTGATTCTCTGACTTTCCACCTCATCACTGACAGGTAACAACATGGAAAGTCTGGTCTTCCATGTGACAAGCAGAGATACTAGACAGAATATTAATTGATGTGTTCAGTTAAAATTCCAATAATACAAATGCATTTAATTCAACACAATTGATGTATAATTAATACTTGGCCTCCGTTAATTGGCCTTAATTGAATAACATAGAACATCAAACAATACAGCGCAGAACAGGCCCTTCAGCCCTCGATGTTGCGCCGACCTGTGAACTATTCTCAGCTCGTCTCCCTACACTATCCCAAAATCATCCATGTGCTTATCTAAGGATTGTTTAAATCTCCCTAGTGCAGCTGAGTTGGCTACATTTGCAGGTAGGGCATTCCACGCCCTTACCACTTTCTGTGTAAAGAACTTTCCTCTGACATCAGTCTTAAATCTGTCACCCCTCAATTTGTAGTTATGCCCTCTCGTACATGCTGACATCATCCTAGGAAAAAGTCTTTCACTGTCTACCCTATCTAATCCTCTGATTATCTTGTATGTCTCTATCAAATCCCCCCCTCAGCCTTCTTCTTTCCAATGAGAACAGACCCAAGTCTCTCAGCCTTTCCTCATAAAACCTTCCCTCCAGACCAGGCAACATCCTGGTAAATCTGCTTTGCACCTTTTCCAATGCTTCCACATCCTTCCTGTAATGGGGCGACCAGAACTGTACACAATATTCTAAGTGTGGCCACACCTGGGTTTTTGTATAGTTGCAACATAATATTGCGGTTCCGGAACTCAATCCCTCTACCAGTGAAACCTAACACACCGTATGCCTTCTTAACAGCACTATCCACCTGGGTGGCAACCTTTTCACGCAATTCGCATGGATGGGATGGTGCCAGCAATCTGTCTGCTGGGTGATGGCAGTAGCCTTTGTGCCTGCCCAACTCCAGATATGTGATGATACATCTCCAGGACAGGTGAGATCTGACACTAACATTGTGTCTCAAGAGCTCGACAGAGATACTTTTGATCAGCTTGTTCAGACACATCTCTGTGGCAGGCGGAACCTGAACCCAGGTCTTCTAGCCCAGATGTAGGGACACTAACACAGTGCCACAAGAGTCTGCCTACCCAATTTGATGTTCACTTTCCCAAAAATTCTTTCTGCTTTCCGGTATCATAGTTCAGTAATAGTCAGTGTCTGTGAACTTTGTACTCCAGATCCTTTCACGGAGGACAGTGGAGAATTTCCCACACTCTTCTCAAAACTGTAAAGATCGGATTCAGACCAGGTTGACCAAAGAGCACAGAAGGTGGGATCTGTACATGAAGAGCGGGTTGCATCTGAACTGGAAGGGACCAATGTCCTGGGTGGAAGGTTTGCTCAATTAGTTCGAGAGGGTTTAAACTAGTATGGCGGTGGGGGGGGCCCTGAGCTGTATACCGGAGGTGAGAGTTGATGCAGATGAGGCAATAGCAAGAGGTAGACCAGCTAGTGGGAAGGATTTTCCTGGGAAGAAACCAAGGGATCAGTTAAAGTGTGTTTGCTTTCATGCAAGGAGTATCAGGAATAAAAGTGATGAACTTCGAGCATGGATCAGTACCTGGTGCTATGATTAGATTAGATTAGATTACAGTGTGGAAACAGACCCTTGGGCCCAACAAGTCCACACCGACCCGCCAAAGCGCAACCCACCCATACCCCTACCATAGCAGAGACATGGATTTCTTAGAGGCAGGAATGGTTGCTGGATGTTCCAGGGTTTAGAGTATTTAAAAAGAATAGGGAGGGGGGAAAAAGAGGAGTGGGTGTAGCACTACTAATCAGAGAGGGTATCACAGCTACAGAAGCTTCCATTGTTGAGGAAGATCTGCCTACTGAATCAGTATGGGTGGAAATTAGGAACAGCAAGGGAACAGTCACCTCGTTAGGGGTTTACTACAGGCCCCCCAATAACAGCAGGGAGATGGAAGAAAGCACAGGTCGGCAGATTTTGGAAAAGTATGCACGTAGTAGGGTTGTTGTAATGGGTGACTTTAACTTTCCCAATATTGATTGGAACCTCCTTCACGCAGAAGATTTGAATGGAACTGTTTTTGTAAGGTGTGTTCAGGAGGGTTTCCTAACTCAGTACATTGACAGGTCAACTGAGGGGAGAGGCCATTCTAGACTTGGTGCTTGGAATTGAGCCGGTGCAGGTATCAGCTCTTGTGGTGGGAGAGCATTTTGGTGATAGTGACCACAACTGCCTCACATTCTACATAGCTATTTAATTGGGGAAGAGGAAACTATGATGCGATTAGACATGAATTAGGAAGCATGGACTGGGAGTAATTGTTCCATGGTAAAGGCACTATAGACATGTGGAGACTGTTTAAGGGACAGTTGTTGCGAGTGATGAATAAATATGTCCCTCTGAGACAGGCAAGAAGGGGTAAGATAAAGGAACCTTGGATGACAAGAGCGGTGGAGCTTCTCGTCAAAAGGAAGAAGGCAGCTTACATAAGGTGGAGGAAGCAAGGGTCAAGCTCAGCTCTAGAGGATTACAGACAGGCGAGGAAGGAGCTCAAAAATGGTCTGAGGAGAGCCAGGAGGGGGCACGAGAAAGGCTTGGCAGAACGGATTAG
>NC_057749.1:11345727-11357920 GCF_004010195.1 Chiloscyllium plagiosum
AGACCACACTTGGAATACTGCGTCCAGTTCTGGTCGCCCTATTATAGGAAAGATGTGGATGCTTTGGAGAGGGTTCAGAGGAGGTTTACCAGGATGCTGCCTGGACTGGGGGGCTTATCTTATGAAGAGAGGTTGACTGAGCTCAGATTTTTTTCATTGGAGAAAAGAAGAAGGAGAGGGTACCTAATTGAGGTATACAAGATAATGAGAGGCAAAGATAGAGTCGATAGCCAGAGACTATTTCCCAGGGCAGAAATTGTTAACACGAGGGGTCATAGTTTTAAGCTGGTTGGAGGAAAGTATAGAGGGGATGTCAGAGGCAGGTTCTTTACACAGAGAGTTGAGAGAGCATGGAATGCGTTGCCAGCAGCAGTTGTGGAAGCAAGGTCATTGGGGACATTTAAGAGACTGCTGGACATGCATATGGTCACAAAGATTTTGAGGGTGCATACATGAGGATCAATGGTCAGCACAACATCGTGGGCTGAAAGGCCTGTTCTGTGCTGTACTGTTCTATGTTCTATGCTCTATATTCCTGCTGTTATGAATATAACTTAATCAGTCAGTGGTGACTTAGAATGATTGAAGTTCTCTAACTTGTCTTAACCATCTTACCCATTTGAGCAGAGAGTGTGAGCAGTGTGTTTCGCTGCTTCAGCCTCTGTGTCAGAGATCTACTATAAACACATGCCAACAATGTGGTACTCTTGACAGCTGCCAAATAATGTGCATTTTATTTGCTGATCAGGATATTGCTAAAGCCCACAAAGAAATTTTTGTTTCATTTCTGAATGACGACATGTCCTGTGACACTATACTGTACTCACTGGGCAAACAAGAGGGAAAATATCAAACAGACAGCATGGAACATTGGACTGCTGAGACATTGCCGTGAAAGAGTCAGGAGAGAGTTGGATATCAGCAAAATCCTACTGCAACTTGTGAATCACAAGGTATTCTCTCTCGCCGAGTACCCAGAAATCATGTCCCACAAGGACAACAGGCAGAAGCTTTCATGGAGAAACTTTGTTTGAAAGGTCCCCATGCATCCTCTTTCTTCTATTCTGCTTTGGAAGATGCCTGTCCCACTTTAGTTCTGAGCTTCAGGCTGAATGGTAAAGGTAAGAACTTGACTGTTCAATAATCATTTCAGGTTACACAGATGCAGCACAGCAATCACCCAACAGTGTAAAATATGGTAATTCGGTTTGGGTGGGACTCTTCAAAGCAATGCAAGCTGATCACTGAATTGTTAACCAGTTAAATTGTTAGTTATGAATCTATTATCTCTTTGAGACACTAACCGATGTGAATTTTAAGTGCTTGTTGTCTTGTATCAATTCAAACTCAGGTCTCACTGCCTAATGTTCAAGCTCGAACAGTTACGTCCAACTATATGACTCTGTTGCATCAGATTATTTCACTGTTAATTGTATAAATTATATACAGAGGGGAGACACTCAGACAATTGGGGATGGCCAAGCCAGCAATGCTCATATTTCATGAATAAACAAATAAAAAGTATAAAATAACACTTTTGGTATTGGTACTGGGAACTTCTTCAGTTTCTAGGCTCAACCCACTGTGCTATGGCCTATTATGGGTGGGGCAAGGAAACAATTCATCCCAGCCAGATTGAGGATCAAAACCTATGCTGTTGGCACCAAATGATGGACACCCACATGTGCCCAATTGAGCCAACCCACTCTCCAAAGGATCTAAATCTCTGCAAATACTTCTCTGTTCATCCTGTAATCTGGAACCATCTATTATGATGGTAGGGGGTTCAATTTCTTTCCATCACGTGTCTGACCAGCAATCTCTTTCACTCCTGGCACCTGCTATTAGTATGTCTTGAAAGGATTCACAAATCAATGATGAAGTTGTTGGGCCATGTAACAAATGTAACTTCCTTGGCTAACAAATCTTGAAGTGGGATTTGAACCTTCTGGTTCAGAGGCAGAAATATTACCACTGCACCACAGGACATTCTTGGTTGGGGCTGATTTGCATGTCTCACTTTGAGTAAGGCTTGACCTCAGGGTTATTCCTTCACCAAATGGTTGTCAGAACTTAACATGTATAAAGCTCTTACAGGAGAAAGTGAGGACTGCAGATGCTGGAGATCAGAGTCAAAAAATGGAGCACTGGAAAGGCACAGCAGGTGAGACAGCATCAGAGGAGCAGGAGAGTTGATGTTTCGACATCAGGAATGTTGAAGAATTTATGCCCGAAACATCAATTCTCCTGCTCCTCGGATGCTGCCTGACCTGCTGTGCTTTTCCAGAGCCACATTTTTCAACATAAAGCTGTTACACTCAACTATATAAAATCATTATATTGGACGAGATGACACTACTACACAGAGCAGTGACACAATTCCATCAGGCTGTGTGATGCTCTTAATTGCTGCATTTCACTGAAAGACACTTACACCTGTGCAATACTGTTACAGTATAGAAAGTACTGTAAATTCAAAACAGGCTTATCAGGAGCAAATTACTGCAAATATTGGAATCTGTACTGAAAACAACAAAAGCTGGAGATCGCAGTGGGTCAGTCAGCATCCATGGAGAGAGAGCAAGCTAACATTTTGAGTCTGTATGGCTCTGATGAAGTGTCATCTAGACTCAAAACGTTAACTTGCTCTCGCTCCATGTGACTCCAGCATTTGTTGTTTTCACCACAGGCTTATCAGATTCTGAAACAGAAACAAATGATAACAGAGTGATGTTATTGGGCTGCATGTTACTACAGACCTATACATTGTATGTGGAATGACAGCAAAGCTGAGAATAATCGGAGTGGGAGAATTCGGTGCAGCCATTTTGAGGAACCATAGTTAGGAGTGGACCAATCACAGACTAAATGCAGTTGATACACAAATAACTAAAAACTACTGGAAACTACCCATTTAATAATTCTGCTATTATGTTGATTTTCGTTGATGACTACCGTATATCTGTGCCAAAATAGGTCTGCGCCTAAATGGATCTGCGGCAAAAGCGCCAAATCGCTCGTGCCAAAATGGCTGCGCCAAATGGTCCTAAATCCGAGAAGAATCCCTTTCATAACACCAAAGCTCCCAGTTTTCAAATCCTGGTGTAAATCAATGAAGCAAACACATGGTGTGTGTAGAATGAACACAAATTATGATAGTTCCATATAATGTGTGTGATTTTGGGTTGTAAGTGCCTTGGGCTGGTGCTCTGCTTTGACCTACATAACAAAACAATCAGCCTCTGTGAATTATTCAATCCTGTTCCTGTCTGAGGATTTAAAACTCTTCATCCAGACAGGATTTAAAGGGGACTTTGCACATACAGCCTGAGGCAGGGTATCAATCCTCTCAGCAGATGCATGAATGTTTCCAGTAGTACATGTTTTGCATTACTTTGTAAACGTTCTGAGAAAAAAAAGCTTTGGAGTGAGATATACTGTGGGTAGCAGGCCTAAAAGTGAAAGAGCAGAGATTGTGGTTTGTATTTATCAGTAAATGGCCTCATTACATCACATTTAATTAAATATCAATCTACTGATAAATTATTCAGACCTGCAATTTGCAGTGCAATCATTCATTGTGAAACTGCACCACCTGTTGTCAAAACCCACACAGTTTACAGGGCTGCCAGTCTCTATGTCTGGTGGTGAAGGTCCCAGCTGGTTGTTGCATTCTCAGGTCCAAGGAAGCTAAGCATAACCCCAAATGCTGCAGGAATCAGTGTCACCATCAGCCACTTGCAATCAGCAGGGAATGACTGTGAAAACAAAATCTATAGCTGTGGAAACTTCTTGTACTTCCAGTCTATACAGTTCTTCCAAAATACAATCTCTGATAGGACTGGAGCCAATACTTATTCTAAATTGAAGAAATGCAATCAGAATCTTTACCAAATATTTCTGCTACCAGAAATCATTAGCTTTAAATAATATAATCATTGCACGATGCAAACTTTGTCCCATGTACTCCCAAAGTTCTGCATTTTGCTGTTCTCCTGGATTAAAGAACACAAACTGGGAGCAGGATTAGGCAATTCAACCCCTCGATACTGCTCTGCCATTCAATATAATCATGGCTGATCTCATCTTGGCCTCAACTCCACTTTTCCTGCCCACTCTCCATAACCCTTCAACCCATTATTAATTAAATATCTGTCTATTTCTTCTTTAAATTTACTCAAAGTCCTTGCATCCACCACAGTCTGGAATAATGAATTCCAAAGATTTGCAACCCTTTGAGAGAAGTAATTTCCCATCATTCCTGTTTTAAATCTGCTAACCTTTATTCTGGATTGCTCCATAAGAGGAAACATTCCCTCCAAGTCTGCTTTGTCAATTCCCTTTGGCATCTTACGGATCTCAAGTCGATCTCCTCTCATTCTTCTAAACTCCAGAAAGTTTAGGCATAAACTGCTCAATCTCTCTTCATAAAACAAAGCCCTCTTCTCTGGAATCAATCTTGTGAACTTCCTCTGAACTGTCTTCAATGGCATTACATCCCTCCTCAAATAAGGGGACCAAAATTGTATGTAATACTCCAGGTGGGGTTTCCCTAATGCCTTGTTTAGTTGCAGCAACACTTCTTTATTTGTATCCTCTATTCCTTTAGTGATAATTGCCAGAATTCCATTTGCCTTCCTTATAAGCTGCTATAGCTGCCTCTGTTTTTCAGTGATACATGGATGAGACACCTAGATCCCTCTGCACCAAAACACTCTGAAGTTTCTTTCCATTTCTCATATTCTCACAGAAGTTTCTCTCCTTCATAAGGGTAAATAGGGACAGGCAATAAATGCTTGTCAAATCGCAACACCAAGTGTCACAAGATAACTTTTTTTTTAAAATTGATAATAAATTGCTTTTCTATTCTTCCAACCAAAATGAATAACCTCATACTTAACCATGTTAAACGTCATCTGCCAAATTTTGGTCTATTCACCTATCCTATCCATATCCACTTGTAAATCTCTTCCTTTTTCATTTCAATGTACTTTTCTATTTATTTTGGTGTCATCTGCAAATATGGCTACAGTACTTTCTATCCTGTGTCCAAGTCATTAATATAGATTATAAATAGTTAGGCCCAAGGACCGAGTCCTGTGTCACCCCAATCGTTACATCATGCTAATCAGAAAAAGACCCATTTAGTCCAACTGTTTGCTTTCTGTTGGTTAGCCAATCCTCTATCCAAGTGAATAAATTACCCCAACCTCAGGTAATCTTACCTTATATATTAACTTTTTGTGTGGCATCTTATCAAATGCCTTCTGCAAGTTCAGAAAAATTGCATCAACAGGATTCCCATTAACCATTTTGCTTATTGTGATTGTAATGAAGTTAGCCAGTTGGAAGTCATTGAGTATGATTTTCCTGGTTGGGGCTGTTAATCTGGTTCAATCAGGAAGACCTGGCTGGCATAAAAGGATGAATATCAAGGATATTTAGCACCTGGAATGCATGACTCAGTGAGAGATAGTGATATTAACAAAGGCTATGCATTTGGAAATAAAGGGTGATTGGTGATGGTGTGCCAGCCTCTGAGTTATTTCAGCACGTTACATCTTTGAAGAACTCCGAA
The DNA here is from genome assembly GCF_004010195.1 of Chiloscyllium plagiosum. Taxonomy (NCBI): domain Eukaryota; kingdom Metazoa; phylum Chordata; class Chondrichthyes; order Orectolobiformes; family Hemiscylliidae; genus Chiloscyllium; species Chiloscyllium plagiosum. The sequence goes on from NC_057749.1 coordinate 11,351,306, forward strand.
GAGGTAGGAATCTTTCTGGGACTTCAGTGTGTAACCAGTGTGCAAGTGTGAACAGTGAGCACAGAGAGTAGAGTTTCGTTCTCAGGATCTTTTCTGAAGTTCCAGCTTTACCATGTATCTCAATGAGTTGAATGAAAGAATGAAGAATTTATTTTAGTTTATTGATGACATAAATTTAGGAGGCATTACATGTTGTGTGAGTTGGAATAAGAAGTTAGAAAGAGACAAACAGATCGAAGTAGTGGATAAAGTGATACCAGAGAGTTCCATGCAACCAAGAGAGAGCTTATCTACTTTGAATCTAAGAAAGCCAAATTGGGATATTTTTTGAAAAGATGGAATCTTATAAATTATAAAGAAGAAATAATGAAAGGCTAGTGTTCAGATATATACATCATTAAAAGCCTGATAAAGTGATAGCTTTTACCTTAATAAACTGCAATACAGAGGAAGTTTTACTTAAGTTGTACAAGTTCTGCTTAAACTCCATGTAAGTGGAATTTGAATTCCATAAAAAAATTCAGAATTAAGAGTCTACCTTGCAACCTTGCAAAGTCCTCTTCACTACCATCTGGAGGCTAGTGCCAAAATTGGGAAACCTCTCTCACAGACTAGTTAAGCAATAGCCTGACTTGGTCATACTCACGGAATCATACCTCACAATGTCCCAGACACTGTTCAGGTCCTAAAGGGCAGAGCTGCGAGTTTGGGTCTGTAGCAGGTGGTGAAGGGACCAACAAGCAGGGAAAATATGCTTGCCATCATCTTTACCAATCTGCCAGCTGCAGGTGCATTGTCCATGACGGTATCAATGAGAGTGACCACCGCACAGTCCCTGTGGAGATGAAGTCCCACCGTTATCTTGAGAATAATCCCATTGTATTGTGTCACATTATCATCGTGCTAAATGGGACAGACTTCAAACAGATAAAGAAACTTAAGACCTAACATCCATGAGGCCACGTGGGCCATCAATAGCAGCAAAATTGTACTCCTACACAATTTGAAACTTCATGGTCCGGCATATCCCCCACTCAACCATTATCATCAAGCCTAGTTCAACGGAGACCGCAGGAGTGCATGCCAGGAGCAGCACGAGGCATACCTGAAGATGAAATGTCAGCCTAGTAAAGCCACCAAACAGGACTACTTGCGTGCCAAACAGCATTAGCAGCAAGCAGTAGACAGAGCTAAGTGAATCCACAATCAACTGATCAACTCGAAGCTTTTCAGTCCCATCCAGTTGAGAATGGTGGGCAATTAAACAACTCACTGGAGGAGGAAGCTCTGAATATCCCCATTCTCAATGATGGAGGAGCCCAGCACATCAGTGCAAAAGGTAAGGCTGAAGCACTTGCAGTGACCTTCAGCCACAAGTGTCAAGTGGATGATCCATCTCGGTCTCCTCCAGTGGTCCCCAGCATCACAGTTACCAGTCTTCAGCCAATTCAACTCACTCCACGTGATGTCAAGAAATTGTTTTAGAAACTGCAAAGGCTATGGGCGTTGACAACATCCAGCAATAGTACTGAAGACTTGTGCTCCAGAACTTGCCACTCCCCTAACCAAGCTGTTCCAGTACAGTTATAACACTGGCATCTACCGAACAATGAGGAAAATTGCCCAAGTATGTCCTGTATACGAAAAGCAGGTCAAATCAAACCTGGCTAGTTACTACCCCATCAGTCTACTCTCAATCATTAGTAAAGTGATGGAAGATGTTATCAACAGTGTTATCAAGCAGCACCTGCTCAGCAACAACCTCAATGAAGCCCCCAGTTTTGGTTCGACTAGGGTCACTCAGCCTTGGTTCAAGCATGAACAAAAGAGTTGAATTTCAGAGGTAGAGTGAGAATGGCAGCCCTTGACATCAAGGTCACTTTTGACCGAGTGTGTCATCAAGAAGCCCTTGCAAAACTGGGTATTGGGGGCAAACTCTGTCCTGATTGGAATCATACCTATACATAGGAAGACGATATTGGCTGTTGGAGATCAATTGTCTCAGCTCAAGGATATCTCTGCAGGATTTCCTCAGACTTGTATCCCAGGCCAAACCATTTTCAGCTACTCCATAAATGACCATCCTTCTATCATAAGGTCAGAATTGGGGCTGCTCACTGATAATTGCACAATGTTCAGCACTGTTCGCGACCTCTCAGATACAATTGAATAGAACAGAATCCATACAGTGTGGAAACAGGCCCTTCAACCCAACAAATCCACACCGACCTTCCGAAGAGTAACCCATCTAGACCCTTTCCCCAACCTTATTATCCTATATTTACCCCTGACTAATGCACCTAATCTACACATCCCTGAACACCATGGGCAATTTAGCATGGTTAATTCATCTAAACCTGCACATCTTTGGACAGTGGGAGGAAACTGGAGCACCTGGAGAAACCCTACGCAGACACGGGGAGAATGTGCGAACTCCACACAGACATCGCCCAAGGCTGGAATTGAACCTCGGTTCCTGGCACTGTGAGGCAGCAATGTTAACCACTGAGCCACTGTAGTGAATCAGTCTATATTCAAATGCAACAAGATCTGGACAACATCTAGGCTTGGGGTGACAAGTGGCAAGTAACATTTGTGCCACACAAATGGCAGGCTATGACCATCACCAATAAGGGGCAATCTTAACCACCATCTCTTGACATTCAGATTAGATTACTTACATTAGATTAGATTACTTACAGTGTGGAAACAGGCCCTTCGGCCCAACAAGTCCACACCGACCCGCCGAAGCGTAACCCACCCATTCCCCTACATTTACCCCTTTTCCTAACACTACGGGCAATTTAGCATGGTCAATTCACCTGACATGCACATCTTTGGACTGTGGGAGGAAACCAGAGTACCCGGAGGAAACCCACGCAGACACGGGGAGAATGTGCAAACTCCACACAGTCAGTCGCCTGAGTCGGGAATTGAACCCGGGTCTCTGGCGCTGTGAGGCAGCAGTGCTAACCACTGTGCCACCGTGCCGCCCACGATGGTGTTACAATCACTGAATCCCTATTGGGGATCACCATTGACCAGCAATTCAACTGGACTCGCCACATAAACACAGTGGCTACAAGAGCAGGTTCGAGATTAAGAATACTGCAGTGGGTAACTCACCTCCTGATCCCTAACTGCCTATCCACCATCTACAAGGGGCAAGTCAGGTATATGATGGAATACTCCCCACTTGCCTGGATGGATGCAGCTCCAAAAACACTCAAGAAGCTTGACACCATCCAGGACAGAGCAGCCCGCTTGATTGGCACTACATCAGAAACATCCACTGCCTACACAACCAACGCTCAGTAGAAGCAGTGTGTACCTTCTACAGGACAAATTATAGAAATTCACCAAAGATCCTCAGATAGCACCTTCCAAACCCATGACCACTACCAACTAGAAAGACAAGGACAACAGATACATGGGAACACCATCACCTTCAAGTTCTCCACGAAGCCACTCCCTATTCTGACTTGGAAATATATAATTATTCCTTCATTGTTGCTGTATCAAAATCTTGGCATTCTCTCCTTAATGGCATTGTGGGTCAACCAACAACAGGTGAACTGCAGCAGTTGAAGAAGGTGACTCACCATCACCTTCTCATAGATAGGGACGGACAATAAATGCTGGCCAGCCCATATGCCATGAGTGAATGAAAGGAAACTAAATATTTCATGCTTTGAAGAGTTTCCATTCAAATTCACTGAAATAATATCAGAACTATAGGGTTAAAATATGAAGAAAGGCAACATAAAGATGTCTTGTATTCTATTGGCTTTAAACGGTTGAGAAATGACTGAATGAAGTTGTTTAAAATAATGTCCCAATGAAATACATAAAGAAACAGATAATCATAAGTAATTATGGATACATTGGGTTTCATTTTTAATTTTCCAAAATTCTGCAATGGTCCCATTAGGTTTAAAAATAGCAAGTTTGTAACTCCTCTGTTCAAAAAAAAGAGACAGAAAACAGAAAACTACAGTTAGCTTGACATCTGTCAGTGGAAAATTGCTGGAATCTATTCTGAAGGAAGTTCCAGTGGGACGCATACAAAATCTCAAAGCAATCAAACAGAGTAAGCATCGTTTTGTGGAAGGGAAATGATGTTTGACTAATTTATTGGAGATCATTTAGAAAGAAACAAACAGAATGCATAAAAGTGAACCTGAGGGTGTTGTGTACTTAATTTTTAGAAACCATTTAGGTGTCACAGAAAAGTTACTACACAAAATAAGAGCTTATGGTGCAGGGGCTAACATAGCATGAACAAGGATTGGTTCACTAACAGAAAGTAGGCATTAATGAGTCATTATCAGGTGGCACAATGTAACAAATGGAGTACCAAAGAGATCTATTTACCTCCAAATCATATTTATAACCAATATTCATGATTTTAGGTAGTGAGGTTAAATGTAAGCTTGCTAAACTTGCTGATGACACAGATATGTGGCAAGGTAAATTGGAAAGATGATTTGAGGATTCTGCAAAGGTATAAGTTAAATGAGTGAACAAAACATTGGCAGTTGGAGTATGGTATGGGAATATGTGAACTTGTCTACTTTGCCAGTAGGAATAAAAATGTAGCATATTATTTAAATGAGGAGAGATTGGAGCTGCACAGTGGCTCAGTGGTTAACACTGCTGCCTCACAGCGCCAGGGACCCGGGTTTAAATCCAGCCTTGGGCCAATGTCTGTGTGGAATTTGCACATTCTCCCTGTATCTGTATGGGTTTCCATTGGGTGCTCCAGTTTCCTTCCACAATCCATAGATGAGCAGGTGAGGGTGAATTGGCTATGCTAAATTGTCCATGGTGTTATGTGCATTAGTCAGGGGTAAATGTAGGGTTGGGTCTGGGTGGGTTACTTTTTGGAGGGTTGATGTAGACTTGGTGGGCCAAATGACCTGTTTCCACATTGTGGGTAAGCTAATCTAATCATTCAAAGATTGCAGAACTCTGAGGTGCAGGTGGATATGGATATCCTAATACGTGAATCACAAGAAGCTAATGTGCAGGTACAGCAAGTGATTAGGAAGGCATATGTAATGTTATTGTCTATTGCAAGGTCAGTGGATATAAAAGTAGGGATGTTTACTACAATTGTGTAGGATATTGGTGACACTATGTAACATGGAGAATTTTAGTCTTCTCATTTTAGAAGGGATGTGATTACATCAGAAGCAGGACAGAGAAGGGTCATTGGACTCATTCCTGGGATGACAAGTTTATCTTATGAGGACAGGTGGTGCCTATATCCATTGCAGTTGCAAAGAATGAAAGTGATCTGACTGAAACATAATGGATCTTGAGGGGATTTGACAGGGTTTATGCTGATAGAATGTTTCTACTAGTGGAAGAAAAGAGTGCTAGGTGACACAGGTTAAAAATAAGGTGTCTCCCATTTAATGCAGAAAAACAGAGAATTTTTCCATGGAGTGGCACGGTGGCTAGCACTGCTGTCTCACAGCGCCAGTGACCCAGGTTCAATTCCCGCCTCGGGCAATTGTCTGTGTGGAGTTTGCACATTCTCCCCGTGTCTGTGTGGGATTCCTCTGGGTGCTCCGGTTTCCTCCCACAGTCCAAAGATGTGCAGGTTAGGTGAATTGGCCATGCTAAATTGCCCGTAGTGTTAGGTGAAGGGGTAAATGTAGGGGAATGGGTCTGGGTGAGTTGCTCTTCAGATGGTCGGTGTGGACTTATTGGGCCGAAGGGCCTGTTTCCACACTGTAATCTAATTTCGATCCGTCAGAAGTTCATGGAGGTATTTTCTGTATGGAACAGTGGAGACAGGGTCAAAAAATGTTTTTAAGGCAGGAGTAATTAGATTTCTGACTAATAAGACTAAAGGTCTCTCAGGTTAACCAAGCATGTGGAGTTGAGGCCACTATCAGATCATTCACAATCTTACTGAATGGTAGAGTAAACTCAAAAGGCAGCAGGGCCTCTTCCTACCCCTGATTTACATGTTCATATTACTGCTTGGAGAGCAGAACCTTCGAATGAATGTGGAAGAGGGAATCTATTTCAAGTTTTCTCAACATTTGTGGAGTGGTTTGCTTAAAAGAGGTCTTTGGAAGTTCACTGTGGACATTGGAGTTCTTTTTAACTAAGCTTCCTATAAATCACATGACTGGTCTAAGTGCTTACTTTGCTGTAAAACCTGCAGTTTGGACAGAGACTTGCTTGGGGAAGATCTTGATTTATCTGGTTCACTTAGAGGAAAGCCTGCCAAGAACAAATTGAGTTGGAAAAAAATTTGCTATGAACAAGCTTCATGAGTCCATTCCTGATAAAGAAAACCCTCTTGTTGATTTCAGGATAAAATATACTTGTTCTTTTGAAGGAACTTTGAGTGAGCATCAAAATTTTACTTCCTGAGCAAGCTTATGCTTCCAAGTTTTAAGAGACATTGTGCATCATTAGTGACTTGACCACTTGTCACAATGTCACAGCAACTGACTCTGATGTTCTCTGAAATGTTCCACAAGTTGGCATCCTGTCTCACCAATGGAGAGATCATATGGAGAGCAACAGGCACAGTAGTTGAGGTGTTTGGATGTACAGGAAAATCTCTGCCATATGTGGAAGGATCCTTTTGGC
>NC_057749.1:11357962-11370662 GCF_004010195.1 Chiloscyllium plagiosum
GGTGGCGGGGTGGGGGGTATGGACCTAACGAGGAAGTTGCAGAGGGAATGGTCTCTGTAGAATAGGAGTGGGGAAAGAAATTTATCTCTGGTGGTGGGGTCTGTTTGTGGAAGAGGATGATGCAATGTATTCAGAGGTTGGTGGGGTGGAAGGTGAGGACAGGGGGTTCTGTCCTTGTTGCGATTGGAGGGATGGGGTTCAAGGGCAGAGGTATGACAAGTGGAGGAGATGCACTAGAAGCCATCTGGGATGTTTTGGAGTGGAATTGGCCTCCTGGGAGCAGATGTGGCAGAGGCAGAGGAATTAGGAGTAAGAGATAGCAATTTTACAGGAGGGAGGAGTGGGAGGCGGTGTAGTCCAGGTAGCTGTGAGAATCACTGGGTTTGAAGTAGATGTCCATATTGAGTTGGTCACTTGAAATGGAGATGGAGTGGTCCAGGAGGGGAAAGAAGGTGTCCAGAATGGTCCGAGTGAACTTGACGTCAGGGTGGAAGGTGTTTGTGAAGTTGATGAACTGTTCAACCTCCTGATGGGAGCAGTATGTAGGTAATGCCAGGTTTCCCATCCAGTTTTATTCCTCTGTTTTGTCTTTGTAGCAGGGTTAGATACAATGGAGTGATTTTAAGCAGGCCAGTTAAGAGTCCATAAAACATTATAACAGAAATTAGGCCATTCAGCCCATCGAGTCTGCTCCACCATTCAATCATGGCTGATAGGTTTCGTAACCCCATTCTCCCGCTTTCTCCCCATATCTCTTGATCCCCTTCATCTTCAAGAACCTATCAATCTCTTTGTTAAATATACTCATTGACCTGGCCTTAATAGTCTTTTGTGGAAATGAATTCCATAGAATCACCACTCTCTGGCTGAAAATGTTTCTCCTTATCTCCGTTCTAAAAGGTCTTCCCTTTAAGGCTATGCCAATGGGTCCTAGTCTCTCCTGCCAATGGAAACATTTTCCCAACATAACCTCTGTCCAGGCCTTTCAGTACTCTGTAAGTTTCAATTAGATCACTCCTCATCCTTCTAGACTCCATCGAGTTTAGACACAGAGTCCTCAAATGTTCCTCTTATGTTAAGCTTTTCATTCCTGTGACCATTCCCGTAAACCTCCTCTGAACACTCTCCAGGGCCAGTACCTCCTTCCTGAGATATGGGGTCCAAAACTGCTCACCATACTCTAAATGTGGTCTGCTCAGGGCTTAATAGAGACTCAGAAATACATCCCTGCTTTTATATTTAAGTCCTCTCAAAATAAATGCCATCATTGCATTTGCCTTCCTAACTACTGACTCAGTCTGCAGTGTTTACCTTGAGAGAATCCTAGAACTCCCCAGTCTCTTTGTGCTTCAGAATTCTGAATTTTCTCTCCATTTAGAAAATAGTCCATGCCTCTATTCTTCCTACCAAAGTGCATGACCTCATACTTTCCAATGTTGTACTTCATCTGCCACTTCTTGGACCACTCTTCTACCTTGTCTAAATCCTTCTGCAACCTCTCCACCTCCTCAATGCTACCTGTCCCTCTATCTATCTCGTATCATCTGCAAACTTAGCCAGAATGCCCTCAGTTTCTTTATTTAGATTGTTAATGCACAAAGTGAAAAGTTGTGGTCCCAACACTGAGCCTTGCAGAATACCATTTATTACCGGTGCCATCCTGAAAAGGATTCTTTTATCCCCACTTCTTGCTTTCTGCCAGACAGCCAGGCATTTATCCATGCTAGCACCTTGCTGCTAACACCAAGGGCCCTTACCTTTCTCAGTAGCCTCCTCTGCAGCACCTTGCCAAAGGCCTTCTTGAAGTCCAAGTAGACAACATCTATTGGTTGTCCTTGGTCTAATCTGCTCATTACTTCCTCAAAGAATTCTGGCAGATTTGACAGGCATGACCTCCCCTTGATGAAACCATGCTGACTTTGCCCGATTTTACCATACACGTGCAAGTATTCAGAAATCTCATCCTTCACAATGGATTCCAGGGTTTACCCATGACTAAGGTTTGGCTCATTGGTCTGTAATTTTCCGTCTTTTGCCTTACTCCCCTTTTAAACAGGGGTGTCACTTTTATGATTATTCTGTCCTCTGGGACCCTCCGTGACTCTAGTGATTTCTGGAAGATTACCACTAACACTTCCATTATCTCTTTAGCTATCTCCGTTAGAATTCTGGGGTGTAGTCCACCTGGTCCAGGTGATTGATCCCCCTTCAGGCTATTCAGTTTTTCTAGCACCTTTTCCTTGGTGATGGCCACCACACACAGCTGTGCCCCCTCACTCTCTTGAGTTATTGGAAAATTACTCGTGTCCTCCACCATGAAGGCTGACACGAAGTAATTAATCAGTTCCTCCACCATTTCCTTGTTGCCCACTACTATCTCTCCAGTCTCATTTTCCAGTGGCCCAATGTCCACTTTTGCTCCCCTTTGCCCTTTAAATTTTTAAGAAACTCTTATGGTCTTTCTTTATATTACTGGCCACATTATATACCATTGCCCTTTGCCACATTATATACTTTCTCCTTTGCTTTTATGCTATCCCTGACTTCCCGAGTCAGCCATGGTTGCCTCATTCTCCCTGTACCATGCTTCTATTTCCTCTGGATGAATCTCTGCTGTGTCTCCTGAATTACTCCCAGAAACCTCTGCCATTTCTGTTCTACTGTCTTTCCTGTTAGGCTCTTCTCCCAGAAGATTTTGGCAAGCTCCTCCCTCATGCCTCTGAAGTTGCCTTTATTCAGCTATAATACCATTATCACAGATTCTATCTTCTCCTTCTCAGATTGCAGAGTAAATTCAGTCATGTTATGATCACTGCCTCCTAAGGGTTCCTTCACCTTAAGCTCCCTTAGTCTATCTCACTGCACAACACTAAATCTGTTCCCTAGTGGGCTCCAGCACAAATTGCTCCAAAAGGCCATCTCATAGATATTCCACAAATTCCTTTTCTTGCAGTGCACTACCAACCTGATTTTCCCAGTCCACCTGCATATTGAAATCCCCCATGATCACTGTAACTTTGCCTTTCTGACACATCTTTTCTCGCCCCTGGTGTATCTTGTGCTCCAGTTCCTGACTACTATTTGGAGGCCTTGTGTTTTTTTTCTCACCTTTATGGTTCCTCAATTCTACCCACACAGATTCTACACTATCTAACCCTACTTCATTTCATACTATTGATTTAATTTAATTTCTTACCAATAAGGCAAACCCACCACCTCTGCCCACCTGTCTATCTTTTTGAGAGGATGTATATCCTTTTAATATCCAGCTTCCAATCTGATCCCCTTGCAGCCATGTCTCCATGATGCCCACCATATCATTCCTGCCAATTTCGATATGCACCACAAGCTCATTTACCTTTTTCCTTATACTGTGTACATTCAGATGTCCTGATGTGGCCACCCCTCTTCTCGTTGACATTCATTTGAAGTTTGATTGCCAACCCTTTCCTTACATTCTGTCCTATTTGTGTCTATGCTGGAGTTTTTAGTAACCTCTCCTGAAGTTCTGGACTCTTACTTCCTCCTTTAATTCGGGTTTTCTAATTTCCCATATAAATGAACCCTCTGCAGACACATGTAGACCATAACAGGTAAGGATGGCATATAAAACCTCCTTAGAGGGCATTTTTTTGAAATAATTGATGAAAAGAAATAGTAAATTATATAAATAAATTGTGAAGTTTTTAGAATTGCTAGTTGGTACAAAGTTGCCATTAGTCTAACTTTTTAATTCCAGATGCTATTGGATTCAAGTTCACTGTCTGCCATGATAGGGTTTGGACCCTGGCTCCAGAACTTGGGCCTGGGGTCCTAGATTACTGAACCAGTGATATTACCATACTTACACAGCTTCTCCAGCTGGTTAAATAGTTACACAAATGTTAAGCCAGGAGAAACAGGAATGGTGGATGAGCTATTAAGTATTTGAGAGAATGCCAATATAAAGACTGAGACATCTGTTTTTCTACTTGATAAATGATTCATTGTGCTCCAGGTTTCTTGGATTCAGATTTTTAATATTTTGACTCATGAAGTTCCTAAATCCTTATTTTTGATTTATCATCTCAATCGAGGACAATCACTTCAAGGCCCAAGAGTCTTTCTGGATTACTAGTCTGAGGACAAGGTTGCTGCTGAGTGCTCAGGCAGGACTAACTCTGGATCACACAGCAGGATCACTACTGACAGCTTGAACCGGTTGCTCCTGGGCATTGCCTCGCTCGCCTTCAGATTTTCTCAGCAGAATTTTGTCTGTGTCAATTGTTCATTGAAAAAAGCTTTTGCAAAGAATAGAAGCAGCTTGCAGAATGGCGATTGCACAAAACTGAGTGTTTTTTGAAAAATCTGGCTGTTTTGTATTGTTTCAAACATCAAAGAAATGAAGTATCAGAAATATCTGAATGTGCTGCAAATTTCACTGGGTCTGACTCCATTAAACAGGAGCTCAGTGATGCTTCAGAAAAGGATGTTGTGGTAAGCATCTTCCAGATTCTATAGGGTCACTATAATATAAATTAGTTACTGTTATAAGAATTAAACCATATTGTACTAAAATGGCACTGCGTAGGAGATTCTGTTAAATCTAAGGACAAATATAGGATGTAATGCAGAAATATTTATCATATATTTCTGTTGTGGTTGATCTCCTGTTAGCAGGTCTCAGGATTTAAAACATCAGTAATTTCTGACAGGTGAATTCTTTAAAATGTTTATATTCTTATCATTATTTTCATGCTGAAACAAACTGACTCCTCACTTTGTATGCAACCTGAATTATTTAACATAACATGACCACTACAAGAAGAAGCAGCAGTTCGCATTGCTGTCTTACAGTACCAGGGACTCGGGTTTGATTCCAGCCTTTGATTCCAGTCTGTGCGGAGTTTGTAACGTTGCCCTGTGTCTCTATGAGTTTCCATTAGGTTCTCTGGTTTCTTCTCACAGTCCAAAGATGTGCAAGTTAGATGGATTGGTTACGGTCAATGCTGGGTTACTGGGATGGGGTGGGTCTGGGATGCTCTTTGGAGTGTTGGTGCAGACTCAATGGGCTGAATGGCCTTTATCTGCATTGTAGAGATTCTGAGAAAAGCATTCCCTTTACTGTAATCATCACACATCTGAAATTAACAAAACATTAAAAGTCCTCTGTTGTTTGTAATAGCCAGTTCACTCCAAGCACCTTCAGGAACTCTTCCCTGGTGAGAGATAATACCTGCAGGCCAGTGGGAGGTAGCACCTGCAGAATCTGTCCACCTGTAGGAGTCAGTAAACAAGAAATTAGGGATAGTATTAAGTTGAAAGAAGAGAACTATAAAATTGCCAGAGAAAGAAACATGCCTGAGGACTGGGAGCATTTTAGAATTCAGCAAATGAGGACAAAAAGTAAAATCAAGATGGGGAAAGTATATCACAAGAGAAAAATCGCAAGGAGCATAAAAACTACTGCAGTAGTGTCTAAAAGTATGTAAAGAGAAACAGACTAGAAAAGACAAATGAGGAAATTATAATAGGGAACAGAGAAATGGCAGAAGAATTTAAGCCATATTTTGGTCTGCCTTCGTAAAAAGGGCATATAAATAACCTCCCAAAATGATAAAGAAGCAATTGTCTACTGAGAGGGCAGAATTGAAGGAAATAAATATTCACTCATGGAACATGGGTTTTGTTGGCAGTGTCAGCAGTTAATGACTGTCCTTTGCAGAAATTCACAAAAGATCTTTAGACTGCACTTTGCATCGAGAAGCACAAGAGCAGTATATATATGGACCAACACCACCTGCAAATACCCATCAAGCCACTCACCATTTTGACTTGGAAATATATCAGTTCCTTCATTGCTGCTAAAGGAGTGTTGCCTGGAATTCCCTCCTTAGCTGCTTTGTGGGTGTACCTACACACAGAAGATTGCAGTGGTTCAAGGAGACAGCTCACCACCACCTTCCCAAGGACATCTAGGGACTGGTAATAAATATGGCCCAGGCAATGATGCCCACAATTCAGGAGTGAATCAAGAGGTGTTCTTGTCACCAGTTAATGAAACTAGGCAGGCACATGTGGCAAGCAGTTAGGAAGGAAAATGGCATATTAGCCTTCACTGTAAGAGGAATTGAGTTCAGAAATGGGGATGCCTTATGAAGGCATATGGCATGCTTGCATTCATTGGTCATAACATTGGGTATGTAATTTAGGATGTCATGTTGCGACTGTACAGTAAATTGGTGAGGCCAATTTCAGAATAATGTGTATAATTCGGATTGCCATTCTATAGGAAGGATGTTGTTAAACTTGAGAGGGTGCAGAAAACCTTTACAAAGATATTGCTGGGACCGAGGATCTAAAATCTGGATTTTGGCTGTTGTCAGGAGCAACCATTTAATGCATGCTTTTACTAACTACAAAATGGCTTCTAAATGCAAATAACATAAAATAACATAATAAAAGGGCTTCAGGCTGTAAATTAGCACTGTTTAAAATGGCTTCTCACCCTGCTAAAAGCTGCATTCCTGCTTTGCTGAGCTAGCTGAATTAAAAGATAAAGCAGACAATGGAGTCTTCATAATATGAATCATAACACATTAACTGACCACCCTGACTAACCTTGAACCACGAGTATGAGACAATAATGTGCGTAAGACAATACTGTTTCCCAGGAAATATCATTGGATTAACCTGCTGTCCATTATGTCACCTTATTACATTTCAGTTTTCCTTTGTAATTAAGGTTGTACTGTTTCTTAAAAATATATAAAAATTAGTTATTGTTCATATTCAATTATGCAATTTCTCCAAGGAACACAGAAACTTTTAACCTCTGTGTTGCTGGACAAATCTGCGTCCGGCTGATTCAATTAAACTGTGAAACCTTGCTGAAGCAGATCATACTCCTCGTGATTCCTTTGACCTATTGCAGAACTGAGAGGCCCCTCCCAGGGGTCTAGATCTTCAGGACTGGAGGGTTTGAGCCTAAGGGAGAGGTCAAATTGGTTGGGGCTTTTTTCCCTGGAGCTGTGGAGGCTGAGGGGAGACTTTATAGAGCTTTATAGAATCATGATGGGCATGGCTGAACTGAATATCCAAAATCTTTTTTTTATGGTGGGGGAGTCCAAAGCTAGAGTATATACATTTAAGGTGAGAGGGAAAAAATTTTAAAATGACCATGATTGAATGGTGGAGCAGACTCAATGGGCTGAATGGCCTAATTTCTGTTCTTCTGTCTTGTGGTCTTAGGCTGATACGAGGTATGATAATACCCCTTCAAGAACTGCTGCAGTGAGAGCCAGCTCCTTCAGGAACTGTCCCCCATTGAGAGTGAGCATCTTCAGGAGCTGTATCCCAGTGGACTGAGTGTCAGCAGTTGTAGCTGTGATAAAATAAATTACAAAATTCCCTACCAATTGTCCTAACTTCATCTTGATTACAATTTTCTGAGCTTAATTAGTGAGATTCCTGGAATCTGGTATATTGTGTGAATGAAATTTTCTTTCTGTTCAGGGTGGTTCCAGACTGTGCAACATTGCCTGGTGCTGCAGAAGTTGCCTACCAGCGGAAACTGAAACCATCCTCAAGATGCATAAAGGCCCATGCCCAGTGCTGCAAAAGCCACATGTGCAGAGGATTCATGGAGTTCTGTGTGAGTGCTTGTTGCATTCTAATGTAGCTGGGAATATTGCTTGTCTCAGGTCATTGTGCCTAAATTGGGCGTACAATGTATGAAGAAACTCATTGGAACCCTTGTTCCTCGTTGCCATTTTAAAATGAAATACGAGTTCAGCCCAGTCCATTTGGCTGCTGTCCTTGCTGAAGTTAGTTAGTTAATTGTCATCAACCAAGGAAAGATCCTTGGATATTCTGCTCTATATAGTTTAGTGGCATTGGTATTGTTTGATCAATCTCTTTCTCATCCTGCTGTAACTGAGGGGACATGTTGTTTTGGTAGTAAAATCACTGGACGAATAACTGTTAACCCACACAGAGGTTATAGATTCAAATCCCGCCATGCCCAATGAGGAAGTTTGAATTCAAGAAATACTCTGCCTAAAAAAACTCATCTGCTTCAATAATGGGAGAAAGTGAGGACTCCAGATGCTGGAGATCAGAGTCGAGAGTGCAGTGCTGGAAAAGCGCAACTGGTCAGATAGCATCCGAGGAGCAGGAGAATCAACGTTTCGGGCATTAGCTCTTCATCAATATTGCCCTGTAAGGAAGGAAATCTGCGTTTTTTACCTAGTCTGGCCTACATGTGATTCTAACCAACAGCAATTGCTTTTGGGATAAGTGATGGGCAATAAATGCTGGCCCAGACAATGATACTGACATCCCATGAAACTAAAACTATTTGTGCTCCCATGACCCAGCAGAGGGCAGTGTGTTACTGCATTTTGGGGTTGATGTTTAGACAAAGTTAAAAATCATACGACACCAGCTTACAGTCCAACAGGTTTTTTTTTGGAAGCACTAGCTTTCAGAGCACTGCTCCTTCATCAGGTGGTTGTGGAGTATAAGATCAAGATCACAGAATTTATAGCCAAAGGAATCCTGTGTCATGGAGATATGATATATTAAACAATTTTAGATTAAATCTTTCATCTTTTAGAATGGGATAAACTGGTTTCTGTTCTTTGTTATGCAAATCCCAGAACTCCTTTAAAATTATATTCTCAAGATAGCTCAGTTTTTCTAACAATTGGTATGAAGTCTGTCTGCGTCCCAATGTTGAGTCAGACTGGCAAGCCCTCTGCATAGTTTTATATGATTCATGCAGTTTTTGAGCAAAATAAAGTGTAATTCTGCAAAAACAAATTTACCCCATAAACTTGGCAGGGTGGCAGAGTGAGTGTGCATGTGAGTATGTGCATGTGGGTGTGAGTAAACATGATGCAGTGTGTGTATATGTGTGTGTGTAAGCTTGGTTAAGAGTATGTGAGTATGATGGGGTATTTGCCTGTGAGAGGGTTCATGTGTGGGTGTATGTGTGTGTATATGAAAGAGAGCTTGCGTATGAGAGAAGGTCTCCATGGGTGTGTGTGTATGTAGGAGAGTGTGTGTGTGTGAGAGAGAGTGTATAATGCAGTGGGGTCACCTGCAGTGTGACATGAACCAAAGGTCCAGGTTGAGGCCATTCCCATGGGTACCAAACATGGCTATCAGCTTCTGCTCGGCCACTCTGCATTGTTGTCTGTCCCTAAGTCCACTTGAAGGATGGTCATGTGGAGATCTGAGGCCAAATGTCCTGGACCGCTGAAGTGTTCCCTGATGAGAGGGAATACTCCTGCCTGGTGATTGTTGCGCAGTGTACATTTCATCTGGTGTCATAGCTTCTGCTTAGTCTCTCCAAAGTACCATGTCTCAGGGCATCCTTGCCTGCAGCATATTAGATAGACGATGTTGGCTGAGTCACATGGGTATTCACCATGTACATGGTGGGAGATGACCCCACGTGTAATGGTGGTATCCGTTTTGACACTCTGACACCCTTGCAGCAGCTGCCTTCACAGGTTGTATGGTGTGTTGTCTTGAAGACTGGGCAGTTTGCTGCGAACAATGATCTGTTTAAGGTTTGGTGGTTGTTTAAAGGCGAGAAGTGAAAGCATGGAGAAGGTCTTGACGAGGTGCTCATCGTCATTGACAATGTGTTGCACATCATGAAGAACATGGATGTTCAGTTCCCAGGACGTACTGGACAATGAAGGGTACCCTGTCTGTTGCACCCCATGTCTGTCTCCTGAGGAGGTCCTGAGAAGCTTCAAAGACTATTTTTTGGGGTGCAGCTTCTTTGGACTCTCATTTTCCCAAACAAAAATTGACTAAAACAATGCAAGTTTCCAGCATTTTCAGTGTTTAGTTTTATATTAAACCAGCTTTCTTGTTTTACAAACAAAATTTACACTGCAATATCAGAATCAAATAATTTATTACATTCTCCTGATCAACTGTTTATTATTTTTGGGTTGAAGATGAAATTTGTTGGCATGTTACAATCTGCAACAAAAAAACTTTATTGTGCAATAAAATGGAAGTAAACAAAATAAACAGTATTAAGTTAATATTATAGTTTATAAAGACTTGAGTGGTAAACACAGTTCTATTCCTTTTTTTCCCCTGCAGTCCCATGAGAGTTGTCCTACAAAGTCTTTAAAGTTAATTTATTTTTCCTGGGATCAACTCAAAAGGTACCACAGCTATCCAGAATTCACTTTGATTTGTCTTCAGTGTTTCAGGTATTCATCAAAGTTAGAGATTTAATGGGAGTCCCTATGGTTAAGCAACCCTCTGAAAGATAGATAGATTTCTGAATCAGTAAAGGAATCAAGGGCTATGGGGAAAAGACAGGAAAATAGAATTGAGGATTATCAGATCAACCTTAATCTCATTGAATGGAAGAGCAGACTCGATGGGCTGAATGGCCTACTTATGCTCCTACTTTTTATTGGCTCATGGTCTAATTTCTTGACTGACCTTACAACTGTAGATTCCACAGCTGACACCTGCAACTCTGGTGCAGTGGATTAGAACATCAGATAACATCTTTGGTTTCCAGGAGCCTGCTGCTATAGTTTCAAACTGCAGTCAAGTTCATGACATTCAGAATTCTAACTGCAACAGGTTAACTGACTTGCATTGAGCTGATTTCTTGAGAATTGTTTATTTATCTTACAACTAAACAAAATCTTACCATCTTTGTCTCAAACCCAATACCAGGTCTTGTATTTACTCTTGGTGTAGATCTGGCTGTAACACACACTATAAGCTGTGTTGGGTCTAGAATGACACATCTTTTAGCTGCTTCTGTCAACCAGTCTTGTCCTCTGACTATGTTCTAACTGAATTCACAGAGATAAACTCAAATCAAAACATCTCCAAAAGCTCTATCCATGATAATGTGACATACAAGGTCTTTTCCAGATGTAAATGCAAATTCACTACCTATTAATTCCAACTCTTTCCTTCATTCTAGGAAACCACATCAATAACTGATATGTCTAAAGGAATAACTGCAAATATCACGTCTTCAGGTATTTAGCTAAATCAGACCACCTACTGTATTCATACTCACCCTTTTATTCTGATTAAACGTAGGTTACCTTTTTAACTGTAATTATCTAAAGTCTGTGAGGTATGGCAGCCCGAAGGATTTTCCCAGGATTTTTCCCACTGAAATTAAATTTAAAATGTTGTCACAACACCATGCATGTCTAGCTTGTGGATTTGTATAACTCTTGCAGCTCCCTTTAATATTTTGAGTGGTACAACTTAAAAATAACCAATAGTGAAGCATTTGTTTTAAACAGCATCAAACGTTTGTTTCCCCAATGATTGCTGAAAAATTACAAGTAGATGCGGATCATGTTGATATAAAAAAGGAGGTAATGTTGGAAGTTTTGAAAAGCGTTTAGGTTAGACAAGTCTCCTGACGGGCTGTATACCAGAATACTGAGGAAAGCAGAAGAGGAAATTGCTGGGGCCTTGTATAAAATCGTTGCATCCTCTTTAGTCAAAGGAGAGGTCCCAGAGGACCAGACAACAGCCAATGGTATGCTTTTGTTTAAAAAAGGGCAACAGGGATTATCTGAGAAATTACAGGCTGGTGAGCCTTATGTCAGTGGTAGGGAAATTGTTCGAGAAGATTCTTAGGAACAAGACTTAACTCGCATTCAGAAAACTATGGACTTACTAACGATATGCAGCATGGCTTTGTGTGGGGGAGGTCGTGTCCCACAAACCTAACTGGGTTTTTTGAGGCCGCGACAAAGATGATTATGGGAATACGATGCTGGGTGTTGTCTACATGGACTCTAACATTGCCTTTGACAAGGTTCCCTCACATGAGGCTAGTCCAGAAAATCAAATAGTCTTGAAATCCATGCTGAGCTGGCAAGTTGGATTCAAAATTGGCTTGGTCATAAAAGACAGAGGGTAGTTGTGGAAGAGTGTTTTTCTGAATTCTGTTACCAGTGGTTTTCCATAAGGATCAGTGCTGGGACCTCTGTTGATTGTAATATATATATAAATGATTTCAATGAAAATAGTAGTCTGGTTAGTAAATATGCAAATGACATATTCCAAAATGGAGGGCGGGAAAAATTTCTGGCTGTAAGAGCTGCTCCTTTTTTTGAGGTATTTTAGGTGCTAGAGATGATTTCCTCAAATTCCAGGAGCAGCAATTACTGTTTTATATGCTGATGCATTGTTTTGGAACTTTGGGAAAAAAAAGTCAAAACAACAGCAGTTTAAAAGGGAGAAGAGCAGGCAAAGGAAGCACGTGGTGAGGACAGTGCAGGGGAGAGAGAGAGAGAACCTGCACGGTTACTGTCTTTGCTGTTTGAATTCGTGTATCGCTGGACATCAGAGTGCGTCTGGAAAAATTAACAAACAGTGAAATTCACAACTAATCTTGGAGGAACTGTTGGGCGAAGTTCACAGCACAGAATCAGATAAGTTAATTGTTGTTTTAAGTCTGTCCAAGAGAAAGGCTGCAGTAGTGAGTATAGTGGATTCTTTCTTGATTATATGTTTTTGGAGATAAGTCTCTTGATTAAACTTAAAATATAAGCCATAGCTATTAATTTAACCTAGGGCAGTGTTTGTAGAGGAATAAGACAGTGTTATTTTCTGGGTCTGTAGATTGTAAAGGAGCGAAAATGACCTTTGCAGTGATATGTACTTCTTGTCAGATATGGGAGTTTAAAGAGAGTTTAAG
>NC_057749.1:11372507-11374078 GCF_004010195.1 Chiloscyllium plagiosum
GAGAAATAAGAAAGGGATGATCACCTTATTGGGATTGTATTATAGACCCCCCAATAGTCAGAGGGAAATTGAGAAACAAACTTGTAAGGAGATCTCAGCTATCTGTAAGAATAATAGGGTAGTTATGGTCGTGGATTTTAACTTTCCAAACATCAACTGGGACTGCCATAGTGTTAAAGGTTCAGATGGAGAAGAATTTCTTAAGTGCATACAAGACAATTTTCTGATTCAGTATGTGGATGTACCCACTAGAGAAGGTGCAAAATTTGACTTACTCTTGGGAAATAAGGCAGGGCTGGTGACTGAGGTGTCAGTGGGAGACCACTTTGGGGCCAGTGACCATAATTCTATTAGTTTTAAAATAGTGATGGAAAACGATAGACCAGATCTAAAAGTTGAAGTTCTAAATTGGAGAAAGGCCAATTTTGACGGTATTAGGCAAGAACTTTCGAAAGCTGATTGGAGGCAGATGTTCGCAGGTAAAGGGACGGCTGGAAAATGGGAAGCCTTCAGAAATGACATAATGAGAGTCCAGAGAAAGTATATTCCTGTCAGGGTGAAAGGGAAGGCTGGTAGGTAGAGGAAATGCTGCATGACTAAAGAAATTGAGGTATTGGTTAAGAAAAAGAAGGAAGCAGATGTAAGGGATGGACAGGATAGATTGAGTAAATCCGTAGAAGAGTATAAAGAAAGTAGGAGTATACTTAAGAGGGAAATCATGATTGAAAAACAGGGACATGAGATAGCTTTGTTCAAATAGAATTAAGGAGAATCCAAAGGGTTTTTACAAATATATTAAGGACAAAAGGGTAACGAGGGAGAGAATAAGGCCCCTCAAAGATCAGCAAGGCGGCCTTTGTGTGGAGCCACAGAAAATGGGGGAGATACTAAATGAATATTTTGCATCAGTATTTACTATGGAAAAGGATATGGAAGATACAGACTGTAGGGAAATAGATGCTGACATCTTGCAAAATGTCCAGATTACAGAGGAGCAAGTGCTGGATGCCATGAAATGGTTAAAGGTGGATAAATCCCCAGGACCTGATCAGGTGTTACCGAGAACTCTGTGGGAAGCTAGAGAAGTGATTGCTGGGCCTCTGACAGAGCTATTTGTATCATCGATAGTCACAGGTGAGGTGCTGGAAGACTGGTGAGCCTGACCTTGGTGGTGGCCAAGTTGTTGGAGGGAATCCTGAGGGAAAGGATGTACATATATTTGGAAAGGCAAGGACTGATTAGGGATAGTCAACATGGCTTTGTGCATGGGAAACCATGTCTCACAAACTTGATTTAGTTTTTTGAAGAAGTAACAAAGAGGATTGATGAGGGCAAAGCAGTAGATGTGATCTATATGGACTTCAGTAAGGTGTTCGACAAGGTTCCCCATGGGAGACTGATTAGCAAGGTTAGATCTCGTGGAATACAGGGAGAACTAGCCATTTGGATACAGAACTGGCTCAAAGGTAGAAGACAGAGGGTAGTGGCAGAGCATTGTTTTTCAGATGGAGGCCTGTGACCAGTGGAGTGCTACAAGGATCGGTGCTGGGCACTCTACTTTTTGTCATTTA
>NC_057749.1:11374929-11387506 GCF_004010195.1 Chiloscyllium plagiosum
TTGCAACATTTAAGAGGCATTTGGATGGGTATATGAATAGGAAGGGTTTGGAGGGATATAGGCCAGGTGCTGGCAGGTGGGACTAGATTGGGTTGGGATATCTGGTCGGCATGGACGGGTTGGACCGAAGGGTCTGTTTCCATGCTGTACATCTCTATGACTCTATGACATGAACACTTTTGGAATTGTGGATAGTGAGGAAGGATATCAAAGGATGCAGCAGAATGTAGGTCAGCTGGAAAGTTGGGTGGAGAAATGGCAGATGGAGTTTAATCCAGACAAGTGTGAGGTGATGCATTTAGGGAGGTAAAAATTGAAAATAGAATCAAAGAATCATGATAGGCCAAATGGCCTCTTTCTGTACTATCATGTCTGCATTAATCCTCTGGACAGCATCCCACGCAAACCCACACCCTATCCCCATAACACTGTATTTACTATGGCTCATCTACATGGCCTGCACAGGACATTCAGGACACTTTACCATGGCTAATTCACCTAACCTGCACATCTTTGGACTGTGAGAAGAAATCAGAACACTTGGCAGAAACCCATGCAGACATGGGAGAACGTGCAAACAGACAGTCACCCAAGCTGGGAATTGTACCTGGGTTCCTGGTGCTATAGATCCACAGTGCTAACCACTGTGCCACAGTGATGTCTAGTGCAAGAGGAAACTAACTGTAAATAGCAGGACTCTTAGGAACATTGATTAACAGACAACTCCTTGAAAGTAGCAAGACAACTTGATAAGATGGTAAAGGTGGCAAGTCATTTTTGCAACTGTATAAGACTTTGGTCAGGCCACATTTGGAGTACTGTGCACAGTTTTATCATCACAGTATCGGAAGGATGTAGAGGCTTTGGAGAGGGTGCAGGAGAGGTTAACAAGGATGTTGCCTGGATTTGAGTGTATTAACTATAAGGAGAGGTTGGACAAACTCGGACTATTTTTCCTAGAACATTGGCAGCTGAGGGATGGCCTGATAGAATTGTATAAAATTGTGAGGGGCATGGATAGTATGGATAGTCAGGGTCTCTTTCCCAGGGTGGAAATGCCAAATACAAGGGGCAAAGGTTTAAGGTGAGGGGGGATAGTTTAAAGGAGTTATGCAAGGAGAGTTTTTTTTACATAGAGAGTAGTAGATGCCTGCAATGTGCTAGTAGAAACAGATCTGATAGCAAAGTTTAAGGTACATTTAAACAGATGCTTGAACAGGCAGGCAAAGAGGGATGTGGACCATGTGAAGGTAGATGGGATTAGTTAAGAATAGCATAATAGTTGGCACAAACATGGTGCACCAAAGGGCCTGTTCTTATGCTGCACTTTTCTATGTTCTTAAATGTAAGGTTGTATATTTTGGAAAGTCTAATTCAGGAGGGAAGGAGACAGTAAATGTCAGAACTCTTAGAAGCATTAACATACAGAAGGATCTTAATATACAGATGCACAGTTCCCTGCAAGTGGCAGTATAAGTGGATAAACTGGTCAAGAAAGTATATAGTATGTTGATATGGACCAGAATATATGGATCCTCAAAATATATTCAAAAGGCAGTCTATATCTTTACCTTTTCTCATTTTAAAGGTAGGTATAAGGTGTTGCATTCCAAATGCAATTTGATTGGTCAAACTACTTGACAATAAGCAAAACACACTTTATTCATACACTATAGTTAAATACAATGAAAGAAAAAAGAAATTGGAATAATTTAACTATACTGGAAAAACATAACAAAAAAATAGATTATTTCCTAACTAAGCACTAACTGTTCCAATATAGTAACATCCCATAAACACACCCTTGGCAAAAGGTAAGTTCTGAAAAATAGATTGGCTCACAAGCAGTTCTCCAGTCCAAGAGAGAAAACTCTGAGAGAGAAGCAGGGAGAGATGTACTTCAGCTTCTAAACCCAGCTTCGAGATCCAGCCCACAATTGAAACAACTGAAAAACTAAAACTAAAATTCCTGGTTCTGTGCGAGTTTGACCCCACCCATTCAGGCTGCTTTTATTAGATTAGATTACATTACAGTGTGGAAACAGGCCCTTCGGCCCAACAAGTCCACACCGACCCGCCGAAGCGAAACCCACCCATACCCCTACATTTACCCCTTACCTAACACTACGGGCAATTTAGCATGGCCAATTCACCTGGCCCTGCACATCTTTGTGACTGTGGGAGGAAACCGGAGCACCCGGAGGAAACCCACGCAGACACGGGGAGAACATGCAAACTCCACACAGTAAGTCGCCTGAGGTGGGAATTGAACCCGGGTCTCTGGCGCTGTGAGGCAGCAGTGCTAACCACTGTGCCACCGTGCCGCCCATAAAAAAAAGTATTGTTCCAACTTTTTTTAAAAAAAAAGCCCCAAGACCTCACAAGCTGTTTACTTTATGGGATTTCAATAGATAGCTCAGTACCTCTGCCTTAAAACCTCTCTTCAAAGAAAACCAGGGCAAAATAAACCTTTTAAAGGCATAGCATCATCACAATGTTTGCTTTCATCAGATGGGGCATAGAGAATAAAAATTCTAATGTTGCAGCTGTATAGAACTTTGGTTAGGCCACATTTGGAATATTGTGTACAGTTCTGGTTGCCACACTACTAGAAGAATGTGGCGATTTTGGAAAAATTACAGAAATAGTTTACCAGGTTGTTGCTTAGCTTGAAGGGTATTAGTTATGCGATGAAGTTGGACAAACTTGGTTTGTTTTCACTTGAACACTGGAGGCTATGGGGCAACCTGATAGAAGTTTACAAATGTTTGTAAAGATTTGCAACTCAGGTTAATGGTAAGTATGTAAGTGAGCTCGCTGAGTGTGAAGGTTTGTTTTCAGATGTTTCGTCACCATACTAGGTAACATCATCACTGAGATTCTCCAGTGAAATGTTCGTGGTACGTCCCGTCCCTCTATTTATAGGTCTTGGTTTCTTAAGGTGGGTGATGTCATTTCCAGTTCTTTTTCTCAAGCGAAGGTAAATAGGGTCCAAATTAATGGAGTTCTAGTTAGAATGCCATGCCTCTAAGAATTCTCGTGCGTATGTATGTTTCACCTGTCCTAGGATGTGTGTGTTGTCCCAGTTAAAGTGGTGTCCTTCTTTGTCTGTATGTATAGAAACTAGTAATAGTGGGTCGTGTCTTTTGGTGGCCAGTTGGTGTTCATGTATCCTGGTGGCAAGTTTCCTGATAGTTTGTCCAATGTAATGTAAAGTTTACAAAGTTATGAGATGCATGGATAGAATGGATAGACAATGTCTTTATCCCAGACAAGAAATGTTAATAACGTTTCAAAATTAAATGTCAAAAAGGGGGAAAATATAAAGGATATATGAGAGGTAGGTTTTTATTACACAGAGGGTGGTAAATCCTGAGGAATTGGATTGACGTGTTTGGAAAGACATGGATGCTTAGGGATAAAGAACATTGTTTTGTGTGAGGGAACTCTAATTTGGTTGAGTTGAGTTTTTGAATAAGTAACAAAGAGGATTGATGAGGGATCCATATGGACTTTGGTAAGGCATTCAACAAAGTTCCTCATGATAGACTGGTTAAGGAGGTTAAATCACATGGAATACAGGGAGAACTAGCCATTTGGATACAGAACTGGCTCAAAGGTAGAAGACTGAGGATGGTAGTGGACGGTTGCTCTTTAGACTGGAGGCCTGTGACCAGTGGTGTGCCACAAGGATCGGTGCTGGGTGCACTGCTTTTTGTCATTTATATAAATGATTTGAATGTGAACATAGGAGGTGTGGTTAGTAAGTTTGCAAATGACACCAAATTTGGAGGTGTAGTGGACAGCAAAGAAGGTTACCTCAAAGTACAATGGGATCTTGATCAGGTGGGCCAATGGGCCAAGGAGTGGCATATGAAATTTCGTTTAGATAATGTTGAGGTGCTACATTTTGGAAAGGCATATCGGGGAAGGACTTATACACTTAATGGTAAGGTCCTGGGGAGTGTTGCTGAACAAAACAGACCTTGGAGTACAGGTTCATAGTTTCTTGAAAGTGGAGTCACCGATAGATAGGATAGTGAAGAAGGCAATTGGTATGATTGCCTGTATTGATCAGTGCACTGAATATAGGAGATGGGAGGTCATGTTATGGCTATACAGGACATTGGTTAAGCTACTACTGGAATATTGTGTGCAATTCTGGTCTCCCTCCTATCGAAAGGAAGTTGTGAATCTTAAAAGAGTTCAGAAATGACTAACAAGAATGTTGCCAGGATTGGAGAGTTTGAGCTATAGGGAGACGCTGAGTAGGCTGGAGCTATTTTCCTTAGAGCATTGGAGGCTGAGGGGTGACCTTATAGAAGTTTATAAAATCATGAGAGACATGGATAGGATAAATAGTTAAGGTCTTTTCCCTGGGTGGCGGAGTCCAAAACTAGAGGCAATAGGTTTAGGGTGAGAGGGGAAAGATATGAAAGGGACCTCAGGGACAACTTTTTCACGCAGAGGATGGTGAGTGCATGGAATGAGCTGCCAGAGGAAGTGGTGGAGACTGGTATAATTACAATATTTAAAAGGCATCTTGATGGGTATATGAATGGGAAGGGTTTAGAGGGATATGGGCCAAATGCTGGCAAAAGGCACAAGATTAAGTTAGGTTATCTGGTTGGCATGGACGAGTTGGACTGAAGGGTCTGTTTTCATGCTGTATGACTCTATGACTCTCAGTGCCTGGAATGTACTCCTAGGGGAGGTGGTAAAAGCAGATACAACAACAATGTTTAAGAGGCATTTTGATAGATACATGAATAGGTAGAGAATAGAAGGATACAGACCATGTAGAGGAAAAAGGTTTCAAGTTTAGAAAGATGTATATGTTGGCACAGGCTTGGATGATTGAAGGACCTACTCCTCTGCTGTACTGTGCTTTGGTGTTTGAAAGATATTCATAAAGGTGAGAATATGATCAGTCTGTTATTGTTAAAGATCTGTTATTTGCTTGAATGTGGAGGTGTCGGGTGGACAAAGACCAAGGAGGAGGAAGTGAGGACTGCAAATGCTGGAGATCAGAGTCGAAGTGTGTGATACTGAAAAAGCACAGTTGGTCAGGCAGATTCCGAGGAGCAGGAAAATCGGCATTTCGGGCATAAGCTCTTCATCAGGAATGAGGTTTGTGGGTAAGGGAGCTGAGAGATAAATGGGAGGGGGTGGGGCTGGGGGAATTTAGCTAGGAATACAATAGGTTGATGAAGGTGGGGGTGACAGTGATAGGTCAGAGAGGAGGGTGGAGCAAAAAGGTGGGAAGAAAGATAGACAGGTAGGACAGTTCAAGGGGGTGGTGCCAAGTTGGGAGGGAGAGGGGAAATGGGGAAACTGGTGAAATCCACATTCCATCATTTTCTGTCTTGGGACCCTCCAACCACACGGGATAAATGTGGATTTCACCAGTTTCCCCATTTCCCCTTCCCCACTGTATCCAGTCCCAACCTTCCAACTCGGCACCGGCCTCTTGAACGGTCCTACCCATCCATCTTCCTTCCCACCTATCCACTCCACCCTCCTCTCCAACTTAGCACTTTCACCCCCACCTTCATCGACCTATTGCATTCCCAGCTACCTTCCCCCCAGGCCCACCCCACTCCCATTTATCTCTCAGTCTCCTTGGCCCACAAGCCTCATTCCTGATGAAGGGCTTATGCCTGAAACCTTGATTCTCCTGCTCCTCAGATGCTGCCTGACTGGCTGTGCTTTTCTAGCACCACAGTTTTAACTCGGACAAAGACCAAAGTCACACAACACCAGCTTATAGTCCAACAGGTTCAGGTGGCATGGTGGGTCAGTGGTTAGCACTGCTGCCTCACAGCATCGGGGACCCAGGTTTGATTCTAGCCTTGGGCGACTGTCTGTGTGGGGTTTGCACATTCTCCCCATGTCTGCATGGGTTTCCTCCGGGTGCTCCAGTTTCCTCCCACAATCTAAAGATGTGCAGGTTAGGTGAATTGGCTGTGCTAAATTGCCCATAGTGTTCAGGCATGTGTAGGTTAGGTGCATTAGTCAGGGGTAAATGTAGAGTAAATGTAGGGGAATGGGTCTGGGTGGGATATTCATCAGAGGATCAGTGTGGACTTGCTGGGCTCAATGACCTGTTTCTATACTGTATGGAGTCTGAGGTTTATTTGAAATCATAAGCTTTTGGAGCACTGCTCCTTCATCAGGTGAAGTTCAGAACTCATCTGAAAAGGGTCACTGGACCTGAAACAATAACTCTGATTTCTCTCCACAGATGCTACCAGACCTGCTGAGCTTTTTCAGCAGTTTCTGTTTTTGTTTCTGATTTCCAGCATCCACAGTTCCTTTGGTTCTTCTAAATTAGATATTTTCTAAGGTAAAAGCCATTTGAACACCCATGGGAGTCCTGGTCAATTAATTTCTGTTTACCTTATATTGAAATATGCATTCATTTTTAAAAAAAATTCACACATGTGGGTATATCTATCTTGTAATCTGTTTGGAGCCTAAGTAGGAACTTCACAACACTGCATTTGTAAAATGTTGGGTGACTTCTGGCAGCTGTTTCTCAAGGTTTTTGTGTCCATCGAATGAGATTAGATTTTTACAGAATCTATAACTAACACATTTGTGACGATTCAATATCTAAAACCATATCAACTGTAACATGAGGCATGAGACATGAATAAAGTACAATGTAGTTAATAACCATCAGACTCTGATGCTGTACACTTCCTCAGATTCCCTTACAAACTCGACTTGCCATTAATCTGTTGCAGATTTTCTAGATTTGTTCTTGTGACACAAGATTTTCTGTTAGAGCTATCGGAAAATGATAAACAATGGACCCAATTCCCATTTCCTGATTCGATACAATCAGCCAGTTTCCTTGTCGGTAAAACAGCTGCTGAACAATTGCAGCATATTGGAGTCACAGCCTAATATGACAAGAAAATTATAAAGTACAAAGACGTCTATCATAGCAGGGGAAGCAGCCAATATTAGAGGTGAACATTGAAACAAAATCCATCTCAAATAGACACAGAGGATGCTACAGAAACTCAGCAGGTCTGGCAGTATCTGTGAACAGTCTGGTATGACTTCTTCAGAACTAAAAGGTGTTGGAAAATAGATTATTTTTTATATTTTTGACAGAGGCAGAGGAGGAGCAATAGGGCGGATGGTATGGAGGCTCAATGCAGAAGTCAAAGAGGTTACTTATGGTGGAGAAAGAGAAAAAGAAATGTAAAAAGGTTTTAAACTAAACTGTGAAAGGAAGAGAATTGGACCTTTCTACTAAGTGTAAAGTAAACAAGATACAAATGCAACATGTAGGGACGTGGAGAGAATGCAAGAAGAATGCAAAACAGATGTAAAGTAGTCAGTTTCTGAAGTTATTAAATTCATTAATAAACCTTGAAGTTATAAAGTATCGAAATAGGAAATGAGGTATTGTTCCTTGAGCTTGTGTTGTGCTTTATTGGAACATTGCAGCAGTCCCAGGATAGAAATATTAGCATGAAAGTAGTCTGGTTTATTGAAATGACAAGCAACTAGGAGGGTTATTCTGATGGATAGAGCAGAAGGATTCCACAAAGTGATACCCAACCTGAGTTTGATCTCACCAATGTAAAGAAATGGCGATGTGAGCAGTATGTGCAGTAAATTAGATAGAAAACAGTACAAATGCTGCTTCACCTGGAAGGTATGATTGGGACCTTGGACAGTGAGGAGGGAGGAGGTAAATAGGCAAGTGTTACACCTTCTGTGATTGCATGGGAAGGTGCCTTAGAGACTGAGAAAGCATTAGGAGTGATGGAGAAGTGTAAGTAAGTGAAAAGCTTCTTGGTTCCCCTATCATATCACATTGGTAGTATCTTCACACAGACTGCAGTGGCTCAAGATGGCTCACCATCGTCTTCTCAAGGGCAAACATGGATGGACAATAATGCCAACCTTGTCAGAGGTGCCCATAATCCAAATCTGAACTTTATACAACTATGCTTAATGCTGCGTAAGAGCAGAGGAATTTGTGGTACAAGTCTACAAGCCATTAAAAGCAGCACCTCGGGTTAATAGTTAAAAAGCTAATAATTCTCAAAATTCTCAAGGGTTGGAAAGTATGAAAATCAAAGGGTAATGCTAAATTTACATTGAATTTTGATAACACTCCAGATACTGTATAGTGTATACGGTCTACACTATCAGAAAGTCAACTAGGTTTTCAAGTGAGAATAACATTGAGTCACTGGATGCTGCCTGGCATAAGGAAATCAAATATTAAGTAATTTTTAAAAAAAAATGTTGTTCCATTTCTGTTGGAATAATGCAGAATACAGAGTAATATGATAGAAGTATTTAAAATTAAAGAAGAGGAAGGCTATTTGCATTTGTTCAGATGTAAAATTAAATGTACACGATTAAATATTAGAGATTCAGAACAGAGAGCAGCTTGGCGAAACTTTACACAGGGAGTTGTAAAGCTGTGGAATTCACTGTCAAGGTTGGAAACAGCAACATTAAAGATTAGATTAGATAGAGGGCTTGTAGTACAGGAGGATGAATGGAGATGGGAACAAAGTGTAAATAGGATTAGAACTAAACAGCACAACATGTACTGGTTGGACCAATTGACTACTCTGTTTTCTTATTGTAACTTCTTTGTATTTTCAATGTCATATCTATACATGCACTTCCCCACAGGACTGATTGGTTATCAGATGGAATAGGAACACTGATTGCTTTCTTCCTCTTCCTAATCTGTGTCCACTCCACTGAGATCAGCTCACTGAACACAGATTTGGAAATTACTTGGGACATGCTTAGTCTGCCTGATGCACTCACTTTGACCAAGAGGAGCTGGTCCTCAGAATTTGCTGAAAATAGCAAATGCTAGAGATCACAGTGGGTCAGGCTGCATCGATGGAGAGAAAGCAAGCTAACATTCTGAGTCGAGATGACTCTTCATTAGAGCTGAACTACTGTGTGAAGGGGACAGCATTTATGCAATCGGTTGGGGGAGGATGTGGTGGTAAGGATGTTGATATTCAGATTAAGTGACTGGAATGTGAGAATGGCAAAACAATGGTGAGTCTAATTACCAGGAGAAAGTGAGGACTGCAGATGCTGGAGATCAGAGCTGAAAATGTGTTGCTGGAAAAGCGCAGCAGGTCAGGCAGCATCCAAGGAGCAGGAGAATCGACGTTTCGGGCATGAGCCTTTCTTCAGGAATCCTGATGCGCTTTTCCAGCAACACATTTTCAGCTCTGAGTCTAACTACCAGACTGGAAAGATCAGACAGTCCCACTGGAGTGTGGGGGGAGAAGGAGAGAGGGGACATGATGACAGTGAACGTAACAAGCAAAGCTAAAAGAAAGGGAAGGACTGAGTTCACAATCTGAAGGTGTTGAACTCAATATTAAGCCCAGAAGGTTGTAAAGTGCCTAGTCTGAAGAAAAGATGTTGCTCCTGCAGTTTCACATTCTCTGTCACTGTGTCCTCTTTCCCCTCTTTCCCCAACTCCAGTGGGACTGTCTGATCTTTCCAGTCTGTTAGTTAGACACACCATTGTTTTGCCATTCTCATATTCCAGTAACTTAAGCTGAACTATCAAATGCTTTCGCCCCCCAGCACTCAACACTACCACCCCCAACTACTGCATAAATGCTGTCCCCTCTATGCTTCATGTCAGTTATGATGAAGATCATCTGCACTCGAAACATTAGCTTGCTTTCAGTCTGTGGATGCTGCCTGACCCACTATGATCGCCAGCATTTTTTGTTTTCAGTACAGATTCCAGCATCTGCAGTAATTGCTCCTACTCAGATTTTGTTGATTATACTCAGAACCAGCAATCTAGAAGACAAGTGTTTAAATTCCAGCATGGGAAGTTCTGAAAATTAATTAAATAAATCTAGTTATTTCAGGACTGACACCAGAAAAATTGACCATCGAGATTTCTGGCTTGTCATAAAAGTCCAGCTGGCTCACTAATGTTTGTCAGGATGTTCCCACATCTGACTATAGTCCAATGCTATTTGTTTATTTTTAATGCAATCAGAAGTGGTCTAATAGCTTATTATTGATGCTTTATTATTTGCAAAGTGTGAAGAACTAACTTGAATCAATACACACGCCAGTTTCCCATATTTCAGTGCTGCAGTGCAAAATGAGGCTTGAAGAGATTAATGCTGTTCATGTGATCTACCTGGATTTTCAAAAAGTATTTCATAAATTGTCACGCAACAGACTTGTGAAGAAATTCATAGGTCATGAAGTAAAAGGGACAGTAGCAACATGGATTGAAATTGGCTCAGTACAGGAAACAGAGAGTGAACTTCTAAGGAACATTGTCAAGTGAGTGGTAAGGTGGCAAATAACCTCATTGCAGAGAAGTGTTAAGTGATACATTTTAGGACAGAAAACATAGAGAGACAGCATAAAAGAAAGGGTATGATTCTATAGATGTGCAAGAGAAAAGGTACTTGAGTGTATATATGCACATGTCACTGAAGAAGACAATAAAAGTAAAGAGACTTGTGAAAAAAAAACAATATTTTAGGTTTCTGAGATGCCAGTGTTGGACTGGGATGGTTAAAATCAGAAATCACATGACACCACATTATAGTCCAACAGGTTTACCTGAAATCACAAACTTTTGGAGTGCTGCTTCTTCGTCAGGTGAAGTGAAACTTCAGTTATGAGGATAGGTTGGAGAAGGTAAGAGTTTTGTTTGAAGGGGGAAGCCTAAGGGGAAATTTGATAAAGGTTTACAAAATAGCAGCGGGTCTGGGCAGAATAGCTAGGGCAAAATTGTTCCTAGTTGTTAAAGGATTGAGAACCAGAGGGCATTTAAGTGTGTTTTGCAATAAAAGCAAATGCAAGGTGAAATAAATATTATTCAAACGTTGAGTGGATCAGGTCTGGAATGCACTATCGGGGAGTGGAGGTTCAATTGAGGCACTCAAGAGAGTATTGGGTGATTGTTTCGATTTAAATAATGGACTGGGTTGGGAAATTAGCACTAAGTTAAAATGTTCAGAGAACCAGCGCAGGTACAGTAGGTCAAATGACCTACTTCTGAACCATAACAATTCTGTGATTCTGTCATTTGCTGACTAACAACGATCAGCTGATGTTCCAACAATTGGAGACTGGACATTCACTGAAAGACACATTACCTATGCAGTAATTGCTTGGGAAGTTGAAATTTTCAATAGACAATTATCTGGCATCAGAAGCCTTTTGAAAATTATCTCAACTGAGTTAGAATGAGAGAGTTATGACGGGTTCTGACTTGCCTTACAAGATAACCAGGTATAGTCGAGGAATGAAACATGCTCTAACACATGGTTAACAATAAGCCTAACCTCCGTCCCCATTCAAGAAGGCAGCACAACCACTAATAGAATAATAGAATACCTACAATGCAGAAAGAGGCCATTCGACTCTTTGAGTCTGTGCCAAGCCTTTGAAGAGCATCTCACATAGACCGAGAGCCACCACCCTATCCCGTAACCCTGCATTATCATAGCTAACTCCACCCTCCTCCCTAACCTATCACCCTCATCCCCTCCCCCACTCACCTATTGTACTCTATGCTACTTTCTCCCCATCCCCATCCTTATCTAGCTTATCTCTCCACCCTTCAGGCTCTCTGCCTTTATTCCTGATGAAGGGCTTTTGCCCGAAACGTCGATTTTACTGCTCCTTGGATACTGCCTGAACTGCTGTGCTCTTCCAGCACAACTAATCCAGAATCTGGTTTCCAGCATCTGCATTCATTGTTTTTACCTAGCTAATCCACCATGCCAACAAATCCCTCAATGCTACGGACAATTTAGTATGGCCAATCCACCTAATCTGCACATCTTTGGACTGTGGGAGACCATAAGACCATAAGACATAGGAGTGGAAGTAAGGCCATTCGGCCCATCGAGTCCACTCCGCCATTCAATCATGGCTGATGCGCATTTCAGCTCCACTTACCAGCGTTCTCCCCGTAGCCCTTAATTCCTCTAGACAACAAGAATCTATCAATCTCGGCCTTGAAGACATTTAGCGTCCCGGCTTCCACTGCACTCCGTGGCAATGAATTCCACAGGCCCACCACTCTCTGGCTGAAGAAATGTCTCCGCATTTCTGATCTGAAATGACCCCCTCTAATTCTAAGGCTATGTCCACGGGTCCTAGTCTCCTCGTCTAACAGAAACAATTTCCTAGCATCCACCTTTGCCAAGCCATGTATTATTTTGTACGTCTATATTCAATCTCCCCTTAATCTTCTAAACTCCAACGAATACAATCCCAGTATCCTCAGCCATTCCTCATATGTTAGACCTGTCATTCCAGGGATCATCCGTGTAAATCTCCGCTGGACACGTTCCAGTGCCAGTATGTCCTTCCTGAGGTGTGGAGTACTGGACACAGTACTCCAAATGGGGCCTAACCAGAGCTTTATAAAGTCTTAGTAGTACATCTCTGCTTTTATATTCCAACCCTCTTGAGATAAGAGACAACAGAGAGAGACAAGAAGACGAAGAAGAATTAGATACGAAGAAGAAGAAGACGACGAAGACGACGACGAAGACGACGACGACGAAGACGA
>NC_057749.1:11389539-11400216 GCF_004010195.1 Chiloscyllium plagiosum
ATTATGTTTTTTTTTGCCTTTGTGGTTCCTCAATTCCACCCACACAGCCTCCACATCATCCGACGCTATGTCATTCAATACCATAGATTTAATTTTGTTCTTAACTAACAAGGCAACCCCACCCCCTCTGCCCACCTCTCTGTCTTTTCGATAAGTTGAAAAACCATGGAGGTTTAACTGCCAGTCCTGACCCCCCCGGTACCAAGTCTCTGTGATGCCTACTACATCATAATCATTCACTATTATCTGTGCCATTAGTTCATCGGCTTTGTTATGTATGCTACGAACATTCAGGTAAAGTGCCTTTACCTGAAGGAAACCACGGCACCCAACAGAAGGCCATGCAGGCATGGGGAGAACATGCAAACATACACAGATAGTGGCCTAAGGCATTGTAAGGCAGCAGTGCCACTGTGTTGCGCAGGAAATTTCTCTGTGTTGGAAAATTGATGGGATTAAACAATGGTGGCATGGTGGCCTGGTGGTTAGCATTGACGGCTCACAGCACCAGGCATCCTGGCTCGACTCCAGCCTGGGGTGACCATGTGGAGTTTGCACATTCTCCCGGTGTCTGCGTGGGCTTCCTTCCAGTGCCCTGGTTTCTTCCCACAGTCCAAAGATGTGCAGATTAGGTGGCTTGGCCATGTTAAATTGCCTGTAGTGTCCAGGGATGTGCAGGCTAGATGGTTTAACCATGGGAAATGCAGGGTTAAAGGGATGAAGTAGAGGAGTGGATCTGGGTAGGATGGTCTCCAGATGTCAGTTGGACTTGATAGGCCGAATGGCTTGCTTCCACTCTGTACAAATTCTACGTTTCTAAAGACTGATAAAACCTCAGGGACTGATAATCTACGTCCTTGAGTGCTTAAAGAAGTGGGCCTAGAAATATTGTATGCATTGTTGGCCACCTTCCAAGATTCTTTAGACTCTGGAACAGATTGGAGGTTAGTTAACGTAACTGCACTATTTAAAAGGGAAGGTAGAGAGAAACAGGGAATTAAAGACCAGAGAGTCTGGCATCAGGAGTGAGGAAAAAAAGCATTATCAAACAATTGTAAAAACAATCTTTCACAACAGCCACAGATGAGCAATAAATTGTGCTATTTCTAGATTGCAAACACTATAGGAATGAGCTCAAAGCCAGTTCTGTAGCAACTGGTCAGCAACTCATTCTTCCATTCCTTCTGAAGGAATTATTGTCCTATAATTCCCCTCTGAGTTACTTCTTTTCCCCCTATACTTTTGAGAATGATGAGTATTTTGCATGATCAGTGGTTCAGGATTGAGTAAAAAAACAAATGTTCTGGAAATTGCTGTGCAATTTATCGGGAAACATTTATGTTGTGCATGTTGGATGGTGCCAATGCCTGCTGTGAGTTACTGTATCTCTAACAATCATACACTTCACAGCCTCTCATTATGGATAGGTAATGGATAGACACAAAAGATCCAGCAGTCCAAGAAGTAACATTACGCCCTGTTTTTCTTGGATGTGCAGGAAAGCAAGCACATTGCTTTGCATAAATTATTCTAATTCTTCACCAAGTAATTCTTCCTCTTATCTTCTGCAAGCACTGGTGACACCCATGGCTTAGATGGTGACAGAAGCCATAACCTGAGCCCCTCCGTGCTGCACTATTTTTGAGGACAAAGACTGTGAAACCAGACAGGATGCAAATGATGTGTTTACCTACACCACTCACCAGCACAGATACTGTCACCTCAGTCGTACCTTAGCCAGAGGAGACCGAAGTTCACAGTCTCGTGAGCATGTCACTGTCACATGTATACAGTTGATGGAAGAACAAATACTTGAGATCTAAATCACAGAGGTCTTGTGGAGACCAGGCACTTGCTCAACCCCATGCAGAAGAAGTGACTCTGTACCCAACCTTAATTGATATTGTCAACCTGCAGAGAGAGGCAGGGGAACATCAGGCAGGTGTGCCAGAGGCCCCAGTAGAATGGAACACAAGAATGAAGGGGTCTGTCCATGTTCTCCCTCTTGTGGTGGCTTCAGCGTGTGAGCATTTAACTGCCACCATAGAGGGAATGCAGCTGCCTGGGAGGCAGTGGACTTCCTAAAGTGATTCATGTCTTTGGCATAAGCACCA
This sequence comes from Chiloscyllium plagiosum, assembly GCF_004010195.1. Taxonomy (NCBI): domain Eukaryota; kingdom Metazoa; phylum Chordata; class Chondrichthyes; order Orectolobiformes; family Hemiscylliidae; genus Chiloscyllium; species Chiloscyllium plagiosum. Next base: position 11,391,654 of record NC_057749.1, read on the forward strand.
TTTCAATGCAACCATCCAAGAGTGTGTGGAAATGTTATGAAGCTGTGGGTGTACTGGACCTTTAAGAGAGAACTACCTGACAGCACCAAATGTTCTGAAAGATAATGTAACCTTTTGGTCCAGCAGTTAGGGTAGCTGGTTGCCTGGAGACAAAAACAGATTCGAATTAGGCTAATCAGTTTAAATTATATCTCCAAAAAAAACAAAACTCCAATCCAATTTGAATTGAATTTATTGTCACGTGTACCAAGGCATGGTGAAAAGCTTTGTCTTGCAAGCAATACAGGCAGATCACAGAGTTAAGTAGCATAGGTAAACAGCAGCAAAAACAAAAACACAGGTACAGGCAAATGTTAAGAGTTTGTGAATCCATTCAGTATTCCAACAACAGTCAGGTAGAAACAGTTTTGAAACCAGCTGGTGCGTGTGTTCAGGCTTCTGTACCTTCTTCCCAATAGTAGAGGTTGTAGGAAAACATTGCCAGGGTGGGATGGATCTTTAAGAATGTTGGCGGCCTTTCCTCGACAGCGGGCCTGGTAGATGGATTCTGTAGATGGGAGGTTGGACTTTGTGATTGTCCGGGCTGAGTTCACCACTCTCTGTAAAAGTCTCTGATCTTGAATGGTACAGTTGCCATACCAGGTAGTGATACATCCAGACAGAATGCTCTCGATGGTACACCTATACAGGTTGGCAAGGGTATTCACCATCATGCCAAATTTCCTCAGCTGCCTGAGGAAGAACAGATGTTGTTGGGCCTTTGTAACCAGTGTGTCCACATGAAGAGTCCAAGAAAGCTTGTTGTGGATGACCACTCTGAGGAGCTTGACACTCTCTACTTGTTCAACCTTTGTGCTGTTAATGTGTAGGGGGGGCATGAGTAACGTCCCACCAAAAGTCAATGATGAGTTCCTTGGTTTTGCCGACATTGAGAGCTAGGTTGCTCTCAGTGCACCATTTTTCCAGGTCTTCCACCGCTCATCTGTAATCTGTTTCGTTGCCATCTGAGATTCGGCTGACTATCTGTGAACTTGAAAATGGCATTAGTCTGGTATTTGGTGATGCAGTCATGGGTATACAGTGAGTACAGTAGGGGACTGAGTACGCATCCCGGGGGGGGTGCGGTGGGCAGGCTCCAGTGTTGAGTGTTTAGTGAGGATGAAATATTGTCCCCAATCTTCACTGATTGTGGCCTGTGGGTCAGGAAACTGAGGATCCACTTGCAGAGAGTGGGGCTTAATCCGAAATCACTAAGTTTAATAATCAATCTCAAGGGGACAATAGTGTTAAAGGCTGAACTGTAGACAATGAGTAGGATTCTTACAAAGCTGTTCTTGGTTTGAATTTAGTCTATTGACAATCTTAAAAACCAATGACACAATTCAATGCTTTGAGGTTATAAGAGCAGGGAACAGTTGAGAGGAGAACTGCCAAGCCACCAACACGTAAAAACTGCCTGAAAAATAGCTCTCTTAAATGTACCTTTACCGATCAGTAACGTGTAAAGCAAAATCCCCAAGAAGATAAGAAGACAGAAATACGGAGATGAACCAAAAGCTGCCTGGTTTTGAGATAAGAAGTTTTGTTTTGTAAATCTTAATTGGGATTTTTATTGGACCTGTATTGAAGAGGGGAAATTAAAAGATTGGTTCGAGGAAGGAGTTATAAATAGTTGTTAATTATTCCCTGTTATACTTTAAGAAATAAAGTTGTTAATTTTTTACTTTAAATAGTTCTTGGCCTCTCGAACTTTTACAGATTACTGCGTGGGATAAATCTTTTCTGTGTTGCTGGTTTAAGTTAATCAGGAGGGTTTACCCCGTGTCGTAACAGTACTTCGGTACTATCATTGATCCAGGGCAAGGTTTGTGTACATGCTTTTCACATTGCTTTCATAGAGGGGAGGACAAAAGAACCTCATTTGAAAGGAAAAGTCAACACATAGAGTCATAGAGGATGTACAGCATGAAAACAGACCCTTCGGTCCAACCCGTCCATGCTGACCAGATATCCCAACCCAATCTATTCCCATCTGCCAGCACCTGGCCCACATCCCTCCAAACCCTTCCCATCCATATACCCATCCAGATGCCTTTTAAATGTTGCAATTGTACTAGCCTCCACCACTTTCTCTGGCAGCTCATTCCATATATATATATATACCACCCTCTGAGTGAAAAGGTTGCCCCTTAGGTCTCTTTTATATCTTTCCCCTCTCACCCTAAACCTATGCCCTCTCGTTCTGGACTCCCCCACCCCAAGGAAAAGACTTTGTCTGTATATCCTATCTATGTCCCTCATGATTTTATAAACCTCTATAAAGTCACCCCTCAGCCTCCGACGCTCCAGGGAACACAGCCCCAGCCTGTTCAGCCTCTTGCTATAGCTCAAATCCTCCAACCCTGGCAACATCCTTGTAAATCTTTTCTGAACCCTTTCAAGTTTCACAACATCTTTCCAATAGGAAGGAGAGCAGAATTGCACGCAATATTCCAACAGTGGCCGGAGCAATGTCCTGTACAGCTGCAACATGATCTCCCAACTCCTGTACTCAATACTCTGACCAATAAAAGAAAGCATACCAAACGCCTTCTTCACTGAAGGAGGGCTTATGCCCGAGACGTCGATTCTCCTGCTCCTTGGATGCTGCCTGACCTGCTGCACTTTTCAGCAACACATTTTTCAGCTCTGATCTCCAGCATCTGCAGTCCTCACTTTCTCTTAGCCTTCTTCACTCTTCTATCTACCTGTGACACCACTTTCAAGGAATTATGAACCTGCACTCCAAGGTCTCTTTGTTCAGCAACACTCCCTAGGACCTTACCATTAAGTGTATAAGTCCTGCTAAGATTTGCTTTCCCAAAATGCAGTACCTCACATTTATCTAAATTAAGCTCTACCTGCCACTTCTCAGCCCATTGGCCCATCTGATCAAGATCCCGTTGTAATCTAAGGCAAACTTCTTCGCTATCTACTACACCTCCAATTTTGGTGTCATCTGCAAACTTACTATAGCTCTTATGCTCACATCCAAATCATTTATTGGTGAAAAGTAATGAACCCAACACTGACCCTTGAGGCACTCCACCGGTCACAAGCCTCCAGTCTGAAAAATAACCCTCCACCACCACCCTCTGTCTTCTACCTTTGAGCCAGTTCTGTATCCAAATGGCTAGTTCTCCTGTATTCCATGAGATTTAACCTTGCTCACCAGTCTCCCATAGGAAACTTTGTCGAACACCTTACTGAAGTCCATATAGATCACATCTATCACTTTGCCCTCATCAATCCTCTTTGTTACTTCTTCAAAAAATTCAATCAAGTTTGTGAGACATGATTACCCACACACAAAGCCATGTTGACTATCCCTAATCAGTCCTTACCTTTCCAAATACATGTACATCCTGTCCCTCAGGATTCCCTCCAACAACTTGTTCACCACCGACATCAGGCTCACCGGTCTATAGTTCCTTGGCATGTCCTTACCACCTTTCTTAAACAGTGGCACCACATTAGCCAACTTCCAGTCTTCTGGCACCTCACCTGTGACTATCGATGGTACAAATATCTCAGTAAGAGGCCCAGCAATCACTTCTCTAGCTTCCCACAGAGTTCTAGGGTACACCTGATCAGGTCCTGGGGATTTATCCACTTTTATGCATTTCAAGACATTGAGCACATCCTCCTCAGTAATATGGACATTTTTTCAAGATGTCACCATGTATTTCCCAACATTCCATATCTTCCATGTCCTTTTCCACAATAAATACTGATGCAAAATACTTGTTTAGTATCTCCCCATCTCCTGTGGCTCCACACAAAGACCACCTTGCTGATCTTTGAGGGGCCTGCAAGCGGGCATCAGAGCCGCCCCGCATTTGCCACGGGACTATGCTTACATCGGTACATAGGAATTCATTTTGTGTTTTAAAAACGGCAGCCGCAGCTTAAACCCACAGAACTCAGCAGCTGCCGGTCCGCCCACGTGACCGGGAGATGGGAGCCAGAGGACAGATCAAATCCACACTAGGCCAGACACTAACCATGACTCATAGACCGAAACTCCGGAGCTAATTAATATGGAAACCCATCTCCTAATCAAATCAAGAGACTGACTGAAACACACCCATATTCATCAATACAGAACCATACTGACACAAAGGACAGGCATCCACCAGACAGGAACGAACAGACTAATACACACCAGCACTCCAAGGGAACAAAGGAGGGGTGCTAGCCCCCAGCCCTCACAGAGAGAGACAAGCAGATAGTACCCGGACCCGTTTACATAATCCAATTAGCACCCTATTGTGTGTACACTGCAAATCTCCTGGGACGGCAGGAAACCCACCATTTGCACCTACTCCAGCAATGATGGGGAACTATCATCCCATTCATACTCAAAATCCTCACATCCTGACAAAGAAAGGTATATAATGTATAGCAGCGCGCGGAAACAGCAGAACAGCCGAGATTCGGACCTCGGTTGGTCTCTGCCGGTGTTACTGTATCAATAAACGTTACCGATTGTTGAACCGCACTCTGGACTCGGACTGATATCATTTCATCCGCGCTAACAGGCCCTATTCTCTCCCTAGTTACCCTTCTGTCCTTAATGTATTTGTAAAAACCCTTTGGATTCTCCTTAACTAAATTTGCCAAAGCTATCTCATGTCCACTTTTTGCCCTCCTGATTTCTCTCAAGTATACTCCTACTGCCTTTAGACTCTTCTAAGGATTCACTCGATCTATCCTGTCTGTACCTGACATATACTTCCTTCTTTTTCTTAATCAATACCTCAATTTCTTTAGTCATCCAGCATTCCCTATATCTACCAGCCTTTCCTTTTACCCTAACCGGAATATACTTTCTCTAGACTCTCGCTATCTCATTTCTGAAGGCTTCCCATTTTCCAGCCATCCCTTTATCTGTGAACACCTGCCCCCAATCAGCTTTTGAAATTTCTTGCCTACTAACATCAAAATTGGCCTTTCTCAAATTAGAACTTCAACTTTTAGATCTGGTCTATCCATCACTATTTTAAAACTAATAGATTTATGGTCGCTGGCCTGAAAGTGCTCCCCCACTGACACCTCAGTCACCTGCCCTGCCTTATTTCCCAAGAGTAGGTCAAGTTTTGCACTTTCTCTAATAGGTACATCCACATACTGAATCAGAAATCTTTCTTGTACACATTTAACCAATTCCTCTCCACCTTAACCCTTAACACTACGGCAGCCCCAGTCTATGTTTGGAAAGTTAAAATCCCCTACCCTAACCACCCTATTATTCTTACAGATAGTTGAGATCTCCTTACAAATTTGTTTCTCAATTTTCCTCTGACTATTAGGGGGTCTATAATACAATCCCAATAAGGTGATCATCCCTTTCTTATTTCTCAGTTCCACCTAAATATCTTCCCTGGATGTATTTCCAGGAATATCCTCCCTCAGCATAGCTGAAATGCTATCCCTTATCAAAAACGCCACTCCCCCTCCTCTCTTGCCTCCCTTTCTGTCCATCCTGTAGCATTTGTATCCTGGAACATTAAGCTGCCAGTCCTGTCCATCCCTGAGCCATGTTTCTGTAATTGCTATGATATCCCAGTTCCATGTTCCTAACCATGCCCTGAATTCATCTGCCTTCCCTGTTAGACCTCTTGCATTGAAATAAATGCAGTTTAATTTATCAGTCCTGCCTTATTCTCTGCTTTGTCCCTGCCTGTTTGACCTGTCTTTGTTCTCAACTGTACCAGTCTCAGGTGATCTCTTTCCTCACTATCTCCCTGGGTCCCACCCAACCACCACCATCCACGCTCCCCACCAGCCCCTCCCACCTTGACATACAGCAAGCAGAGGGATGACAGCCAACTCCACAAATGTAATAATAACAAGAATAGCAAAACTCTCAACCCTATCTAATTACCCTAGAAATAGTGGCTAGAGTATTATCTCAGGCTTAAGTGCTGTCTATTCATCCTGAAATCTTCCTGGCTCATCCCAGGATATTCATCCTGATCTTCCTTCTTAGATGCTTTCTCTCTAACTTGCATCTCCTCCTCAGAAACACATTCCCCTCTTGATTACTGAGATGGTGGAGCGTATAGCACATCACCAAGATGTATAACACCCTGTCTGTAGTGTAATTTCTGGTTCTGTTTGACCAGTACAGGAATTGGAATCTCATCTTCAGGAGGCCCATTGGCGGTCCTACAATAGTCCTCGTCAAAGTGTGGGCTGCTTTTTATCTCTTCTTGGTGGCAGTCTGAGGGGTTCTCTGGAGGAATCATCAGCCAGGTATAGAGAGGGTATCCCTTGTCAATCAGCAACTATCCTTGCTGACCTTAACATCTGCAGTCCTCACTTTCTCCTAGTTGATTTTAATCTACTGCGAATCCTCTTGCAAAGATGCCTTCCTTGAAGAAGCTCTCTTCCTCCCTCTACAAGGATTTCAGTGAGTCCCTCTCTCACTGCAACCCCCAGGCCATCTCCTCTGCCCTGAAACTCCCTACCTTTTACCTTAGCCTGCTTGGCACACCTTCCTCATTCCTGAAGAAGGGCTTATGCCCCAAATGTCGATTCGCCTGCTCCTTGGATGCTGCCTGACCTGCTGCGCTTTTCCAGCAACACATTTTTCAGTTGCTGACCTTAGGCCTAAGAAAGAGGGTGGTACATGTAAATGGTCTAGGTTGTATGAATCATGACAGTTCACTAGATATCTAATGTTGACCTACAAGATTTGAATGTTGTGGTCACGAATTTCTTGAACATTAAGGAGTAGAATCCTTTTCTGTTCACAAAGACTGCTGGTTTGAATTGATTTGATTTGATTTATTGTTGTCACATGTACCTAAGTACAATGAAAAATATTGTTTTGTGAGCGGATCAAAGCAAATAAGAACATACAGATTAGAGGGTGCTTAGACAAAGCGAGGCATACAGGGTTACAGGTGCACAAAGCAAAATTAACATTAGATTTGAAATTAGAGAGGTCCTGTCAGCAGTCTAATAACAGCAGAGATGAAGCTGTTCTTGAGCCTGTTGGTGTGCATGTTTAAGCTTCTGTATTTTCTGCCTGATGGAAGAGGCTGAAAGCGAGTATTAGCAGGATGGGAGGGGTCCTGGATGATGTTGGCACCCTTCCCGCAGCAATGAGAGGTGTAAATGGAGTCCATGGATGGGAGGCTGGCTTTGGTGATGATCTGGACTGCATACACAACTTTCTGCAGTTTAAGGTTTGCATAAAAATTTGTAGCTTGGGTGCCGGTTGTGGGTATGTACACCGAGTTGGGAAGTTGATTTACAGATATTTTGTCCTCTGTCCAGCTGACATCTTCAGTGCTTTGGAGCCTTCTGCAAAATGCTGCTGTACTGTGTCTTCGGGAACTTATTTGATGCTGTTCCTGCTGCTTCCATTGTTCGTTGTAGTGGCCGGCGTATTGGATCTAGGTTCATGTGTTTGTTGATGGAGTCCATGGATGAGTGCCATGCTTGGAGAAATTTCTGGTTGTCCTCAGTTTAACTTGTCCTATGATGGTTGTCAGAGAACAGCCGAGAATTCTTTGATGTATCGCACTCATCCATGAACTCCATCAACAAACACATAGACCTAAACCCAATATACCGGCCACGACAACGAACAACTGGAACTGGCAACCAGAAGCAGCAGGAACGGAACCAAATAAATTCCAGAAGATACAGTACAGCAGCACTTCACAGGGAAGCTCCAAAGCACTGAAGATGTCACCGAGACAGAGGATGAAATGTCTGCAAATCAAGTTCTCAGCTTGGCGAGCATACTCACAATCATGGTTTCTGCCGTTTCTTATGATCCTGGGCAAAGCAGTTGCTGTACCAAGCCATTGTGCACACAGATAGAATGTTTTCTATTATGCATCTGTAGACCTAGGTGAGGGTCCTTATGGACATACCATATTTTCTAAGCTGTAAGAGGAAGAAGAGGTGTTGTTGTGCCTTCTTGACCATTGCATCTATGTGGGAGGTCCAGGACAGGTTGTCAGTTATTGTCACTTCTAGAAACTTGTGTTATGGACCAGGCCCTCAAAACATTTCAAGCATGTAGCCCAGATCCTTACTTTGCTAGTTGTTTAAAGCAGGTGTACAGTGGATATTCCAGGAGTGATGCAGCTGGTCTAACCACTTAGTTTGAATCAAAACAGAATTTATTTACAAGATCACCAAATGAAACAAACAAAAGAGAACAGAATACAGAATAACTTAACCTATCTGAAAACCTAAAAGGTTATCCCAACTTAATGATGTTGTTCCAAATACTTGCAACAATCCCCCATAAGCACCCCAGGGTACAAAAGGTAAAAGCAAACACAGGATCTTACAGGAGAGAGAGACAGATTCAGAACAGAACACCTTCTTCCACGTAGTTGTTTCTTGGACCAGCAGTCTCAAAACTGATTGCTTTCAGTGAAAAGCCAGACTGCTAAAAACCAAATCAAACCAAAGAAAAGCTAAGCTAGGAGAACTGGCCACTCCCCTTTCATTGTACAGGTTTAAAAAGGAGAGAGAGAAAAGGAGAGAGAGAGAA